>NC_073302.1:312128659-312453659 GCF_027595985.1 Sorex araneus | reverse complement strand
CTACTGTGTTCAAATACGTCCAGAGCTCAGAGCAACAAGAAAGCCCTGAGCACTGCTGTATGTGGCATAAACAAATAAAAGAAGCTGATTATTATGAATTATAAACATTTTAGATTTTAGATAAGATGTATAGCCTCATTTGGAATATTTGTCACATTGGACCATAAATTTCTGTGTGTATTAGAATCCCATTTCTACCAATATGTCCACTTGAAGTCTATAGTCCTGCACTGGATATAAACAATACCCTAATATTAAAAATTTTAATCTAGTGTGTTTTTTTCAAATTTGTTACTTCTTACTGTGCATTCGTGAAATATTTTTGTTTAATTTTCCAGTATGCCAGTTCATTCAACTTAAAAACTATAGTGCTCTCCAAAGATAAAGGAGGGAAGAATATGCTGTAATTATATATTCTTACTTGCTAAAGGGCATCCTGTGTGTTCATATGTAAATATATGTGCATATGTGCAAATGCATAAATATGTGTATACATATTTAAGGCATTATAGCTTAATTTCGGGGTGGGAACTCAACTATTTCAACTGTGAGTTGAAATAATTATAATATATGAAAATAGGCTCAAAAAGTAATGGTTTAGTTTAAACATGAGTTTCTAAAGTTATAAAATTGGTTGCAAAATTTATCCTGCCAGTGCTCTATTTGATCTCTGAGACTTTTTTGGTACCTAAATTTTTTAGAATTACTAAATAAAGTAAGTAAAGAGGCCGAGCGATAGCACAGCAGGTAGGGCGTTTGCCTTGGTTGCAGCCAACCCAGGTCCAATTCCTCCGTCTCTCTCAGAGAGCTCGGCAAGCTACCTAGAGTATCCCACCCACACGGCAAAGCCTGGCAAACAACCCGTGGCGTATTTAATATGCGAAAAACAGTAACAACAAGTCTCACAATGGAGACATTACTGGTGCCTGTTCAAGCAAATTGATGAACAACAGGACGACAGTGCTAGAGTGCACAGCTTAGTTGAGCCCACAGCCAGGCAGTGATCATGGTCTAAGGTCCACTCTTAGCTCAGTGTTTGGGAAATCACCCCTGGCACTCTCCAGGCAGTGTAAAGTGCCAGGAATCCCACCCGGCTTGTGTACACACAAAGCGTTGGTTTAACCCTTTGAACTATTGCACCTGCCCCTATGATGTTTTGTGTGTAAATCTTAGTTGCTGAAAAGTTTTATCCAAATATCATTTCAGTTGAAAATGTCTTGGTTTTCATTTTAAATTAGAGTACATTTATAAAAAATGAATCAATATTTTTCTTAATCTATTATTTATTATCCTAGATGATATATTTGCTCTGATTTTTCTGAAAAGAAATGGACTAAGTTCAAAACATGCAATTAGATTAGCTGCAATTTTGGTGAATCACTAAAAGGGGTGAAAACATCAAGTTTGTATGATACATTAGTAATACATATTGAATGGAAATGTAAAGAGCCTTTTATTTTATTAGGTCCACCGATTCATGAATGTCTTCCACCTGCTACCCTTGACTGAAAAATTGTTCCCTAGAGAGAGACTCCAGGGACTATGTGTCAAATTAACTCCGTGCTCAGAAATCACTAAGATCTTTCTGTTTGGCCTTTCACCGGAATCTAATCTTTAGGGGCCAATGCTATAACTTCTTTGCCTGCCCTCATCCCAGTTCATGGCATGGTTGCTGGATCACACTCTTATTCATTTCTTCAATTGATACTTGAATTCTGATGCCATTTCTGCACACCAGGAACATAGCTGTGATAAGCTGGGCCTTCTGGGCTCTCTTCACGGACAGCAATCAGGAGATCATCCAGACCAAAGGAATATGGAGTAAGTATTTTCAATCAGTTTAAGAGGTCCCAGAAGGGAGCAGAGACACTACTGAGAATGATCTCTAGGCACTGCAAAAAGAGTAGTGAAGCAAATACGGGGGTCCCCACCCCCCCTCTCCCTCAGGAGGAATTTATAGCAGAGAAGTCACACAGTCAGATCTCACTGAGCATGCCACAGCACTTTTTGGGTTTGGAAATTAGATCTAAACTAAGCCAAGTTCAGAGCATAGGAGCTGCAGTAGAGGGCACAGAAAGCTGGAAGGCCATTCACTGCCCATATTAGAGCAGCTCTACAGTAGCAGAAAGCATGGAAACTTAAACAAAGTCTCTGATTTTCACCTACTGTACTTTAATGATGTCCGTTATTACAAAGTTGTATTCAATATTATTTAAAAAAAAATAGGAATACCCTGCCACAAAGGTGGGGTGGGGTGAGGGGGATGGGGTAAGGGTGGTGGGAGGGATCACTGTATCACTGTATCACTGTCATCCCATTGTTCCTTGATTTACTCGAGGGGCCACTAGTAACGTCTCTATTCCTCTCAGCACTGAGATTTTAGCAGTCTTTCCTTACTTGCCATTCCCAAAGATTGGAGACTTTTTCAGGGTCAGGGGAATGTGACCTATCCCATATGTTTTTGGCATATCGAATATGTCACAGGTAGCTTGTCAGGCTCTGCCCATGTGGCGGGATTCTGTTGGTAGCTTGCTGGGCTCTTCGAGATATATTTATGTATATAATATATATGTATATATACATATAGATATATAGACATCCATATATATAGATTTATCTAATATATCTATTAGATAGATATATTAGAGAGTCTCTTGCCCGCACACCTGGCTGTCTTCCCCGGGGCCCCTCGAAGGGGATGGGCTCCAGCTTTCCTCCCCACCTAGAGCAGAGCTCCCGGCAGCAGAAGACCACCAGAACCTAGCTACAGCCATGCTGGAGGCTCCTCTCTACACGTTCGAACAGGCCTCATGCATCAAGGTACCGGCAGAGGAACCCAGGTGTGTGCAATCCCATCAACGGCCAACATCCAGAAAGAGACTTAAAAGCAACCTCTCAGAAGCGATATCTTTAGCCTACTTCTCCCTCTAGGAGAAACTGGCAATCTTCTAAGAGTTTCCTGCCCACATGGGACAGCCTTGCAAGCTTCCCATGGTGTATTCATATGCAAAATCCAGTAATAAGCTGGATTTCTTGCCATCTTGCCACATTCAAAAGAGAAGAAGCCAGGTGTTCTGGTGAGCAACGCGGCCGGAGAATGCTCCAGACCCGAGACCGGGCTAGCAACACCAGGGATCCAGTTGGAGGAGGTGCAGCCACCACACCCTCTTCAGGTGGAGCCCCAGCGACACTGAGCAGCAACTAACACGCTCCGGGATGCAGGACTGCGACAACTCCAAACTGAGGGGGGGCACTGGAGTGGGGCGGCACCAGCCCAGCGTCCAGGTGGCCCCGGCCACCAGAAGTCAAGCCCTCGACCCACCCTCGGCGCCATCTTGCCACATTCAACAGAGAAGAAGCCGGGCATTCTGGTGAGCAAAGTGGCCGGAGAATGCTCTGGACCTGAGACCGGGCCAGCAACACCAGGAATCCAGACGGAGGAGGTGCAGCCACCACACCCTCTACAGATGGAGCCCCGGCAACACTGAGCAGCAACTAACATGTCTCCAGGATGCGGAACTAGGACAACTCCGAACCGCGAGGCCGCATTAGCTGCCACGCGACCTTTTCTAAAGACTGAAAACATACAATCTTTTAATGGAAAACTAATTATCAAATGCTTCCTTAGTAGAAGGGCTGTCTTTCTTGGGGGGAAACTCCAACAATAGTGAGTTTTGTGTTGAAATATGGAACGTAATCAAGGTAAAGAGAAAATGAAGTGAAATTCATCAGTTATACAGTTGGGGATGGGGCGGGGGCGGGGGTATACTGGGTTTTTTGGTGGTGGAATATGGGCACTGATGAATGGATGGGTGTTTGAATATTGTATAACTGAGACATAAACCTGAGAACTTTGTAACTTTCCACATGGTGATTAAATAAAAATTAAAAACAAAAAATTAAAAAATAAGAAAAAAAATAAATAAACAAGGTGGATCTCATTTCCCTGACCCTGGAGAGCCCCCAGTGCAACATCGTTAGGAAGGCCAAGTTGAGATAGACTTCTAAGAACTAGGGAAAGGACGAAATGAGATGTTACTGAGCCTGCCCGAGAAATCGGTGATTAACGGGATATTGTGATTGTGACCTAATATACATATATTACTTTCTATGATTTGTTGCCTCCGGTCTGAACTCCATCAAACATGGTGTGTTAATTATAGAAAATGTGTAGGAAGTGTCTTATAATGTGTCCCATTAAGTCCAGAGTCCAAGTTCACAAAGTTCCCCATTATATGGGTTCCTTAGGACTTCATTCATGTTTGAGGCTCGGCTAGAGAATCCGGAAAGCAGCCTGGAGCATGGCGGTGGTTGGGTAATAGAGGTCAGGTGCCAGGGCTGAGTCCCTTGGGGCAGGGAGGGTTCTCACCTGCCCCAGCTCTGGGGCGCCCCAATGAAAACAGCCTGGTGTGGAGTCCCAGTGGGAGGGATACTGGGATCATTGGTGGTGGAGAATGGGCACTGGTGGAGGGATGGGTACTCAATCATTGTATGACTGAAACGCAAGAACAAAAGTTTGTTAGTCTGTAACTGTACCTCACAGTGATTCACTAATAAAAAATGTAAGAAAAAAAGAAAAGCAAATTTTGAAAAATGGGATAAATCTTCAATTTTTAAAATTATGTATTTGAGAGGAAAACTGGGGGTATGACAGAAAGGAAACTGGAGACATTGGTAGTGGGAAATGGTGAGGAGATGTTGGAACACTGTATGACTAAAACTAATCATAAACCGCTTGTAACTGTTTCTCAGGTGATTTAATAAAAATTTAAATAATATTTTTAATTAAAAAATATACTACTTGAAAGACAAGATATCAAGTCATCTGCAGCCTAACAGCTACAGTTTACATATACACATATATGTAATATATATAATGATAAGCTACCCGTGGCATAATCGATGTGCCAAAAACAGTAACAAGTCTCACAATGAAGACGTTACTGGTGCCTGCTCGAGCAAATCGATGAACAACGGGATGACAGTGCTACAGTGCATTGTGATTAAAACCTATTTTTATTATAGTCTTCTTTCCATAATAGTAAAAAATGTGTTTTGTTTTTATTCATTTAAGTATTTAATACTTAAGTGTAACTGTTGATGAATAATAGGTTCCAGTAAATATTTTTTTATGTGTGAAAGAGCAAAACAGGGAAACAAGTGTGTAAATTTACATAGTTTGAGTTTGGAATGATCCTTCCCTTCTGCAGGTTCTGGTTAACCACTACCGTCCATGCACATAGAAATTATTTGATTTTTCCTTCAGGGCCAGTCTAAACATAATTTTAAGCAGAGCTCAAGAGATAGTATAGCAGCTGAACTTTCCTTGAGTGCTGCTAATCAGAATTTAATCCCTCTCACCCCATATGTTCCTCTGAGCACTTCCAAGAATGATCCTTGAGCACAAAGCCAGGAGTAAACCCTGAGCACCACCAGGTATGCAATGAAAAAAAAAAAAGAATTTAATCACTCTGGCGAAAAATCAGCTACTCTCTACCATATAGAATATGCATAAGCAAGATCAGAAGGATAATGAATTGCTTAAATTTGAGTCTGGGTAATATTATTGGAAATTTACAAGAAAGTAGCTAAGTTTAAAATGGATTTAGAAAATAGACTTAGAGACCTGGAACAAGAGTACAGCTGGTAAGACACTTGCCTTGCACACAGCCAACCCAGATTTGATCCCCAGCATCTCAAATGGTGTCCTGAGCACTTCCCACAATAATTTCGAGTACAGAGGCAGAAGTAAACCTGAGCACTGTCAGGTGTGGTCCCCAAACAGAAAAGAAAATAGATATGATTACCATCATTTTGAACAGAGGTGAGAAGTATGAGATAGAAATTAAAAAGTAATCAGAAGATTATTCATTCCAAAACTTAGTGGAATAGCCATTGAAATGTTGCTTTAATTTCTGGTAGCAAAGAAAATCATTGATCCAAAAGATAGGACTTTAAAATGCTGTTTTGCACTTTCTAGGGATAGAATCTCATTCATCTATGGTATATAGAAGAACAGAAGAAGCAAAGAAATGTTGAACGTGATGACAAACCCTTGACCTTTGATCACAAATTCAGATTAGCAAGCAGTGGGGAGGAGGGAAGGAAGAAGGAAGCTAGACAGCCATAGGGGCAGGGTTGGTGGGCCTTGGGCACTGTGGTGTGGTCAAGGTTCAGTATCTGTACATCAATATTCATAAATTTTTCTAGCTTATATATATGTACATATATTAATTTTAATGGAATCATGGTGAATTACAAAATTGCAAAGTTATTCATGATTGAGTTTCAGGGCTACAAAGTTCAAGTACCAATGATTTTGCTGGTGTCCCCTTCGCTCCACCAAAGTGCCCTAACCCCTCCCCACCCTAGCCTACGTCTATGACAAGCTCTACTATTTTTCTATTTACTTCTTTTTGTTTATGTATTAACTGAAAGAGTTAATTGAAAGTATTTATAATTGTTTGAACCTTGTCACCCTGCTATACTGGATGAAACCCTTGCAGAAGGTGACCCAACATGTGGCATTCTCTTGATTTCATTTGCTGAACTAAAACAGCACTGGTGAAATCTTAGTAAACAGGTAACGGCTGAGTTCAGCTTTTGAGAATATAGCTCCTGAGAGGGCTGAATAAATGAGATTCATAGATTTGAAACTCAGACATATAAATTCAACATATGTAGAGTAATGTGTACTACGTATGTTTCATCATATGTATCTATCTACCAGGTGCAGGAGAGTTTTAGAAAAAAATGAGGGTAGGTAAACTATGGCAATAAAGATCGCGATCACATCTTTGGAAGCCATAAATACTCATCTGAAATTGGTTATTCCAGAAAGTAATGTAACAATAGTTTAGTCAAGAAACAAAAAATGGATAAAAAGAAGACCAAAGAAAGTTAAGGATATCTAGAGGGGGAAAAAATAGTTTATAGAAAAAGCTAGTGTCCTGCTATATTGATCCTGATGGAAGAAGTTGTAGGATAAAGACAAAGTTTGTCTGTTAGTGGCTTATTGTTTGCAGGAACACTTTAGACTGTTGGGAGAAAAATCGATGTTGAAGTGTACTTTGAAAGCGGGTAGATGCAGTGGAGAGTAAATCAAGGTAAGTGTACTTGGCTCCTTTGTAGTATGGCAGTGAAGACTGGGAATGGAAAGAAAGGAAGCAGCAGGAAGACTCATAGTGCAGAGCACAAATGGAAGTTATGAAAGAGGGAATTTAGCTCTAAGGAAAAAGTTAGAAGATTTAAATGTTCTAAATGAGCAGTAGATGACAAGAAAAGTTTGAAGTTTGAATTGCCTTGATTTGCTGAAAGGTTTATATCCATAGCATGAGGAGAACAAGTAAGAGGACTTATCCATAAGTGGAAAGATTGTACAATTTAAGATGTGGTTACCTCAAAGAATGAGTTCAATGATAGGAATTTTTTCTGATTTATCAAACCCAGTTGTTCAGTTCATTGTTGTCTTGTTTCTGTGACATGTTAGAGGTAGGAATATGGGATCTACACAGTTATGAAGTGCAAGGAAAGTGTGAAATGGTCATTTCAATGTCCAATTATTGGCTTGAATTTAGAAACAGTAAATTTCAAGGATGAGCACTGAGAACTGGGGACATAATAAACAATAATTTGGGGATGTCCAGTCTACTCATTAGATTATCTTCAGTTATCTCAACAAGTATATAAGCATTGAGGAGATTAAGAATCATTGTTGTCCAGAATTAGTTTAAATTGTTTTTTAAAAAATATTTTGGCAAAGATAAGTTTAAATATCTAAAATGACAGAATCTGAAATATGAGCAGAGGAATATAGAAGCATCAGGACAAATATGAGTCATTGGAATGTGCTGAATACAACAATAGTGATTCGGGAGAGAATAAGAGCATGGAGCTGAATGTACATTAAATGAACTGGAGATTAAATACTTGGAAAATATTAACTGGAAATATGACTGAGATTTACAGATAGGTGATCCTATGTACAGTGAGGAGCTGGGTACACACCTCATGTGATATAGTATAGTTCAACTCCTGCCCCTTGATTTACTCTTTTCAGTGTGGTTTCATACACATTGAGATTATACCTATTATGTTCTTGGCCTGATTTCTTAAATCTTTTCAAACACAGGATTTATATGATCATCTTTATCTCTGGCTTTAATCCAGACAATAGAGAATTAAATTCATCTAATGAATAGAATATTCTGTATTCAAAGGGAGACGTCTTTGAAAGTAGAAAAAAATGGTCCTTCATGGTTAGGTTGATTATATTTAACCTCACCTCAAAATATTACTATGTACCAAGAAAGGTCACACAAATGAATTGTACTCATATAAAATATGTTTGAGTAATGTAAGTTAAAAAAAGGAAATTTAAACTAAGGTTTACAAAAATTATGACATGTTCTTTATTAAGAAATAGCTCTGGACGTAATGCATGAATAGATTCTAATTATAAATAAGCCAGTACTATAAGCAAGATGATACAAAGTTTTGACCTCACAAAAGTAACAAAAATATATTTTAGATAAGCCAGAATCTAGTCAGAAAGTTGCAGAACAACTGCTCCCCAAAACCCAAGCTGGTCAACTCTGAGAGATCACAAGTTTTAGTTTGGAAGGGAGAGATTCCATACACAGAAGGAAGAATTGGGTCAGCATCCAATATTGGGCCTTTCAGTCCAATATTGAAGGAGTGGCTCTTTGACAGCTGAAAGAATCAGATTGGTTCAAATAACTCACCGAGGGGTGGGATATACTGAGGCCTGAGCGGTTCTATTGGATGAGGTCTGGAATGGAGGTCCCTCGGGAGGTAGAACAAATGCAGTGTCTCCAATCAGCCGGGCTCTCAGTAGACTCCGAAACCGGCCTATTTCTCCCATATTTTACATAAAGCACTGAAGCCATTGACATGATCCTGAAGCCAGGGTCTCATTCTGGCTACCTGTTATGAACAAAGTGTCAGGTCATATGTTTTTATTCTCTTGTTCGTGTCTTAATATGATGGTATCCCATATTGTTAGTTTGACAACTGTTAACTGCAAAAAATTAGAAGGATTTGTGTTTTAGTACATCCCTACTGGTTTCCATAGAGTGGATAAATCTAGAAGGTATTAGGATTAATGAATTAGGTCAGATGGAGAAAAAAACACCGTATAATTTTGCTATTTTATATACACAGGGAGAAAACTAAAGAATAAACTAAATAAAACAAACAATCTTTTAGTCTTGCACGCAGCCCACCCAGGTTCGATTCCTCCATCCCTCCTGGAGAGCCTGGCAAGCTACAAAAGTACCTCATCCATACAGCAGAGCCTGGCAAGCTACCCGTAGCATATTCTATATGCCAAAAACAGTAACAAGTCTCACAATGGAGCCATTACTGGTGCCCGCTGGAGCAAATCAATGAGCAATGGATGACAGTGACGGTGACAATCTTTTACTCCATTAGGTCAATTAGTGGTTGACGAAAGGTAGGGGGAAAGGGAATGGTAAAATTGGGTAATGCAATGTTAGGGTGAAGATAGCATTGGGAGTTTATTTATTTTGGGGAGCACACATGGCAGTGCTATGTCAGGAATTAAACTATGTTGGACGACTCTCAAATGAGTTACCTTCTTCCCTGTGCTCTCTTCCTGACCCTTAGAATTGAAGTTTTAGTAGTGAATTTAATGTTGCATATTCAAATTTTAATTTTTAATGATGCATATCTGAAACATAAAATACAGTGCCTTCCACTTCATTTAATAAATTTGGCAAACATCTTGAGATTTTATCACAAAACCAAATTCATTTCTTTGAAAATATTTTTAGAAAACAGACATTTTGACAAATTTCAATCAAGAAAATGCAAATATGAAACTATCAAAATGTTAACAGGAATTGAAGAATGGCAATAATGAAAATGAATAAGGTAAATAGCTACCTGAAATCTGTCTTTTCCAAGCCAGTTCAAGTTATAGATGAGATGAATTCTTTTCAATAAATTGTAATGTATACAAACTACCTGAGCAATTCCCTGAGTTTCCTAATGATTACAAATGAAATTGAAAGTTCTGTAAATTGTCTGTCTTTAAGGAAGCCGCCAGGAGGAATTAATTATTTAATCAAATCATTCCTTCAAAATTTACTTTAAAAAGGAAGCACAAAATTTCTGGGCATCTCTTTCACTCGCACAGTCACATTTCTGTAATTGATGTATATGCTTGAGTGTATATGGACAGTAAGTGGACTTGAAAAAAAAAAAGAGCTAACACTGTTCCTCATCCAATGTCCTAACAAAAGCTTCATTCTGAAAAGTCAATTACAGCAACCCCCTAGTCACCACTGGAAAGATTAGCTATGCTAGTTGAGCACATGGAGGTCAGAACACCATGAACATGACTCCTGTTAATTCTATTAGTCTAAAAATGAGATTATTAATTTGACATAAGACATTTTAGTCACCCATTTTCAGAAGTACCATCTCCACATGGCCCTGGAGTGTACTATTCTTTTCCTTTTTTTTTCTAGTGTGTGGGGGCTGGAGTGATAGCACAGCAGTAGGACATTTGCCTTGCACTCAGCCAACCAGGGTTCGATTCCTCCATTTCTCTTGGAGAGTTCAGCGAGCTACCAAGCTATCTTGCCTGCAGGGCAGAGCCTGACAAGCTACCCATGGTGTATTGTATATGCCAAAAACAGTAACAAGTCTCACAATGGAGACGATACGGGTGCCTGCTTGAGCAAATCCATGAGCAATGGGATGACAGTGCTACAGTGACAGTGGGGCATCACACCCAGAGTGCTCAGAGCTTATTCCTAGCAATGTGCTCAAGGACCACTCTTGGCAGGCTCAAGGGAACTAGACTTGAACCCCAGTTGGTGCATGGAGGTAAACACCTTACTGTGCTATTTCTCTTTTCCTTTCTTTTTTTTTAAGACTTTTATTTTATTGAATCACAATGTGGAAAATTACAATGCTTTCAGGCTTAAGTCTCAGTTATACAATGCTAAAACAATTATCCCTTCACCAGTACCCATATTCCACCACAAGAAAAAAAAAAGAGTACACCTCCCATCCTGCTCCCCCAGCCCCCACCCTTGCCTTGTTACTGATAAGTTTCACTTTACTTTCTATTTACTTTGGTTACATTCAATATTTCAACACAAACCTCACCATTATTGTTAGGAGTACCCCACTAGAGTCAGACCTGTAGTGAAGAGATATGAGGTCCGTGGCCACGTGGTTTTGGATTTCTGTATTTAAGCAACTAAGTCCAGGGAGATTTCTTCCAGATATTGGATCATTGCAAGCTTGTAAACTCCATCTGTGGTCCTCATAATATGGCGGTTACCACGCCCTTCACCCCCAGTAAGGAAGAGGGGAGAGAGAGAAATACCTTTCCCCTCCTGGGCGGGCATGGGGCCGCAGCTTAGTTCTCAGTCTGGAGACATTCTCTGAGGAGCTGCCCATGCCGAAAAATTTAGCTGGCGTCTGGAGTCACGCTCGTGCAGCTGCAGAGAGGCCGCACACACGTGCGGCCTCCGGGATCACATCTTGGCGGAAGGCGGTGCCGGTGCCTTCTCTTTTCCTTTCTTTCTTTCTTTCTTTTTTTTTTTTTTTTTTTGCTTTTTGGTTCACACATGGCAATGCACAGTGGTTACTACTGGCTCTGCACTCAGGAATTACCCCTGGTGGTGCTCAGGGGACCATATGGGATGCTGGGATTCGAACTCCGGTCGGCCACATGCAAGGCAAACGCCCTACCCGCTGTGCTATTGCTCCAGCCCCTCTTTTCCTTTCTTAAGGAAATGTTTGTCACCTATCATGAAAAAGTTATTGTAAAAATAATAATCATAGATTTATTCAACTTTTTGGACTATATTATGTTAAAACAAGCAACTAATGGCCTTGGTTTTCATGTATTATTATTTTTTTAAACTATGGTCATATTGACATAAACACAATTGCAAATTGATGTTGTTTTAATTATCTCCGGAACTTCAGGAACTTTAAGCAGCATTTCTTTAGAAGAAAGAAGAGTTAATTTTCGACAAATGCCAAAGTATGCTGTGATATCCTTGTTGTTTTTAACTTAATGAAAAGAAACCCATTTGCATTTTGCAATGTGGGAAAACACATGCCAGTTTCTCAGCAACTTGTTTGTGAAAAATGAGAAAGCTTACACCTACGTGCCTTTAACACTTCTCCCTTATTTTTGGTCATTATATTTGCAGATCTGAATCAGAAGTGTATATCAGCCAGAGACTAGGAAAATAGATATAACTATTTTGTGTGTGGGTGTGACTTTCCTAATTGTATACAAATGACCCAATAGAGAGAAAACATGCTAAAAAATTGAACACATAAAGCAATTGAAAAGGGATAACCCTTAAAGTGTTGTGATGTGCATTTTCACACTAAAAAATGCTAAATGAAGAGTATAGTATAAATAGGCTACAGCTGAAGTGGTAGCTAGTAATCTGATATCACTTTATATTAACAACTGTTTTCAGAGTCAGTAAAATTGATCTCTTATATCCAAATAACCAACCTTCATTTCCCTCCATATACAACACCTATGGAACTTTCTTCACAATGTTTTATACTCCCAGACTTTGCTTGTCACAGCATTGTAGTAATATTACTGCTGTCTCATCTTTCTCTTTCAGATGTTCTATGTTATAATTTTCAATATTATAGTCTTTTCTGTTCAAGTTTTATATCTATTGTGATTGATAGTCAATCCATGATAAATTATCATTGACCCATATTTATTTGATTCTAGAATTTATCTGAATGATATATATAAGGATTATGAGAATAACAATTATAAATTCTTAGCATGATATTGTAATCATCATTTCTTACAACAGAATTTCATGCCTTAAATTTATCTAATGGGATTCATGTTGACTGCTGCAAAATAATAAGGATTTTTAGTATAGTTAATTAAATGTGTTAACTATTAAAAAAAATATTGCCTTCTCCGCAAGTATTCTGCTAAGTTATTCTGAGTAACATGAAAACTCAATTTTGCTTAATTCACACATGCCATGATGATTTTTTGTGCCTTACAAACATGAAATTTTTATTGGGGGGATGGAAAATATTCCAACTCATTTAACTCAAAGATAATATCAGACAATGTGTGAGACAAGAATAAAGTGACTTACATCTTTCTCCTTCCTCTATTGTGTTTATGTTTGTGGTATATAATATTCTTTTGATATGTAGGATACATATTCTTAGATTTGATGATGGTAGGGATTATCTTCCAAGTGGAAAACTTAGGGAACTCCTGGCAATTCTTAGTCAACTCACATTGTGGTTCAACTGGATGCCCCAAGACTGTGGTGTTCTTATGCCCTGTGGTGCCTAGGTGTGCTCACATTCTCCTGTGCCACACACAGCTGTGATGTGGGTCCCCCAAGCCATACCTGGAAGTGCTTGGGTGCCTCCACTGTTGCATCCAAAACATTTCAGAAACCAGGTGGTGCTGGGATAGAAACTGGGGTTGGTCATTTGTAACACCTGTGCCTTAAGGCCTCATTCCTAAAATACTTTGTAGACCTATAAAGGACAGTTGATAATGTTTATCAGAATTTCTATGTTTCTTAACCTTCTCCTGCTTATTTTCTGACTTTATCAAGCTGTCTTTTTTCTAAGTTATTGGCAAAGTTACCTCTGGATTATTAACCAAGTTTTATCTAACCATCTCAGGATTTGATAGTGAAGATTTAAAAGTACATTTAATATTATTAAAATAAGACTTGTGCTTGTAATGGCTGCTTTTGGCACAGACAAAATGATGGATAAGCATCATAATTCACCCTAAATCACAGCTAAAAGGAAATAGCTCCCATGTGTTTGATTTTGTTGCTTGTGGCCATTTTAGTGATTGATATAGATAACCACATGATCACTGGCACCAAAAATAAGTATTTATCTTTGTCATGACTGAAAGGAACAGATGAGTGATTACAAGTATCTTGACATTTAGTGCTTAAAACTTATCTGTGACAAATTTGAATCTTGATATTTTTTTGTCTACTGGATCCACTCAAAATATCACAAAAGAAGAGTTTTCTTTCTCACTTTTAAATATCTTATATTTATGTCATGGAGGTAATGCTAAAAAAATGAAGAAAAAAATTCTGAAGCAATAAAGGAAAAGTTCTCTAAAGAATTCAAAAAGAGTGACGAAAACAAAATATTGTAGTGGGAGACAGTAACATTGGAAATACAGATGAGGGCAACTGTTTCTCATATGGAGTGTTGACAAAAGCATCTTAGGTCTTACATTTGGCCTCCCCGAAGAAAATGGTGTCTACTGAAGGTCACTACAGCCAACTGGCTAAACAAAACAAATATTGAGGTAGCAATATTATGGATTGTTTAGCTAATCCCAGCAATTCATTCTCTGATGGCTCAGTATCAGGATGAGCAATTATTTCTAGAGGAGAAATTTTTAGAAACATAATAGTATTTTTTTAAAGCCACTATTAAGCACGTTTAACCAAGGCAATAACAGTGACCTAGGGTGAATAGACTCATTAATGTTTGAAGTCTACTTTCAACCACTGCCCCTAGATCAAGTGCTTTGGGGTTGTGGGTCTAAGGCCAGCTCAATCAATTCATACTAAAACTGTGAGGTCTTGATATGCTACACTGGGGTCTTTGCTGTCTTCTCTAAAGTAGATCTTGGGAAAGCAATGGGAAATGGGAAAGATTGTTGATCATTCTCGCTGTTAGGTAATATCCAAAACGTATTATTTGTTTGTGACTCTGCCAACCTCTGTTTAGGTCATGAGCTTGCATGAGACAGCTAGCTTGGTACTTATTGAAGATCCTTGCAGGTCACTTGGATAAAGTGGGATTCCAAGATAGCCATTCCATGGAATCACTTAACTAGAATGTCTTCCCAGTCTATGGGGAGATGATGGGGACATGCTATCACCCATTCTCAGTTTATTTATATTCAAATTATAATAATTGACATAGTTGATAATAATTGACATAATTGACATAGTTGATAACTATTGACAATGTACAGGGATCTTGTACATCTAAATAAAAATAATAAATTTGACAAAGCTTAATGAAAATTAAGCTGAAACCCCATGTAGCATTTGCAAAGCCAAAATTATCTGAACAGATCTGCAAAAAATAGGCAAACTTCATCTCATTAATTCCAAGTAAATAAAAAATGGTAGAAATTATGCACTGACTAGATAATTGATAAATCATCAGAAATTATTTAGCTCAGTGATTTTTATCCTTTCTGCACCTGGAGATCCCAACAATGACTGTGTCAGAGAACAAGTCGGTAGCCACAGTGTTGGAACTTTAGTTCTCAACTGTTCTATATCTGAGAACCAGCATGGTCCTTACACCGACCTTTGAAAACTGCTGAGACAGCTGCTATATTGTATAATCACAAAAAGGGCAGCAGCGCTCTATCTCTCCCACTGCCCGTGTTTGGTAATCTCATGCCACTTCCCCCACCACAGGAAAGATTGATGGTGATGGGCAAGTGAAGGAAGGAACGAGGGCCAGGCTGGTTGGTCTCAGTTGCAGTTTATTCCATTCCCATCTCCATTCTCCTCTGATTCTCCTCCTGCTTCTCCCTCCCTTGTGCTACTTCATTCTCCTTCTCAATCTCTCCTCAATCTCCTTCTTCTCCTGGCTCTGGATCTGGATCCCCCAGCCCACTCTTACAGCCTAGTTAAGTCCCAAAGCATGAGGACTTGGGGTTTACAAATAGGTGTGGTCACAATCAATAGGGGTGAAGTTCTTTCCCTCAGGGGATGCTGTTTCTAGGACAGATTCTCTTTCAGCATGGTGACCCACCCAAGAGTGGAATCCCATGGGTATGTTTCTCCTCTCCTTGTCAACAAACATATAAGCATTCATAATATAAATAATTTTGTATGGAGATGGTAAAAGATACATTAAGTTTATAGAAATGCTCTCCTGAGGTCATCTTGATTTCAGACTATAGTGCTCAGGCCAGATTAGTCTTTCCTATCCCTAGCAAGGTCCTAATCTCATCATTACTTTTGGATCATGACAGCATTTGTCCATGACCTGCTCTCTACTTATAGTTGAGTATCCTGGCACTTTGGCCTGGCCCATATCGATGCCAGGGTAGCTCACAGCTTGCCCTGGGTCTTTTCAGTCCCTCGTCATGGGGACCCTACTTTTGGGGTGCTAGGAACTAAGGGCAACTGAGGCTTAAGTCGACATAGCAGATGCCCGGGAGTGAATAATATTCAAAGCCAATTAAATCCCAAGTTACAAAAGCATAATATTAACTGTTAAAATGGACATTGCTTTAAACTATTCAAAAGACATGAGGAGAGGAGAAAGGCAATATTAACTTACAATACGAGTTCAATGTCCTAGAAAGATCTGACCTTACAAATTATGGAGTCTGATTAACCAAAAAGCTGATGAACTGGTTGGGGAAGAGAGCATAGAGAAGTGGTTACAGATAAACAAAGGAATGGGAGTGACTCAGGGGCACAGTGATAGGTGTGACTCAATAAACCTAAGCTCCTTTGTGGCAAGGGCGAAAGGACAAACCAATGTCAGACCTACAATATTTAGAGCTATATTCCAATACTACATGACTGGGGAAAAAATTTTTGGGTCTGACTATAGATTGAAGAACAAGGCTTTAAATTCACGTTCATCCAGATGCTGCCCCAAGGCTTCTTGCAGAATTCTGAACTCTTAATATTTGCTCCCTACATATTTTTTTATTTATTTTCTGAACTTCTGACTCAGATATTATCTCTTCTTAAACTTTAGGTTTTTTAGACTAAAGCACTTATTATATTTACATACACATACTCCAGATGTATGAATTCATAATTTTAAACATAATTTTTAGACATTAAAACATCTTAATAGTAAGCTGTGCACTCAGAAAAAGAGTAAATGCTTCATTCCTCAAAAGTTGGAGGCCTCGCTTAACAAAACCTGACCTTAACCTCCTGTCCATCTGTAAACATTTTCTGAAGTAAAATAAAGTTTTTTCCTGTATATAGCAGCACCCTATGACTTAAACCAAGGGATAAAATACAGAAATATGACATTTTTAAGTGGAATTAGGATTGCTCTGAAAATTAGCTGTAGTTTAAAAATATGGCACGTGCTATCCCTCCTTTAATTCAGTTCTTTTTATATTCAGTGGACATTTTGAAAAGATACCCTTCAAATGTTTATTTGCACACATTGAACTCTTTTATTTGTTGCTTTGTTAAAGCACATGGGCTAGAGAGAATACAGGGTTAAGGTTCTTGCTTTGGATGCTAATGATACTGGTTCAATTCAGCCAGGAGTAATCCCTGAGAACCAAACTAGGAGTGATGTCTGAGTACCAGCAGGCTAATGGTTCCAAAACAAAGAAAATAATTTGCTCTAAAACAGTAAGAAATAAATTATTTCTCAGTTTATTAAGAGTTTGAGCAAGTAAAAACTGTGGGTGGATAGTAGAGAGTATTCCATCAATAGCAGTGAAAGCTGAGGTCTTGGTATTGAGGATAAAGGTAATGAAACAATTTGGCAGAGAGATGAAAGAAATAGGTGTTATGATTTTCTATCAACATTCTGGACTTTGACTCCAGAGCGAATGAGGAGCCGATGGAGGGGAATAATCATCAGAGATCTCTGACTTGATGAAATTTTCTCAGTGCAGTATCCTCACTGACTGACATATGTACTGAACAGCCACATAGTGAATACACATTTGTAAAACCACTGTAAAACACATTTATATTTTTTGGTCAGGGAATCGAACCCCGGTCTCTCAAGTGACAGGCGGGGATACTCACCACTATACTAATGAGGACGGTATTGATTTGCTCAAGCAGGCATCAGTAACGTTTCCATTGAGAGACTTGTTATTACTGTTTTTGGCATATCAAATATGCCACGGGTAGCTTGCCAGGCTCTGCTGTGTGGGTGGGATACTCAAGGTAGTTTGCCGGCCTCTCTGAGAGGGACAGAGGAATTGAACCCAGGTCAGCTGCATGTTTAGGAAACGGAAACACCCTACGCACTGCGCTATCACTCCAGTATAATTTATAAATGCTAGAATATTTTCTCTCAAATAATTATCAAAGCCCGTCAAGTTTTTGGTCACTTTTTGCTTTCTCCTGCTTTTCATCACAAGAATTTACCAATCCACATGGATATTGTATTTGAAATAAAAAGACACTCACTTAAACCAAATCTTCAAAATATGATCACTTATATCAAGAAATTACAATTGCTTGTGTACTAGGACACTCAGTCAAGCTTTATCTCTTAAAACATCAATTATGAGAGCAGTTAATCATTAGGAAGCATTTACAGCAGCACATCGGGGCTGAGTTTTTCATCACACCAGATGTCCTAGCACACAATCTTGTGCTTTTCCTATTGAGTTCTAGACTAACATAACAAATAGACATAATTATCAATCAGCTAGGAGCTGGGGGTTCAACATTTTAGCATGTCATGACAAATTTCATTCAAGACCATAGCGCATGGAAAAATGAGAAACCATGCCCATGTGAATTTACAAATTATTAAAACTTCAACTGAAAATACTACATCTAATACTTCTTTGTCTCTTTAACATATCCCAAATGCAGGTGATTTCTTTAAAGAATAAATTTATAATTATATATTACTTTTTTGGCTGGAGCAATAGTGCAGTTGGTAGGGTGTTCACCTTGCAGGTGGCCAACCCAGGTTTGATTCCTCCATCCCTCTCGGAGAGCCCGGCAGGCTATCGAGAGTGTCTCGCCCCCACGGCAGAGCCTGGCAAGCTACCTGTGGCGTATTTGATATGCCAAAAACAGTAACAACAAGTCTCACAACTGAGACATTACTGGTGCCCACTTGAACAAATTGATGAGCAACAGGATGACAGTGATACAGTGATACAGTGATGTTAGTTTGTAAGACTGTGTAATAGAATGAAAATAAGTCTTAAAATCCTTCCTTTCCCATTTTTCATGTACTTCCAATAATCTATGATATTGGTTTATTACCACTTCATTAAAAGACTTTTCCTTTGATCTTTAAAATTTTTGTTAATTCGGGCCAGAGTGATAGTACAGTGGGCAGGGTGTTTGCCTTGTATATGGCCAACCTGAGTTCAATCTCCAGCATCCCATATGGTCCCCAAGCACCGCCAGGAGTGATTCCTGAGTGCAAAGCCAGGAGTAACCCCTGAGCATCACTGGGTGTGACCCAAAAAGAAAAAAAAAATTTTGCTAATTCACTGATTTTCTTCAGGACACAATGTTCTGATTACATGTGCACATATTTGAATATGAGAATCACCTCCCTATCTTTCCATGGACACCTTAGAGACTGTTTTTTCCAGCCATTTATTGCCATTACCAAGAAGAGCATATGCCACATACAAGCTTCTCTATACATGTGGAGTGAAATAGATAAATTATATGTAATAATCTAATTATTGTTGTAGTTTGTATGAAGTATCTGATGTTCTGAGGGACTCAAACAGGTAGATTTAATCCAGTCTGAGAGACAGCCTAGACGTAACTGGAAAGTGACAAGTCATGAAGCAACACCAGTTACTGAACAGAGGGGATAGACATAAAGATGGAGTTGGGCCAGGAAGGTGGTACAGAGGTTAAAGCACTTTCCTTGAATGCAGTTACTATAGCCGGAACAATGGTTCAAAGCCCAGCACTACACATGGTTGTAAGGTAACATTGGTTTATACCTTCTCCTTTGCCACAAGGAGCTTAGGTTTACTGAGTAATATCCATCACAATACTCCTGAAGCACTCCCATTTCCTCAGTTTCCTTCTTTAATTTCTCTGTACTCTGCTTTATCTATCTACAAATCACTTATGTCCCCTAAACAGTAATTTATAAAGTGACTTTAAAGTCAAACTCTTCAGAGATCTCTGGATATGTATTTGTAAATGAAATACCGCTTTTCTCTTTTTCTTATGTCTCTGCATAGCTTACTTTATAGCAAGATCCTTTTGACACAGAAAGACAGTTATGCTATGATTTTGTAACTTCGGAGTTAATTGACTCTGAATAACTTCTGAGCATCTGTTATATTTACTTGACTTAAGCCTCAGTTGGCCTTACTTCCTAGCATCCCCAAAGTAGGGTCTCAACGAAGGGACTGGATGGACCTAGGGCAAACCGTGAGCTACCCCTGGCATCAATATGGGACAGGCCAACCACCATAATACTTAACTATAAGTTAAGAGCACATTCATGGACAAATTTTCTCATGATCCAAGAGTAACAACTGGATAAGGACCTTGCTAGGGTTAGGAAAGAACTATCTGGCCTGAGTTGTTATAGTCTGGGATCTATAGCCAGACATCCTCAGGAGAGCCACTCTATAAGATTATTACATCTCTTACTGTATCCATATAAAATGACTAGAAAGATTATTACATAAGTAAATCTAAGATGATTATGGACTAAGGAAAGGAGAAGTACGTCCTTAGATAAAAACCAAGCCCTTGAATGGATCTCCTGGCAGGATATCTTTGTCTTAGAGAAGCTTCTTCTGGAAGACAGGGTTTTACCTATGTTTATTGTACTACCTCTCCTAGGTATAGTTGCTACCCCCAATGACTGGGGGTGGGTCTCTAGACTTAAGCTGTGCAATGGAGGGTAGAGAGACTAGCATGGGGGACAGGAGGAGTACAAGAGTGGGTTAGACTGGAAGGAGGCAGAGGAGACGAGACTGGAATAAACTGCAATTGATCACCAGCCCCGCTGCCCTGTCCCCTCCTTCACACATCTGTTGGCAGCAGTGGCAGGGCAGACTGGGGAAGCAGCTCATAGCCACCGAATGCATGTGTTGGGAGAGAGCCCGCAACCTCACTTATTTATTCTGTGAACTCACACATGATGCCCAAACCCTGCAAGTTTTCATTGCTGACAATAGACTGACTCCTGAGCACAGGACCAGGTGTGACCTCTGAGCACTGCCAAGACCCACCACAATCCCTCAAAGAAGAGAGAGTAACTGTGAGCAAATTTAAATATTTAAATTATTCAATTTAAAGAATTAATTTAAATTATTCGATTTAAATAATTAATTTAAATTAAATATGTTTAATTTGAACATTTAAAATTTAAATATTCTGATAAGATTTTGATGAGGCGGAATTAGTGTTGTGCTGGTGAGTATATTCAGGGCTCTCTGGTGCAAAAGAAATCTTAATCTGAAGAATTCACTAATTTCTGAAACTCCAATGTTTCCATACTCATTTCAAGCTGCTGGTTCAATGCAGACTGTGTAAGAATATGCAGGAAGACCCAGTTACATATTTCTAGATTATCAATAGAGTAGAGAAGTGTTTAATTTTACACTTTTTTGACTCAATGAAATTCTAAGATGCACCTAAAATATGTGCTATCACATGATCTATAACATGCATATGAGATCTACACAACATATATTAGAACCTCAATTGTAAACAGTGCAACAGATAGAAGCATCTCCAGAATGAGCAAGCAGAATTATGTAGGTGTAGTTAAACCTTAATTTTCTATTGCTACACATAAAAAATGAACATGACAATCACTGTTTTACGTAAAAATGTCTTAAGAAATCACTGTAGCACTGTCATCCCATTGTTCATCGATTTGCTCAAGTGGGCACCAGTATTGTCTCCATTGTGAGACTTGTTATTACTGCTTTGGGCATATTGAATACATCTCTGCCAGGCTCTGCCATGTGGGCAGGATGCTCTTAGTATCTTGCCAACCTCTCCGAGAGGGATGGAGGAATCGAACCCCGGTCAGCCGCATGCAAGGCAAATGCCATACCCACTGTGCTATCACTTCAGCTCTCCTTAAGAAATCAGAGAATATATTTATAAGGTTTAAAGTGTACCCTTAAAATGAAAAAAAATGTCAAGACTCCCATATAATGTGAGGTAACAAGGTAAAGAAAAAAATCAAGACCACAAATAATGCTTTGTTATTAGTAATAAATAATGTATTTCTAGAAAAAAACTCTTGACTAAATAAATGTAGATCTTTATTAAAGATACAGTTTTACTAGACACTCACAACAAATATAAAATTTGATCTGTATTGCAAGTATGATATATGAAGGTTAACTAAAATTGGATTAAAGATCTTGAAATTAGACAGGAATCAAAAGAAGCATGTAGGAAAATATAGGCAAAATTAATCAGGATTCTGAACCTAAAAACCACCTCACAGTTGTTTTTGTTGATGTAACTCCATTTGGAAAAACTAATAGAAATAAAAATAAATAAATGGGACTAAATCAAACTTAAAAGATTTTATGTGGAAAAATGAATGCACTCCAGCTGAGTGGAAGAAGGTATTTGCACATGATGAATAAGTTATTAATATCCAAGATATATAATGCTACCATAAATTTCAGCAACCAATAACCCAATTAAAAATGAGGAGAGGAGATTAACAGTTTCATGAAGAGACAGACATATGTCCAGTTAGTATATTAAAAAGTTTATATCACTTGTTATCAGAGGAATTCAAATCAAAATGACAATGAGTAATTTTCTCACATCAGGGAGAATGACATATATGAAAAACATGGGAAATCACCACTGTTGGTGGCGATATGGTAAAAAAAAGGAACTTCTATTACTTCTGGTGGGAATGTTGACTCAGTCCTTATGTAAAACATTATTGAAATTTAGAAGAAAGAAGAAGGAGAAAGAGGAAGAAGAGGAGGAGGAAAAAGACGAAAGAACAGAGATCCTATATGATCCAGCAATTCCATTTCTTATCATCTGCCACCAAAATGCAAATAAACTAATAAAATGTGATCTATACAGCCATCTCTGAACATTGCAGGGCTTAGTACATTGAGTGGGATGTTAAAATAATCCAAATATTTAATGTCAGAAGGGTTAATAGAGAAGTTGTGTTCTATATATTCAGTGAAATACTTGTCAGTCATAGGGAAAAAGGAAATGATGTAGTTGCTGAAACCTGGATGGAATTAGAGGGCATCCTGGTAATCAAAGTAAATCCGAGAGAGAAGTACAAATCCTGGATGTTCTCACTTGTCTGTGGTAAACAAACAAGAGAAGGGGAGAAAAAATATCAAATATTGGCAAGTCCTTGACCCTGGATAATTGAATGAAAATGTCAAAGAAGTGGGGAGTAGGGGGAGGAAAGAGAAGACAGACGGATGAGACCATAATGACACTGGTAAAGGGACCAGTATTGTAGAATAAGCTACACCAGAACCACAAATCACAGCACTATTTTGAGTATGTGACCCAAAATAAAATACAAATATTTAAAAAATTGAAAGGGCTGGCTAAGGAGGTCTGTGGAAACAGGACACTAATTTTTAAAGGATGCTGATGGTGGTTGGATTGGAATCGGAATATTGTACACTGCATGCTTAAAACTGTTTGTGGAGGAATGCTCCTAACGTGTCAATGCTTAGCTCTTACTTTTGTGCTCAGGAATCACTCCTAGTGATGCTCAGGTGACTATTATGAGCTATCAAGGTTCAAACCAGAGCCAACAATGTGTAAGACAATTGCTTTCATTGTGGTACTACCCCTCTGGTCCCTGAATGCCTTTGTATGTCATAACCCATAAATACTTTTTTTTTTTGCTTTTTGGGTCACACCCGGCGATGCACAGGGGTTACTCCTGGCCCTGAACTCAGAAATTATTCCTGGCAGTGCTCGGGGACCATATGGGATGCTGGGAATCGAACTTGGGTCGGCCATGTGCAAGACAAATGCCCTACTCTCTGTACTATCACTCCAGTCCCCCATAAACACTTTTTAAAGATAAGTTTTACCTGCATTGCAAAGATGAGCATTGTCAATATTGCAAGTGATATAAAATACAGAATACAAATCTCAAAGTCTCAGATTATTATATCAATAGCTTCATTTACATTTTCTAAGAAACAAAAGATGCCATTTTTATGAGTGTTCTTTTGACCTTATTCAATCTATTTCTATTTCCACAAGTGCCTGTATAAAGCATCTTTCCACTTCAAAACATGTTCAGGAATCAACTGATTCTTTTAATTGTTGCATGACATCACTTCCTTAAAATGTGATTTCTCATGCCCAGATGGCTGTCATCAGAGCTTTCTACAACTTTGTAACTGTTGTATCTGTTGCCTGTGATTTGAGCATTCCCCAAGAATTATACACTTTTTATAACAATATAATGTAAGTATGTTTTGGTTTCCTCCATCAATCTCAAGCAATCTGCTTTATTTTTCAGCAATGTTTTTCTTTTCAAAATATTTGGTCTTCCAATGACCTTGTGTAAAAGAGGATTCTTTGATTACCAGGAGCAGAAACTGACTCTTGTTAAGAAAAATGAATTTTTGAACCACAATACATCTTCACAAAACAGTCATGAGATTGATAAATTAAGAAAAAAAGAACAGCCTGGGAAGCAGGACAAAGTACAAAGGTGGCAAAAGAACAAACATTGTAGTCACTGCCTGCCTTTGAGAGAAACAGAACTGAAACTCTTTCACTATCCTTCAGATGTCCTCCAGATAGAAAAGGTAGTATATTTGAAAGAGCCCTGGTAAGTATATCCTTTCAACAAATGATCATAAATAGATAATCAAATTAAATTATTCACTTACGAGTAATAATAGATTATTTAGGTGAAAGTATCATTCAGAGGTTTGAAATTCATTCTCATTATGTAGAAGATTGGTGACCACTTCTCTTTGTGGTATTTCTTTGTTAACAAGATGTTTAATCTCAACAGAAGCTATAAATATAGCACATTAGAGCGACAGCATGTGACTTAGTCGGGTTGAATGCCCCACAACGTTTATGATTCCCTGAGCACAGCCAGTGTGTCCCCAAACTTCCCCACAAAAGAAGAGGAGGAAGAAGTGATAAATCTAGCACTGTATTGCTTAACTGCCCTGACATATATATATATATATATATATATATACATATATATATACACATATATATGAATATATATATTTGAATTCTGGTTAATAAGTTACATGACAGTGATTTTTTTCTAACTTAAGAAACCAGAAGATAAAAATCAAAATGAAGTCCACATAGAGATACTCTTATTGTTTCCTTTTTTCCACTTTTGTCAAATCATTACTTGTCCTGAATTTAGGTTTTTGTAAAGAAAATACCCAATTCTTCTTTGACTAGCTCACAGTTTTAAGGGTGCCTAACACATAAAAGAAGCTTAATTCAAGTTGCTAAATAAAGCTTTAATATGGATTAAAGCTAGTAGTTTTCATTTCAAAATATTCCCTAGGGATCAATGAAATAGGATCAGGATGTGCTTTACACTCTTTGTGTTGAAAGTGAGATATATCAGGTAATCTCTTTTATTATGACTTATAGTAGCTTTTCAGTTTTAAGTTTGAGTAAAATTTTTCTTTCATAATTACTTTTATAAATTTTATGTGAAGCCATCTACATTTTAAAATAAGGCCTACACAGTATTTCTAACTTGGATAAAGTCATAAAAATTGTACACTATAACTGCCCAAAATAGAAAATATTAACTAAGTATTCTTTTTTTTTTTCTGATTTTTTTTTTAAATTTATTTATTTTTAATTAGAGAATCACCGTGAGGGTACAGTTACAGATTTATACACTTTTGTGCTTATACTTCCCTCATACAAAGTTTGGGAACCCATCCCTTCACCAGTGCCCATTCTCCACCACCCGTAAACCCAGTGTCCCTCCCACCCTCCCCAATCCCATCTCCCCCCCACCCCACCCTGTCACTGTGGCAAGGCATTCCCTTCTGTTTTCTCTCTCTAATTAGCTGTTGTGGTTTGCAATAAAGGTGTTGAGTGGCCGCTGTGCTCAGTCTCTAGCCCTCATTCAGCCCGCAACTCCCTTCCCCCACATGGCCTTCGACTACAATGTAGTTGGTGATCGCTTCTCTGAGTTGACCTTTCCCCGGAACGTGAGGCCAGCCTCGAAGCCATGGAGTCAACCTCCTGGTACTTATTTCTACAGTTCTTGGGTGTTAGTCTCCCACTCTGTTATTCTATATACCATAGATGAGTGCAATCTTTCTATGTCTGTCTCTCTCTTTCTGACTCATTTCACTCAGCATGAAACTTTTCATGCCCATCCACTTGACTACAAAATTCTTGACCTCCTTTTTTCTAACAGCTGCATAGTATTCCATTGTATAGATGTACCAAAGTTTCCTCAACCAGTCATCTGTTCTGGGGCATTCGGGTTTTTTCCAGATTCTGGCTATTGTAAACAGTGCTGCGATGAACATACATGTGCAGATGTTGTTTCGATTGTACTTTTTTGCCTCTCTGGGATATATTCCCAGCAGTGGTATTGCTGGGTCAAATGGGAATTCAATATCTAATTTTTTGAGAGTCGTCCAAATTTTAACTAAGTATTCTTATCATATGCTATGTGTATATCATAAAACTATGGAAAAATCGCACGGATTTTTCTTATTTTTGTTTAGCAGTTTAATATTTGCATTTTTTATTTAATTTTCTGCACCATAAGAAACCATAATAAATGTGCATTACTAGCTTTTCTACTCCCTGTATGAAAAAATGTTCTGGCTTATTCTCTGTGCTTTCCTTGTTCAAATGTTCTGTGGATTTTGAATAATATCACTCGTAATCTCTGGGTATAAAACAGAAAAGAATATGAGGACTCTGTAAATGGGCTGAACAGAAAAATGGGAGGGGTCTGAATTATTTCTGTTTGGGTAAAATCCTCCAGTCTCCCCCAAAGCATGTTTCTTTAACCATTTAAAGTCTCTTTTGACACCATACACATTTCAATGTGGTTTATTTTGTCTTTGAAAAACACCATTATAGTTTATATGTGGATTGCATTAAACTGTATAATGCTTTGGCATAGGCTGGTGATTTCAATATTCTTCTAATGCATGAGCATAAAAACCGTTCCGTCTCCTCATGTCTTGTTTCTATAAATAGTGAATTCTAGTTTTCCATGCACAAATTGTTCATTTTATTGTAAGTTTATTAACTAGAAGTTTATATTGAAAAAAAGAACGATATTATGGAGCATACTTGTATGGAACAAGGAGTACAGTGAAAATCTCTGTACATTTTACTATAAACATGAAATATTTTATCTATTGAAATAAAAAGCTACTTCTCACTTTATTTTTATTCACATATTAATGCTTTTTTTGGTTTTGGGGGGATCACACCCAACCTGGAAGTGCTCCTGGTTGATTCCTGGCTCTATGTTCAGGGAATACTCCTGGCAGTGCTTGGGATTCCATGATCAAATTTCTATCAATGTAGATTAATATTTAATCAGAATGATTTATGTCAAAATATTATCTTTTCGGGGCTAGAGTGATAGAACAGTGGGTAGGGTGCCTATCACGTAGGGTATGTGCCAAGTCGAACACCTGTGGTGAGTACCAGGTCACCAGGTAGTTGGCTGACAGCACCCCACAGTGGATGAGCCACCACACGCACTACCACCACAGCTCTATGTTCAACGATTCTGCGACTCTATGTCCAACGGCCGCTGTGGCAGGCAGTGATGCTGCGGACACCATGACGGTTTCTCCATGCCCTGCTGGAGATTCTGTCTGAATCTTGCAAAGCAGCTGGCGATGTCCATCAGGAATCATGTGTAGAGTTTTAGCACGGATCACGCATAGAGTTCCAAGCCTGGTGTGCTGAGCTGCGTGTTGTCTAAGGCGAGATGGTGAACCAGGTTCGGGAGAGCACAAAGCGTATGGGCAGCATTGGCGTTATTTTGCCTCCAATCAACTATGGTGTGGTAATTATGGAAAATCAGTAGGGAGTGTCTTATGATGTGTGGCAGCCATGAAATTGGCCTTCTGGTTTAGGAATATGTTTGCTCAAGCATGTGGAAAGTGGCCTGGAGCATGCCAGCAGTGGGGTTGTGGAGGCTGGCTCCCAGGGCTGTGTCCCTTAGGGTGGAGAGGGCTCTCACCCTCCCTGCTCTGGGGCACCCCGAGTGAAAACAGCCTGGTGCAGAGTCCAGTGGCCTGGTTATGGGGCCTCATTTTATGCTCCCTTCCAGGAGAAGCAGCCATGAGTTCTGGACGGTGACCGACGAAGAGATAATCTGGCACCAGTGGAACATTGTGACCTTGGACTCTTGGCTCAACGGGACCCAGGAGCAGAGATTCTCTGCCTGCTTCCCCCAGTCTTTGGTGGCCTAGGGATCATGCCCATAAGCCACCTCCTGCTGGCGCCATTTTACACATTATAGGAGAAATCTATCACCCATGTATATAGGCAAACCGGTCTCAGGTTTTTGTACAAACATATCTGAGATTGTGCTCTCCTGAGATTTTTTATTTGATCAAATCTTCAAAATGATTATTTCCATCATACTGCTTTCTTGGTTGTCAATAGAATGATGACATCTTTTTTTTTATCAGTATCAGTCCCCCTGACCTGACTTAGTCTAAACCTTTGAAAACACCAAAAAACCATTTGGTGATTTTGGCCATCTCAAAATAAACATGGAAAACTGAATAACTGACAGTCTCTAACAGTCAGGGCCATGTTCCTAGAATGATGACATTAGCAGTTCCTGTTGAATAATTCAGAACTGCTTAATATTTTAATTTTGGGTTAATCTCACAGGATATGGTCTCTGTTTCCTAATTTCCCTGGGTGGGGAGGAGGCTAATTTAGAGAAACTCTATTTAACAAATACAGAATTTCCAGCATATTTACTAGCAACCTCCACTTCCTGTCCCTCTCTTTTGTACATTTTCACTGTCCTGCCCTCTCAGGCCCCAGTCATTTACCCTACTTACTCTGTCTCATTTTCTGATTAAAAGACCAAGTAACCATTGCATAAAGTTAAATTGAATTTAGTTTACACTTGTATCTCTGCTTATTTCACTGGCTACTGGCTATGAACTGGAGGGATAGCACAGCAAGTAGGGTATTTGCCTTTCTCAAGGCCGACCCGGGTTCGATTCCTCCGTCCCTCCATTCCCAGCAAGCTATCCAGAGTATGCTGCCTGCACAGCAGAGCCTGGCAAACTACCTGTGGCATATTCTATATCCCAAAAGCAGTAACAATGAGTCTCATAGTGGAGACATCACTGGTGCCCGCTTGAGCAAATTGATGAACAATGGGACGACAGTGCTACAGTGCTACTGTTGAATGAAATGTGTGTATGTAATTTTAATTCCTGTCTACATTTGCTGACCTTACACCCATTCCATCTGGACTATCATATTCACTCTTTCCTATCATGTGTGTTACTTCTACCCATTTATTGTAGATGGGTAAAAGTATAAAGACATCGTGGATCTTGTTTAAGAGAAAATAGAAGCAATGGTTCAGTTGTGGTAAATTACCAACCAGGATTGTGGCTCATGAATTATTTTTCATAGACTACTTATAGCTTTGTTCTTGTCTGCTGGGAGAGAATGTGCCTATAATATATGTAGGCAAAGCATTGATTGGACATGAGGAATTATGAACTGTGTCTTTCTCAAAGGACCATTCTAGAAGGGTCTGGGTAAGGTGCAGGAACAAGCAGAATGATGGTTTGATGTTATATTATTTCTCTTCTTTTGCGGAACTTTTAGATTAGCTTTCATGTCTATTGTCTGTTTATTATTGGTGGACAAACATCTTCAGTCAAAAAACTGCATGGTGAGGACTAAGATCAGTAGTCGATCTATTGAATTTTTAAAATTTATTTTATTATTATTATTATTTTGTTTTTTATGTCATATCCAGTGAAGCTCAGGGGTTACTCCTGGCTCAGCACTTAGGAGTTACTCCTAGCAGTGCTGAGGGACCATATGGGATGCTGGGGTTTGAACACAGGTCGCCTTCATGCAAGCAAATGTCCCACCCACTGTATTATTGCTCCAGCTCTGGTCTCTTGATTTTTTATTGTAACCAAATAACTGAGCAAATTTCATCTTTAGTCTCAACATGGCAATTCAGAGACAAGGTGGGGATAGATTGACTTATAAGTGGATATGTGTTTTACATGTAAATATCCAGCGACTTCATTTTTATCAGAGTGTGCTGTTACAATGAGCCCTCAAATCTTACTTTTCTTGTTCTGGATAATGAGAATGCTGGAAACTCTGGCCCTTCACAATGTAGAGATTGTAGACACTCTACCCACTTCCCAGCCATAGGACCTGCCTAAAATCTTAATTTTCTATGTATTTCTAATTATAATGACATATGCTATTTGTTATGGGATGTTGTTTAGATGGGATAAGGGTTTTTAAAAAAATAATGTTGACTTTAAAATTGTTCTCATGGGGCTGGAGCGATAGCACAGCGGGTAGGGCATTTGCCTTGCACATGGCCCATGGCGACTCGGGTTCGATTCCCAGCATTCCATATGGTCCCCTGAGCACTGCCAGAGGTAATTCCTGAGTGCAGAGCCAGGAGTGATCCCTGTGCATTGCCGGGTATGACCCAAAAAGCAAAAGAAATAAAAAATAAAATAAAATAAAATTGTTTTCATACTTAAAAAAATTGTTCTCATATTATGTACTTTAAAATATATGTGTGTATATTCACATACATGGCATATATATGCATATGTGTGTATGTATCTCCCTAGGAAAATGATTCTATCCTTGGGAAATCATAGCATATTTTTGGAGAAAGATGTGTAGTATTTGTAGTATTTGAATAAGAAATTAATTATTACTCACTGAACAGTTAAACAACAGTATTATTCTGCTTTGCTCATAAAAGAAATACATGACTCATGAATATTCTCATTAATTATGGGCAGGCATCTCCATTAGTATTAGGCACAATATTTTAAAAGTTATGGAGCCAACTAACATTTAATTTCTGTTTTTAATATGGTGATTAAACTCTACTACCTGGAAATTACAATGTTATAAAGAACTTTTGTATGTTTATAAACTGGGAAAAACCTTAAAAACTTTCTAAAGCAATTAGATTTTATTTATATGTGCAACAAAATCCAATAGCAATGTGAGTTACAACTTCTCATATATGTCATTACTCTGATTACAGATCATTAAAAAATCCAACAGTATTTTTCAGGCACTACTTTTTGATAGATGCATTTAGAAATACCTGTTTTAACCAAAACGATCTTTTATGGTTAGCTATTTTGGAGGGGCCTGGGGCCACACCCACTTGTTCTCAAGACTAACTCCTGCTTCCGTGCTCAGGGATAACTCTGGTGGTGCTCACGGGGACAGACAGTATGTTAGGGATTGAACATGGGTTGGCTGCATGTAAGTCGAACTCCCTAGCTCCTGTACTATATTTCCAGCCCTGATATGCTGTTTTATCCTCCACAGAACAACCTTTGATAAAAGGATATTTCAGAGCCTCTGGACTCTTGGGATCTTGGTTGGTTTCTAAGATTCCACTTTCATTTCTTGACTCTAAATGTCATGCAGCAGAGTAGAGTTTGTCAGAGGTGTGGCTTCCTAGATGTGACTTACTTTTGTTAAGTGAGAAAAAAATCAGTAACTAATTCTAAGTCATCCCTCATAGAATATTATAGAGACAAAATGTCAAAATGCATAAATTATCTTAAAATATTTCTCTTCTCCCCTTGAACACCTTTCTGTGATACCCAGGAAATTAGCATCCCAGTCTGGGGACTGTGGTAAATATGTAGAATATATTATGTGTTATCCTGCTAGCTTAATTAGTAAGGATTGATTCATGAGGGAGAAGAAAGATGAAGATCTTACACTACTTACCTATTCAGTCCTGTCATTCTAGTAGTACACCCAGATTTCTGCTTTAATTGAGTGTGCCGATGCTTATTTTATGACTTTATTATTTATATCCTTATTTTACAGTTTCTTCAGGAGGAAATTTGTCATTTCCAACATGTGCTAATGCTACTCCTATTTTTAATGACTAACCATATTACATACTAATTTCATTAACTTTAAACTTAGTTCTTATATTAGTATTTGATTTATTTTAAAATTTAGGCAGAATATTATCAACTTTGTTCATATCAGTGGCATAGGGCTTTAATAGCATTGCACCATACTTGTCACCAGGGTGCCAAGATCCCTTCACCATTCTCACATGACTCTTGTCCCCTCTTCTCTATTGCTTACAGACTCAGTTCTACAGGCAGATACCGTGTTCTGTTACCATCTGACTGTTGTTTATTCCTGTACTGTAGTCCTAAGCCTTCACATGTGAGTGAGATCATCCAGTGTGTGCCTTTCTCCCATTGACTTGCTTCACTTAAATGTCACCCTCCAGTTCCATCTAAGTAGAAACAAACTGCAAGATTTCATATTTTCTAATAGCAACATCTCACTAAACTTTCAAATAAGTCTCTCTCTTTTTATTCTTTTTGGGTCACACCTGGCGATGCACAGGGGTTACTCCTGGCCCTGCACTCAGGAACCACCCCTGGCCATGCTCAGGGGACCATATGGGATGCTGGGAATTGAACCCAGGTCGGCCACTTTCAAGGCAAACACCCTACCCACTGTGCTATCACTCCAGCCTCTCAAATAAATCTTAAATCATAGATTTCATAGAAATCATAGCATAGGTAAACATGTAATGAATGAAACTAAACTTAATCGAAAGCACATTATTAAGAAGAATAATCCAGAAGTATCTGCCTATTACAGAATTAGAAAAGACCAGTGTGGGGGCTGGAGTAATAGCACAGTAGGTAGGGCATTTGCCTTGAACGTGACTGACCCGAGTTCTATTCCCAGCATCCCATATGGTCCCCCGAGCACCACCAGGAGTAATTCCTGAGTGCAAAGCCAGGAGTAACCCCTGTGTATCGCCGGGTGTGACCCAAAAAGAAAAATATAAAGAAAGAAAGAAAAAAGAAAAAAACTGTGGAAATAGAAGCAAAGAGATGATCAAAAATGGCATCCAAGTACCACGGTGAAACCATAGATGGCATATAGTACTTGTTGATGAATGCTTTTCTGGGTGGGCCTAATGCTGTATCACCGTGAGAATTTGAGCCTGTTAATGAAAAGTTGCTAAATGCTTTTCAAACACTAATTAAGATCCACAGCATCTCCACAGGAAGCATAAGATTGATATGCACCACTCTCTGTCACCTTACTGTCAAGCATTCATTATTTATTTGTAGTGTTTATCACAGCGCTTTCCTTTGTTTGACTTTGTTCACTATTATGCTGATGGCCAATTCTTAAAAAAAGATATTTGACTACTCTTAGTGTTATCATTATTAATATATGAAATGCATACAATATTTATAATGCTCTTTTTGTACTTTTATGTATTTGTTCTAATTTTATTGGCTTTACCTGTTTGACTTTTTGTTAAGGAAACTTCATGACAGTGATTCACATATTTTTTTTTTTTATCAAGAGCACAACAGATGCTCCTTTTGGAAAGAGATAAAAATTCTAACATGACTTCCTCTATGTATGCCTGATGTTCTGCCTTAATAATAATAGCATGAATAATAACTGCCGCTGTTCTGTGGGTCACCAGCTGTCGCAGTGATCCAAGGGTCCCTTGTTACATTTGGTGTCGATCACCATCCCCTGGGTCTGCCAATGGCAATGGAGGAACAAAGGAATGGGAGCCATAGACGGGTTGGTTATCAGTGCTGTATATTCAATTCTTAGGGTTAGTGATAGAGAAATCATGAAGGATTTGGTAACAATTACATATAGATGTGGTTGAACATTATTATAAACAGTGAACAGATAAAAAGCCCTTCCATGAGGGGAAATTCTTCTAGGAGATTCACCCAAGGATAAAATCTCATCTAAGGGTTCAGCACTCTAAATGCCTACTAGGAGATCCACCCAAGGGCAGAATTCCATCTAAGTGCAAATTGCATTCTCCTTTTCTTAGCTAATAATCCATTTAAACAATCATCTTAAATTTGCTTCTTAATATTTCTAATCATTTTGTATGGACACAGTAAAAGACACATTAAGCTGAAAGGCTGGCTCTTTCTAGGGACATCTCGCTATATATTCCAATCTACAGTCCTCAGACCAAGTTATTTTTTTCCTAACCCCAGCAGGGTCCTTACTCAGTCACTTCTTTTTGGGGTTATATCAGTTTGTTCCATGACAGTGCTCTTAACTTATTATACTTCTTGTTGCATTTAGATGCCAGGGTAGCTTACAGCTTGCTCAAGTACATCCTTGTCCTTCAACAGGACTCCTGTTTTGTGGTGTTAGGAACTAAGGGCAACTGAGGCTTCAGTCAAGTAAATATGCTGGATACCCAGGAGTAACTATTATTCGAAGTCAATTAACTCACATATTACAAAAGCATAACATTAACTGTCTTCCTGTGTCTATATAAAAGGGGCATTCCACTAAAATAAACTATGCTAAGGGCATAAAGGAAAGAGAAAAACACTTTCATATAAAACACCCAGATCCCTCAAAAGAACTTGTGACTTTACAAGTTACGGGATCTGATTTGGGCATATAAGTAATTAACAGATAAGGGAAACAAAGCACAAAGGAGAAATTAAAGATAAACACAGAAGATTTGGAGTGCCTGGTGGAATTGGGTGTGCCTTGAGAGCACTGTGGTGGGAATAACTGAATAAACCTAAGCTCCCTGTGGGGAGAGAAAAGAAAAACCAAAGTTAAACCTCAGTATATCCTGAATACTAGCTCATTTCTATTTTTCTCATATATAATATGCATTTTCAGTTACTGACACCACTACTGATTGTGCTTCCTTTTTGTCTTCTGGGCCACATTTAGTAGTGCCTTCAGCAACTCCTAGACCGGACTTGGAGTTATTCCTGGTGGTACTTGGGGAACCCTATGTACTGGCAGGAATCAAACTGACCCACGAAATAGTAACTATCACAGTATGATTGAATGATAGCTTTTCTTAGTCTGTTGTATGATATGTCATAACAATCCAACAATTTTCATTGTCTCACAGAGAGTGGCCTGTGGCAGAAAAGGACTGAAACTGAGATACTGAAATTGATGGAGACCAATTAATCAATGACAGTAGTTAAAACTTTAAAATTAAAAAAAAAAGAGGGATGAGAGTAATGAAAGAAGTTTTAGAAAGTGCTATGAAGAAGTTTAAACAATAACAAAAATAATAACGACAACAACAGCAAGACCCAAGAGAAACTACGTTTATAATACAATGAGTAAAGTGCTTGCCTTGCATGCTGCTGAGCCGGTTAGATCCCCAGAATCGCATGTGGTACTCCAAGCATCACTTGGAATGATTTCTAAATGCAGATCCAGGAATATTCCCAGAGCTCAGCCAGGTGTGGCCCAAAAAAACAAAAGAAAAATAAGTTATTTGTATGATTGATCTTTAATGACTAGTACATTTTCTCTGAATAGGTTATATAGCATTAAAAATGTGACCAAGAAGTAAGATTACATTCATCATGTATTTAAAAAGAGTTTAAAAACTTAATAAATTTTTTATCATATTCATCCTAAAATAATATGCATATTGTTTTGGGGGGCTGAAGCAATAGCACAGTGGTAGGGCGTTTGGCTTTCACACAGCCAGCCTGTGTTTGATTTCTCCGCCCCTCTCGGAGAGCCCGGCAAGCTACTGAGAGTATTGCGCCCGCATGGCAGAGCCTGGCAAGCTACCCATGGCGTATTGGATATGCAAAACCAATAACAATAAGTCTCACATTGAGAGACATTACTGGTGCCCGCTCAAACAAATCGATGAACAACGGGATGACAGTGAGAGTGACAGCTGATAAATGGATTGTTTTGGGGAGCATATTCAGTTATCTACCCAGGCCCATCTATATTCAATTTTATCTATGTAAATATTCTGATGACATTGAACAAAATTCATAAATGATATTGCTGAAACTGAACCACTTCTGCTTTAACACTGTGAGAAAAACTATAACAAAGGGTTAAAACAGTAGTTTATATTAATAAATGCCCAATGTAATGCCAATCCATATAACTTCTTTCTTTTTTTTATAGTTAAGTTGGATGAACCATTATCTTAATCTTTGTGTGTGCAACGCAAGAATAATCAAATTTATAAATGCAATCTAATACTTTATAATACAGTTTTTATTAATCTAAAGTGAAATTATGAATCACAAAAGATTCCTTTTATACAAAATTAATGTAGAGAAAATATTTGAAAATATATTTGTAGTAATCCTTAAATACCTAAACATTAGAAAGTAACTTTCTCAAATTAGAAAAGCAAGTATATTACACATAATTTATTACTAAGCTACCTGTGGTGTATTCAATATGCCAAAAACTGTAACAACAAGTCTCACAATGGAGACATTACTGGTGCCTGCTCAAGCAAATTGATGAACAACAGGACGAGTGCAACAGAGTACATAATTTATTACTAAAGAAGTCAACTTCACTGTTTTCCTCCACTCCCCACACTCCCCCTTTTTTTTCAAATTTCACTGTTATTTGGGCTGGAGCAATAGCATGGCCAGTAGGGTGTTTGCCTTGCACGTGGCCAACCCAGGTTTGATTCCTCCGTCCCTCTTGGAGACCCAGGCGAGAGTATCCCACCTGCACGGCAGAGCCTGGCAAGCTCCCCGTGGCGTATTTGATATGCCAAAAACAGTAACAATAAGTCTCACAATGGTAATGTTACTAGCGCCCGCTCGAGCATATCTATGAACAAGGGGACAACAGTTCTACAGAGCTACTGATATTGATCTTTTTAACATAGGCACAGAGATAATAATGCTTAATTATTTAAATGTATCTAAGTTCCAATGCAAAATCTGACAAGAAATATCTATAAATGAATGTTAAAAGCATGTGTATTTGATCCTGGCCTATCTTAAAATAAAAATAGTTCTTTATATTTAGACCACTAAAAAGTCAGACTTAATTCAGAATTCCAAACGCATCGGATTTATTTTTTTTGACATGAATATTCGTTTATTTCTGTGGGAAAAGCTTCTTCCACAAATATATACAGAAATGCCATCAGCTCCACCTAGACTAGGCCATGTAAAGTGAGAGGAGAAAAAAAACACTGATAAAACCAAAGCAGTGTTTTCGCAGAGGACTATTTTTTCAGAACATGGCCTACTTGGGATTCTTTTTCTTTTTTTTTAAATAAATTATTTATTTTTAATTAGTGAATCAATGTGAGGGTACAGTTACAGTTTTATACATTTTTGTGCTCGTTTTTCCCCCATACAAAGTTCAAGAACCCATCCCTTCACCAGTGTCCATTCTCTACCACCAGTAAACCCAGCATCTCTCCCGCCCTCCCCAGTCCCGTCTCCCCCCACCCCACACTGCCACTATGGCAGGGTATTCCCTTTTGATCTCTCTCTCTCTCTGATTAGGTGTTGTGGTTTGCAATAATGGTGTTCAGTGGCCATTGTGTTCAGTCTCTAGTCTACATTCGGCACGCATCACCCTTCCCCCGCATGACCTCCGACCACATTTTACTTGGTGTTCCCTTCTCTGAGTTGCCCAAAATGAGAGACCAGCCTCCAAGCCATGGGGACAACCTCCTGGTACTTATTTCTACTAATCTTGGGTGTTAGTCTTATAGTCTATTATTCTATGTTCCACAGATGAGTGCAATTTTTCTATGTCTGTCTCTCTCTTTCTGACTCATTTCACTTAGCATGATACTTTCCATGCTGATCCACTTATATGCAAACGTCATGACCTCATTTTTTCTAACAGCTGCGTAGTATTCCATTGTATAGATGTACTAGAGTTTCTTCAACCAGTCATCTGTTCTAGGGCACACGGGTTTTTAAACGCATCGGATTTATTTTTGAATAGGTCAACATTCATTCAATGACAAGTTAGGTACCTGTTTTATTGCGTAATAAAGGATTATTGATTGTGTAGTATATATATACATATATATATATTCCAAACATATATGCATTGGTATTTCAATTTATTTATAATATACAAAGTACTACTTTCAAAAAAAATATTTCAAGTTATTTTGTAAGGGTCCTTTTAGTATAAAGCAAGTACTATGACTAAAGGCAATATACAAATTTTGTACTTTGTATCTTAACAAAAAAATTATTTTATTAAAAAGAAATTCCAGTAAAGATTAATAAATGAAAACATTTTGAGGAAACTAAGACTTTTAATAATTTAAACATAATGCTCTACCATTTGATTAGAAGTTATAATCATAACATATTATACATTGAAAAATAGTGTAAATCTGTGTTCCTTAAGAACAAAGAATAAATAATTTGTCAAAATAAACGGGCTGAAAAACAAAACTAAACAAATGGTCTGGAGCGATAGCACAGTGGGTAGGGCTACGGCATTTGCCTTGCACGCAGCCGACTCAGGTTCGTCTCCTCCGCCCCTCTCAAAGAGCCTGGCAAGCTACCCATGGAGTATTCTATATGCCAAACACAGTAACAACAATTCTCATAATGGAGATGTTACTGGTGCCTGTTCCAGCAAATCAGATGAACAAAGGGATGACAGTGATACAGTTAAAATATTTTAAAAAATTGTTTCTCTTCTGAACACTATGCTTAGAAGTCAGTCTTCCTTTTACATGTTAACATTTTATTTTAGCATAAATGTATATACTTTAAAGATAAAAATAGAGGACACAGTAGAAAAGCTGGTATTTTTATTCAACGCAGCCTATTGTTTTTTGAGGCAGTGTGTTTTACAGCAGTAGCCATGTTACTGTTTTATAATCGCAATGCTACTTTATCACCCCATAACCAGTATCAATAACTCCTTACCACTGTGTTGAGTTCCTCTAACTCTTTTTATGCTTAGTTCCCTGTTTTGCTGATATGTTAGTTTTTTCCACCAGGACCTGTCTAGTCTCCTATTTTGTTTCTCTCTAATCCAGTCAAGAGTTAGATGTCTTGGCATAGTTTATCTTTTTTTCCTGCTGACACACTTCACAGAGCATGAGTTCCTCAATTTCATCCAAGTTGTAACAAACTGCCTGATTTCATCCTTTCTCCTCTTCCAGTGTGTATAAATGCCACAATTTCAATATCTGCTCATCTGTTGTTGAGCGCTTAGGTTGTTTTCAGACTTTGACTATTGTGAATAATGCTCTGCTGAACATTAGTTGTGCATATGTCCTTGTGGACAAAGGCATTACTAAAACTAAATTTTATAGACCAGAATCTCTAGTGAATATAGAAGAGTCAAAAATCTTCATTAAAATCTTAAAATATCAAATACAATATGTTAAATTGATCTTATATCAGGATCTAAGGGATTTATTCCTAGGTATGCAAGACCGGTTTGATATACATCAATCCCTTAATATAATACACTCACTAGTAAAAAGAAAAATTAAGAATCATGATCGATTTATAGATTCAGAGACATTTGACAAGATTTTAACACTCATTTCTGATTTTACAAGAACTCTCAACAACATGGATATTGAAGGGATGCACCTCCATGCCACAACATTGAACAATGCCATAACATTGTAATAGAAAACCTTAAGTATTCTTCAAAAGATGTCCTAGAAACAACGAACCTCCTGATTTTTTCTAAGTAACAGGCATGGTCCTCTTGCTCACACTTCTCTACCAACCCAAACACCACTCTGAACAGTTTGGTCTAATGGTGCTTACCTCAAGATAGTCAATGGTAGTGAAATAACTCAGGATGTGAGCTGGTTAAGATAGAATAACCAATCATGTGATTAGTGGGATGAATATTGGAATCCTGTGAAAGTATTATTAGCATGAATTTCAGGCATGGGAAGGACCAGGAGCCTGAGTCCTATAAGTATGGACTCGATAAATCGAGGCACCAAATATCCTTGATTAAATTGATGGAGACCAAAGCTTAGGTGAATTTCTAGACTCATATTATTCTTCATATTTCCACAAAGTATTGTAGCAGAAGTGTTGCGTATCCTAAATAGACTGTGAGAGAGGTATAGAAATTTTACATCTAGAATCCACTCACAAAGAATTCTATCTCTCTCTCTTTGATTCGGATTTGTATTTGTTAAAAGAAAAAGGTCATTTTAAATATACGATTATCCTAAATTTTGTGAGTTATTAAACCTGAAATTGTTAGTGGGGTTTCCAAATATGTAGTCCAGAGGCCTCTGATATTGCAGCTGGTACATAAAATTAGGTCAGTCTTAAGGAAGGTTGTCAATAAAAATATTCATTATTAAGTTAATACTCTTGGAGTTACCATCACAAGTTATTGCAGCAAGAAATTAATAATTTGTTTCTTTTCATTTTTTCTTTTTTATTTATGTTTTTACTTTTGTACTGAATTACTGTGAGGTATGTCCAATAGTTTACTTTTTATGGGCAGTCAACACAAGCTAGCATTGTCTTTTAAATCTTTCTCATATCCAATCATTTTAAGGAAACATTTTTTTGGGGTGTTTTTTTTTTCCGTTCCACGGAAGGGGAAGTTTATCCGTGACTCCCGTTTTTCCATTCATGGTGCTTTTATGCTACCGCATCTTCACCAAAGTTCCTTCACTGCCACCATCATCCCCACCGTCCCCCCTCCGCGCCCTGGGCTTTCTGTAGTTCGGTCAGCCCCGGGGGAGGGTGGGGGGGCGCTTCACATCGGGCACCCAGGACCTCAGAGGAGAGGAGGATCGGTTTGATCTCCAGAAAGGCTGTTTCTTGAAGGGCCAAGGAGGGAGGGAGCGCGAGTTTTTACACACACACCCCAGCCGCTCCTTTCCCTTTCTCGTGCTCCCCATCCCGCGCAGCACCAGCGCCCAGCTGAAATCGGTCACCCACCCCACCTTCCATCCCGACCCCACCGCTGAGGTGCGTGTCCGTTTAAGGAAACATTTTAAAACTTCTAAAGCTTCTCTATTAGTTTCTATTTTATTACTTAAAAAGCCTATTGATATATCTCATTTAACATCAAACTCGCAATAAGAAGTTTGCAGCAAAATTTTTTAGTATAGATCTGATGGCTAGCTTCTTAAACTGCAGGTCTCCACAGCATATGGCACTGCCTACCTGAATGCAAGTGTTTCTGAAACTCAGACAAATTTGTTTTAAAATAGGGGTTGGAGCAATAGTATATGATTGGGCACCGGCCTTGCATATGGCTGACCTGGGCTCAATCTCTGATACCCTCATATTGTCCCCTGACCCCATCCAGGAGTGATCTCTGAGTATAGAGCCAGGAGTGAGTCCTGAGCACTGCCAGGTGTAGTCCCAAAATCAAACTGTAGTACTGTAGCACTGTCGTCCCATTGTTCATCAATTTGCTTGAGCGGGCACCAGTAATGTCTCCAGGGTGAGATTTGTTGTTACTGTTTTTGGAGTATTGAATACACTACGGTAGCTTGCCAGGCTCTGCCGTGCAGGCAGAATACTCTCAGTAGCTTGCCGGGCTCTCTGAGAGGGACAGAGGAATGGAACCCGGGTTGGCAGAATGCAAGGCAAACACCCTATCTGCTGTGCTATCGCTCCAGTCCCCCAAAAACAAACAGGATTGTTTTAAAATAAATTGTTGTGAGAGCTAAGCCGCAGCCCCATGCCTGCCCAGGAGGGGAAAGGTATTTCTCTCTCGCCTTTTTCCTTGCCTGGGCTGAAGGGCATGGCAACCACCATATTATGAGCACCACAGATGAGAGTTACAAGCTTGCAATGATCCAATATCTGGAAGAAATTTCCGTGGACTTATTTGCTAAAATACAGAAATCCAAAACCGTGTGGCCGCAATAGCGGCTGCACGACCTCATATCTCTTCACAACAGGTCTGACTCTAGTAGGGAACTCCTAACAATAATAGTGAGGTTTTTGTTGAAATATTGAATGTAACCAAAGTAAAGAGAAATTAAAGTGAAATTTATCAGTTCAGGGGTGGGGGTGGGGTGGTGGGATGGGAGGTATACTGGGATTTTGGTGCTTTTTTTTTTTGGTGATGGAATATGGGCACTGGTGAACGGATGGTTGTTTCAGCATTGTATAACTGAGACTTATACCTGAAAGCATTGTAATTTTCCACATGGTGATTCAATAAAATTAAAAAATACAAAAATAAAAATAAATAAAATAAAATAAATTGTTGTGTATTTTATTTGTTTACCTATTTTGGAAACCCCTATACTCAGGGTTATGCTAAACTTTCTTGTACAGAAAGGGTTGCAAATAGAGGAATATTATAAATTCTGGTCTAAGATGTGTCCTGATAAATTTTTCCAAGTAATAATAGAAATCATTATGTTTGGAAATTTGATGTTTACAGCAATGGTGTTATTAAAGGCAGCAAAAAACTTACAGTAATGCTTCAGTGAGAAAATAGAATTCACAAAACAAAATGTAGAAACCAATTCAGAAAAAAACCCCAATATTTGACACTATAACTTTATAGTCATTAAAATTAGCTGGAAATTTGACCAGTTTTCTTTGCTGTTTATAAAAAATATTTTAATAGTAGTAATATGGGTAGGGCATTTGCCTTGCATGCTGCTGACCCGGGTTCAAATCCTCCACCCCTCTCGGAGATCCTGGAAAGATATCAAGAGTATCTCGCCCGCACAGCAGAGCCTGGCAAGATACCGGTGGCATATTCAATATACCAAAAACATTTCAAGTCTCACAATGGAGACATAACTGGTACCCGCTTGAGCAAATCAATGAACAATGGGACAACAGTGATACAGTGTGAATATGCCCCACAAATATGATCAAACATTTTGAATGTTAGAACAGTTAAACATCAATTTTATCTGTTAGAACATTAATTTTGTAGCTGTTTAAGTGAATTAGGTGGTGACTTTGAGGAAGATCATAGAAAAATAGTAATTTCTTGGCAATTAATAGGTTCCTTGCTTTGGGGCTGGAGTGATAGCTCAGCTCAGCGGGTAAGGCATTTGCCTTGCATGTGGCCGACCCGGGTTTGATTTCCAGCATCCCATATGGTCCCCTGAGTACTGCCAGGGGTAATTCCTGAGTGCAGAGCTAGAAGTGACCCCTGTGCATTGCTGGGTGTGACCCAAAAAGCAAAAAACAAAAACAAATAGGTTCCTTGCTTTGTTGTGTCTGTTTTGTTGTTTTGAATCTCTGCTTATTTTTGGTTTTGTCTTAGCTAACACCATGGTTAATATATTTGTTTTTGTTTGTTTACTTATTTTGAATGTGGTTCTTATACATTATTATATCTCAGCATGTTTTAATTCATCATTAGAAGATAATAAATATCAATAATCATATTGAGTTCTGAAATTGTAGAGCATACAAATAAATAAACACATAATGAGTGGATACATTTTTTTGGTTCTTAACCCAGGTTGTCCCTTATATTTAAAATGTGTTTGATGTGTTTCTGTGTGGATTTTCTTTTCTTTTTTCTTTTTTTTTTTTTTTTTTTTTGCTTTTTGGGTCACACCAGTGATGCACAGGGATTATTCCTGCCTCATGCACTCAGAAATTACTCCTGGTGGTGCTCAGGGGACCATATGAGATGCTGGGAATTGAATCCGGGTTGGCTACTTGCAAGCAAATGCCCTAACCGATGTGCTATTGCTCCACCATATGTGTTGATTTTCCCCTGGGTGATTTTCCCCTGGGTGTGGGAGGGGAAGGACAGAGGGCTGGCCTGGGGTGCAAGGTCTGCATTCCTGAGCCTTCCTCACCAGGACACACCCCTCCCTACCTCACTGGGGCATTGGGCAGTCAGTCAGGTTGGCACGTAAAATTAACCCCCACTGCCGCTCTTGGGAAATGTTCCTTCGTTTCATACACGGGACCCCGGTGTTTCCTTATTTCCCACGGAAGGTGACTGTGAGGCCCCCCGTAGGGAGGCTAACTGGATGAGGACCTTTGACCTCTTTTCAGCAGGGTCAGTCTTGGAGAATGAGACAGATGGAAGCTGAGGCCTGTCCAGCCACACACTGGCCTCTGCAGCAGCCTCAAACAAAGCCTCTTTCTGTTTTTTGTTTTAGGGCCACACCTGGAGCGATAGCACAGCGGGTAGGGTGTTTGCCTTGCATGAAGCGGACCTGGATTTGGTTCCTCCATCCCTCTCGGAGAGCCCGCAAGCTACCGAGAGTATGCTGCCTGCATGGCAGAGCCTGGCAAGCTACCCATGGTATATTTGATATTCCAAAAACAGTAATAAGTCTCACAATAGAAACGTTACTGGTGCCCGCTCGAGCAAATCCATGAACAATGGGATGACAGTGCTACAGTGCTACAAATAAATAAGGAATTAAAAATAAATGATCAAAGAAATTTAAAGCAAATATAATTAGATTATCTGTACAATGAAAATCCTTTTTTTGCTGTTTCATATATACATAAATAAATGATTCTATGCATTTTCTATGCATTTTCTATTATCTGAAGATACATACTTATTTCTTTGGGAATGACTCTAAATATTAGAAAATATAAATTGTACAGAGAAGGGAACAAGCAATTTTTCTGCTCAGTTTCTGTGGATTATTTTGTTTCTACTGACCTACATGCGCTCTAATTGAAAAAATATATATTTTCAAAATTCTGACTTAAGTTCACATATGTAAATGCAATAATTATCATAAATTGCTTTATTCAAAATTACTAACTATGAACGTTATCTATAGCTGCACAAAACTTTTTAGTGTTTAGCTTGAAAATTACATTATGCCATAAGCAATTTTGATAGAAGTAAATATATATTTCAAATTGAAAAATTTTTTTGTCCCCACATACCTAAGATTCCTCAGTTAATATTCATGAGCAAAACCTTCAACAAGAAAGCTAATTTCTCTGTACGCAATAATGGTTTGTTCATTACAATGATATTATTGCTGATAAAGTGGTATTTATTGTTATTTATCTTTCTTTAATTCCCACACCGCAACTTCTGACTTCAGTGAATAGTGTTTCTATTCCTCTTAGAAATAAATTTAATATATTCTAAAAGACCTCCCTGAAATAGGCAACCATGATATTTTCCTATGTTCACGGTTTGTAATATAATGCATTGGGTTCTACCTCAAGTACCACATTGTATTTAAAGTGAAGTTACAAATGATTGCACCCATCACTCATCTGTCCTAAAACAACAGGCCAAGCCAACCATTTGCCACAGCCATACACCTGGAACGTTATGCAGCTCTAGTAATTAAAACTGGATCTTCCCCACTCATTACTGCCTGAGTAATTGCAGTACTACTGTAACAAAGATTGTATGCTACTATAAGGACTGTTAACACTGCCAAAAGTGATGTTTCAAATGTGATAAACTTTAGAGAAGAGAAATAAATTGGGCTTGGGTGGAGGATGAGAAAGGGAAGGCCTGTGGGAGCATAAAACTGCTTCCCCCAAAGAATCAAAACAAGGAAGATCTCTGAAATCATTTTGCATATTTTATCTGTCTTTCAGTTCGGTATCTGGTGTCTAGTTTGAATCACCCTGGAGATAACTGAGTTTATCTTCTTAGAAGGGCATTGTTCTTGCCAACTTGAATTATAATAACTATCGAATTTGTAGGTCTAGCACTTTTATTCAAAAATTGCAGCATATTTCTATCAAGACAAATATATTAATATTTAGTTAATATCTTGTTGCTTAAATTAGAATATTTTTCATCATCTCTGATAGCGTGTGAATACTTTGTGTCTATGGTTTAAAAGGATACATATAATGCCCATCAAAACTCTAATGGTCCTGTTATTTGCATCAGTGACCCGCCCCATCATTGTACAGGAAAGCAAACTTCAGATTATCCAGTTTCTCAAACTCAGTCTTAGAGGAATCTTCCCTTCATCCTAATAAATTATAGTTTTTCTGAGTATAATAATGAGTAATTATGATGAAGACTCTCTTTCTGGAAGGGGAGCTTCCTCTGAACCCTCAAATACCTATTTTATTAATCACATTCAGCAAGATAAGAGATATTTCTTGCATTCAGGTACTTTTCAGTGTAGAAAATGGATGACGCTACATCATTTAAACAACTACGAGAAGAAATGAGCTAACAAACAACAAATGCATAAAAATACATACTTGACACGAAACCGAAGAAATCTCATTCAGATAATTTTGCTTTCTGGACCTCCGAGTTTCTGATTCATCTCCCTCTTGCATTCTCTTCTCATTTTGTGCACAGTTGTTTCTGGATTCTGGTCTTCTTCAGCCATTGTATCTGGAGTTGATTTGGTACTTCAGAAATGGATTCCCTTGAAGAAGTAGCATGTCCCTATTCTAAAACCTTGTAATCTTCATGAAATTTACCTTCTCTCAGGATAAACTATGCTCAGTATAAGATATTCCAAAACATGTCCTCAGTCAGTGAAAAACAACTCAACTCCAATTTATAGAATTTGAGCACAGGGCCAGAGAGATAGTATAGTGGTAAGATTTGCCATCAGATTAATCCCTTACACTACATATGGTCCTCTAAGCTTTGCTGGAGTGATCCCTGAGCAAAGATCCAGGAGCAAGCTCTGAACACCATAGGTGTGCTCTGTACATACACCTACAAAAAAGTCAAGCACTGACAAATGCACAAGAGTTCAATCATATTAAATTACAAAATAAAGACCATATTTTTCACTATAGTCACTTTCCTGCTTTACACAATTGATTCCAAAGTTGTACTGTGAAAATTGTATGCTTCCTTCTATTTTTCAAAAGTGTTTGGGGATGACAAAACTTTGTTTGGGTATGTAAATTACCAAATATACTATACAGAAAGTTGTCTAATAATTTTCAGTAGTTACACTCTTCCTTGTCTCTAGAAGTCAGCTATAAACAGGCTCTGGGACAAATCCTGGTGGCAGACATTGAAATGTATGCAGAACTATCTCCTTTGACAGGTTTACATGGGATTTGGGGAGTACTTAGTCATATAAAATGATAATGGGAGTGAAATAAGTCAATAATGATGTCAAGAACTTCATTTTTAGAAAATCGGTTTGTCCTTATCAGTTTCATAACAAAGAAGCTCAAAGGAACCCATTAGTGGCCTGGCAATTTAAAATGTGGGATGAAACGATCAACTAAGCAGTATTGTTAGCATGAATGCCCAAGATATTAAGTGAAAAATTCAACAAATGTAATTAAAAAATGTCCCTTGTAGCTTCCTTTTATCTTGAAGGAATACATGGAAGAAAAAACCCCTGGAATTCCAGACTTTACTCAACCTCCTAATCACACAGCACATGTCTGCTGCCACAGAATTTTCAAATAGACTTTTTTTTGCTAAAACATAAGCATTTTTAAAGTCTAAATATAGCACAGTGCTACAGTGCTATTAAATCACATATATGACTGGAGCTATAGCACAGCGGGTAGGGCATTTGCCTTGCACACAGCCAACCCAGGTTCGATTCCTCCATCCCTCTCAGAGAGCCCAGCAATCTACTGAGAGTATCTTACCCACACAGCAGAGCCTGGCAAGCTACCCATGGCATATTTGATATGCCAAAAACAATAACAACAAATCTCACAATGGAGACATTACTGGTGCCCGCTCTAGCAAGTCAATGAACAACGTGATGGCAGTACTAATGCTACCAGTGCTAATCCCTTTGAAATATCAGCAAGAATAATAAATTAATAAACGAGCAAAATATCCTCAATTAGATCATGCAGTTCATAACCACAAATAATGTCATTATTCAGTTAAGTTGATAATTCTAAATCCACAACACGTGATGACCAACAATTTATAGTTTCATTACTTGGTGATCTAGAGAGGTGGTAAACATAACGAAATATCTTTGATGGATTTCCATGATCCTGTCTGTTGTGACCTGCTAAATTCCATGTCATTCATTCAGTGAAAGAATATTTGGTCCTTCTCTATACCTGTTAGTCAATTCCAGTTTCTGGAAACAATCTCATTCTGAGACTCAGATGAATAAATCTAAAATCTGTCAATATCTATAGTTCTTTAAACCAATCTTGTTGTCCATCCCTCTATATGTGGTGCAGGAGAATGCACACTGGTTGCGCTCAGTGCTTATTCCTTGCTCTGCATTCAGAGATCACTCCTGGTGTTTCGTAGGATGCCCTTTGAGGTACCAGAGGACTGAACTCAGGTCAACCACTTATAAAGTAAGTACCCTATCTGCTACACAATTGCTCCAGCTTCTAATCCCTCTTAAATTTTTCTATCTCAGTTTCTCAGCTGAGGAAGGTTGAGATAGTACTCTAAGTACCCAGTCTTCCCCTAGAATTCTAGATTGATCCAGATTCTCTCTTGCCACTTTGTGATTACTGAGCAATTAACTGTATGAGCCAAATTTTGTTTTGTCACAAGATTATATATTCCCAATTTGTTTTAGACTTTGATTTTTAATTTCTTTAAATCACATTTTTCTGATTTGTAAAAACCATGGGATTTGTATACCCATGGTTTACAAAGTAATTGATAGTTGAGATTTAGACAATGTAATATTCTAGCACAAAGTGTCAGCTTCCCTCCACCAGTATTCCCAAGATTCCTCCCACCCATCTTGGGGGTCCCAAGCCTGTACTTTGACAGGCCCATTTTCAAGTTTGGTTGTTGTAGTTTGTATCTCATGTTTTCCGTGTCATTGACTCTGTGGTTTGAATATACAGCTGTACTATTCCTCCTCGTTACTGATGTACTGGAGGCCTCTGACCCCTAGTCCCCTAATAATTCCCTTTCTCATCATCTTACTTCCCTTGATTTCTTTCCTTTTCTGTCCTCATTCTTATATTCTGAGGTCAGTAGTGATGTAGGCTTCACCATGTTACTACATTGTATTTCAAATTTTATTGGTACAAATGAATACCAATAGAAATCTTAGGTTGGTGATACCAGGGATTTTAATAAGATGGGCGCTAAACAAGGCAAGTATCTTAGCCCCTACATTTATCTCTTTTGCCACAATCTATGTAATAGTAACATTTTATATGAGATTTGTCTATTTTGTCTGTTTTTTTTTAATTTGTGGGTTTTTTAAATAAAATTGAGAGTCAGGTGGAAGATTCTAATACAGAACACATAGTGTTTTAAAAATCTAAATAAATAATTAAAATAAAATTTAGTTGGCTGGTGTAAATTGTAGCAAACTTGTCCATATATAGTTTATAAGTTCCAACCAAATAGTGAGCCTTGAAATTTTTGGTAACCAAATTTTAAATATGTTAAGTTGAAAATGCTGAAAATATTTAACTATTGAAGTATTTTTTTAATAATAGTAAATATCAGATAAGAGTAAATAGAATGAAATTTTAATATGAACATTGTCTTATGCTTATTGTATGGTTTCAGCTACTTGGTCAATTTTCTTGTGCTTTATTTAATTAATTAATTTTTTTACTTTTGTTTTGTATTTGGGTTTGTTTGGGGAAGGAGTACTTTTTTTGTATTTTCTTTTCTGGGCGAAACCAGGCATTGGTCAGAACTCTTTATTTAGAAGTAACTCCTGGCAGAGAATTTTGGGGACCATATGGGATACCAGGATAGAAAGGAGGCATGGTGGCAGTGTGCAAGACAAGTGTCCTCTCCACTATACTCTCTAGCCTTTCTCATGCAGATTTTGAAAAGATTACATAAACCTTTATAAAGTCCCCAGTAAATTTCCTGGTATGGGTTTATTTTCTATTCCTTACGTTTACTCTTTGATTTTCTAAATATTCTCTGAATCAGAGAGCTATGAGAATTGCATGAATTCTTTAAATGAGTTCAGTTCCAATTTATGTAAGTTTGTTTGTATGCATTTCATATGTTTATATAACATTTTAAATATAAAATATATTTCTGTCTTCGAATGGAAACCACCATTCAATACAAATTTGGTGCCATTTATTATGGACAATTAAGTATCATGAAGCAGTCTATGGAAGTAGTATTGAAATTATTTTAAGTTTAAAGTAATAGGACCATGTACGTTATCTCCCAGTATTAAATTTAAGGGAAAATAATGCCACTTATAAGAACTGCAAAATTACTCATGCAAATAAAATAATAAGCACAAGATTTAATCTGCCATTCATCTCCATAGCCTCACGGCTCTGCCTGCCTCTGGCATACACACTTTTCCAGCATTAATGCACCGCCTACAATCATATTCTCTGCTTTTAAAGAAAGCTTAAAGATTAATCTTCCTTTTATGTTTTCATATGCTTTTCTACCTGCAGTTGCAATAGAAGCTACTTAAATATACCAGCTTTTGTTGAGCTGATGGGTTGATTTCTTTCCACAGTCCCTAATATTAGAGGGCATGTATACACAGAAATATCTAGATATAATCCCTCAACAGAGAAGAGAGCTGTTGTATAATTATATTTATCCCATGATAAATATAATTGTCACTATGTTAGGTCAAAGGGACAGGAAAAAGATGAAAAGATTAAGAAGAAAAGTTGGTGAACATTTGTTTGAATTTCAAGGTGTGATTCTTAAGCAATAAAATGAGGAAAACTATTTCTGGGCAGATTAAGCAATACATGAAGTTGTTTCAATTTTCCCAATTTCCCCAGCTGTGAATTATTCTTTCTTCCTGCTTTTTTTGAACTTATAAGTGGATAATTCTGCTGTTGCTTTCTATGAAAGGTGCAATTAGACATAAGTTCCATTATGTGATACACCATATCAATTCTAGAACTATCAAGTCATTCCCTTTGTATTTATTTGTAGCCCAGGACTGCTTTTTATTTGGACTTGTATTTCTAATCCTAAAACCTCAAGTACAGAGGATTGCAATTAACACATTGAAATCCTCAATATAAAAGCAACCAAATAATCAATACTGGTTAAAATATAAATACATAACATAGATACATAAATACATACAAATATATGTGTTTATAAACCTAAAGTGTTTGTAAACCTAAAAATGATTGTACATAATGACTTACAATCTAAGTTTTAATAGCTTATCTTAACTAGGCACTCAGAGAAGTGCGTATACAACCACATACTACAAATGAACATATATATATATATATATTCTATGTCATAAATTCAGTTATTAACAGCTTTATATATCACAATGCCTACATAAAACATTTTAATTAAAAATTTTAAAATATGCAAAGTGCAAGTTGTCTTATTTGTGGATAGCATTGCAGCACTGTTCTCCCATTGTTCATCAATTTGCTTGAGCGGGCACCAGTAATGTCTCCAGGGTGAGATTTGTTGTTACTGTTTTTGGCATATAGAATACGCCACAGGTAGCTTGCCAGGCTCTGCTGTGTGGGCGGGATACTCTCGGTAGCTTGCCGGGCTCTCTGACAGGGACAGAGGAATTGAACCCGGGTTGGCCGCATGCAAAGCAAATGCCCTACCCATTGTGCTATCGCTCCAGCCCATATTTGTAGGTAGTAAATGTCATTTTGATTTTCTGCTCCCAAAGAACATGATAACTTGGCACTTAGCATTTTTTTGAAATTTTAATTAAAATGCTTAATGTAGGCATCATGATATGCAATAACCGAAATTTCAGCCTAAAATGTTTTGACTTCAATCCAACCACAGAGTTAGCATCTCTCCACAAGTGTCCCAGCCCTCCTCCTTAATAGATACAATTTTAATTATTGTAGTTTAGGTCCCATTCTTACAGCAGTATTGGGCTTTATTGGTTTTGAAACATAAAATACCTAACCTTTAGTAGCAACTTGTCCTTTCCCTCGAGAACAGTGCCACTGTGTCACTTCCAGACCATCTCTTCTTACTAAACCCCTCCATTTCTCAATGTCCTTGGAATTTTTGTTTTGCATATTAACAAAGTCAAGGGCTTGTTTACCTTTGACAACTTTATCCCCTTGTCTTATTATTCGGTATCCCACAGATAAGTGAGAATATCTGCATTTGACCTTCTCTTTCTGATTGACTTCCCTTATCTTGAGATCCTCTAATTCCATCCAAATTGCCACAAATCCAAATTCTGTGATTACTGAGGGAGCAGCGAGGGCAGTGAGAGCCATTGTCTGTCGGGTTGCAATTCCCAGTTTCTTCAAAATTTTCAAGATGTTCAGATTCTGAGTTGGAACATAGAAAATTTTATTAGAAAGTAGAAGAGAAAGGAAAAGAATCTCCCCACAGGGGGAGGAACTGAATATTGGACTAAGTTTGCAGTACCCAAAGTAAATGCTACAGGAAGTATTGTGAGTATGGTGATGAAGGGCAAAGGAAAGCAGATGAGTGATGACTGTTGAGGGTCTGGCTGAGATAGTTTCTTGTGATAATTGGTAATTTATCCTCAATAGATGAGCTGAATAGTCTTCAGATAAAGTTGGCACATTCCTAAGAAGCAAATAGGGATGGTGTTTACATTGGAAAACCAAATAGACACTTGAAGATTCAGTATTTGGAAATGAACCATAGATATTCCTGTATGAGAAACAGAAGATTTTGATCGCAAGGTTATTCTTCCAGTATCTGAGCGGATAAGAATATATAATTTTTGAAAAGCAGAGGATAATACCTTCTCGCACAATTTTCAAAGTAAGTACTGGGCAACTCTAGTTCAGAAGTATGTAACTAAGTGTTATTTTCTGTAAAGAATTATGTATTCAAATGAGCTTGATAAATAAGTTGTTAAATAAAATTCAACAAATATATAGGACTAAATTAACTAAAGCTCTTTATGTGGAATTTTTAGAGGAAAACTGGGTCTCTGTGTTACAGGGAATGCAGGGGAGTTAAAGATAAGGGTTTTGAGACCAGTCCTACCACCCCTCATACCTGCTGAAAATGCAATGCTAGACAATGTATATTATATTGCTTGGTCTCAACATATCTATTGAAGGTAGCTGAAGTAGAGAAAGAGTATTTTGCAAATTGTCTGCCACACAGACAGGGGGAGGTGTGGAATGGAGGGGTGGGTGAGGAGGGGTACTGGGGATTTTGGTGGTGGAAAACATGCACTGGTGAGGGGATGGGTGGTTGATGACCTTATGATCGAAATTCAAACATGAAATTTTTGTTACTGTACCTCATGATGAATTAACAAAAATAAATAAATAAATACAAATAAAATAAAGATAAGGATTTGTTTTATAAGCCCTTTAATTAAAATTGGAAATCTTTGCATTTCCAACAGATCCTTGTCTGCCCATTTGCCTTAGGGATTGCTCATTATCTTAACCCCAGGTGAGCCTAATCTCTGTGGCAGAATTTTATGATGGGCAATTGTTAACACCCCTTTATCATATGAAGCCCAGAAATTCCCAGGAAGTCAAAAATGTTGGATGCAGCCTGTCAGGACTGTCAAAATCCCTCACTGCTCACAGAGGCTGGTAAGGGTTAACTGAGAGCTTCTTTTTCAGCAGTCCATTGTGCATGCAAACCACAACTTCTTTATCTATACAGTGTGTCCATGAATATCTTGTTCGTTTGCATCTTGGTTATTGTACTAAATGCTAAATGTGCATGTGTCGTTTCAATGAGGATTTTGTGTTTCTGTCATATATACCAAGAATTAGAATCACAAGGAGCTCCTATGGGAACTCAATTCTAAGGTTTTTTTTGAGACATACCCATGCTGTTTCCCATAGGGGCTGATCCAGACCACAGTCCATCCAGCAGTGAATGAGAGTTCCTTTTTCACCCCATGCCCACCAGTAGGAGTGTTTCTAGCCATAGATACATACATATAATGATATATATTAGGTTATGTAATACATAAATATTTTATATATATATATATATTTTTTTCCCTTTAAACTGTAAACTGAAAGGATCCAAGAAATGGCAGACCCAAGAAAGAGTTCCTGACCCATGTCTGAAGCTGGTGATAAATGATATCCTTTTATCCAAGGAAAAGCAGCATCATTATCTTGAAAGATGGCACACACTCTTGACAAGAGAGTAAAAAACTCTCAGGTGGCAATGTTTCTTGTTCTTTATTTTTTTTTTTTTATGGAGGCTTCCATATCACATATAACTTACATTCAATAATTGTGTATGCTTTTCTTTGTAAGATGAAAAAGATATTTTTTCTCTCTTACAATTTCTTACCTACTAAAACAAATGTTATATGAGAAACTAGGAGTTCAATCTCATCCTTTCTTAACTTCTAGGTCAGCGTCCTCATCTTTTAAGATTAAGAGGTTTTTGCTTTCTTTGTCTTCTATGGCAATAGAATTTCAATACATGGACTTGAGTTCTGAATGGGCAACTATTATCTTATCTTGCAAAACAAAACCAGGTGTACTTAACCATTATGTACATTATTTATTTGCTAATGAGGCTCACAGAATGATATCTTCTGTTTCTTTCTTATTTGGCTTGCTGTCCCATTAAGAACAAACTGTTGGCACTTTGGGGCACCAGTAACTTCTCCATTGTGAGACTTCTTGTCACCATTTTTTTGGCATATGAATACACCACAGGTAGCTTGCCAGGCTCTGCCAGGCAGGCGGAATACTCTCAGTAGCTTGCTGGGCTCTCCTAGAGGGAAAGAGAAATCAAACCCGGGTCAGCTGCGTGCAAGGCAAACACCCTACCCACGGCGCTATCGCTCCAGTCCACTTTAAATTGAATTACTGCTAGTGGAAAAAATGATAATGGTAATTTTTAAAAATGTATTCAATGTTTTTGTAAAGTGATCAAATATTACAGGGAGAAATAAGTTCTAACATGTGAAACTAATCATCACAAGGTTCATTTCCCCCTCTTATATTGAAACAAGAACTTTTTAAAACACACCATCAGTAGTTCTGGATTATGTCTTCTTATTTTGAAGTGAAATTCCTTGGCTGATGAAAATGAAAATCTCTTCTACTAGCTAGCCTCAGTTTCTCTACTGCTAAACAAAATTGGTTGATTGCCCTCCCTGAAGTGTTGTGAGATTTAATTAGTGTATACTCTAAAGACACTTTCAAAATGATGGTTTCATTTAAATACAAAGTATTATTAATCAGTGAATGCCAGAGTCAGCATTTTTATTTCACTTTATAAACTCTGAGCAACTCTTCAAACAAAATACAAGTTGCATATTCCTTTCTTTTTTTTCTGTAGAAATATTGTTTGTACAACATTTTCTAGCATGATTTTAATAGTATCTGCAACAAAACTTACCTATTTTATTAAAAAACGGTTATCTATAGTATACTTGAAAATAATTTCCACAAATAGGTTCTTGGCTTGTTTTTTCTATCTCCCAATCCTGTTCCTTGCAGTATTGTCTCATTACCTCTGATGGCATTCATAATGCAATCAATTGGTGAATCAAATGGTGACCCTTTTAAGTTGTGACTCTATTTCTAGCACTTTTCCAGGAGATACATGTTATTTGTAAATAAATGTTAGGAAATATTAACTACTATAATTTAGTGTGATTTTTTCAAGATTCATAGATGCTATTTTCAGTTCCAGGGAAATGTGAAGATCATGCTTTTGGCTCCACCATGGAGCTGAGACGGGAAACTGCAAGCTTTACAATTGATGTCTTATATAATACAAACCCAATCAGAAAGAACAGCTTAATTTATCATTTTTCCTCCCCACTACATATGTAGTTCAATATTTATGATAAATAATTGGAAGATAAATACACACATGTGTGTCTTCAAATGGCATGCTATTTGGAAGGTAATCAGTCTTTAGATCTTTATTTCAAAAGCAAACATGGACGAGGAGGAATAGATTGAGGAAATATTGGTGAGCTTTTGTTTTTAAAAATCATATTTAATAAAACCCATTTGAAAAATGCATTCCTCTAGCTCTCTCTTTTTAAAAATATTATTTTGCCTTTCAGATAGTCATTCTGCATTTAGGTAGCTCTTATCTTATAAAAAAGGTATCATATACGTGGTACTCGGAAAATACTGAAGTTTAAAGCCCTTTAATTCAGTTATAATTAATAGAAAGCTGTTTTAAAAGCTGTCATTTTAGGTGTTTATTTTTGGGAGGGTGGGGGTGAGGGGCTGCTTTCCCAAAGCAGTGCTCAGGCAGAGACCACTTCCAGCAATATTCTGCCAGCAACTGGGTCAGGCAGAGTAGATTCTAGGGCCCATGAATGGTGACTATGCTCAGGTGCTGGGCTGCCTGGGACCTGGGGGCCACATCAGGCCTTCACAGGCGGAGATGACTGACTGGCTGCAGTGGATACACTGTGAAGCCTGATTTCCAACTAGTGCAGCCAAGGCCTTGCAAAGCCTGGGATTGAAGAGATGCTTTTGTATCTCTCTTTAATTGAAGAGATGCTTTTGTAATATATCTGTAAAATGAACAAGATAAAGGTACTATGGTTATTTAGTGAAACCAAAATTATTATGACCATTTTTACCAGATTGAGTGTACTTTTTTTTTGTTTCTGCCCTAAGTACTATCTCTCCAGCCCCTAGATTGAATATTCTTACATTTATTTTATCTAATAAATGATATTCAATCTATCATTTATTCTATCACTGTAAACACCTACATGCTGAAGATTAAAGAGAAAAAAATGCGTACCAATCTGAGAATTACAACAGGGTCACAGCACTAGCATGCACACATTAGAGCCCCATTATAGATCCAGTGCCACATGGGCTCAGTCTCTGGGTGCCGTTCTAGAAGCCCTATTGTTTCAGCTTAACCCAGATAATCCCCTGACCTGAAGGGCAGGATTGTATGCAAAGGAAGCAGGAGAAGTCCCCTGAGCCTTCTGAACACCCTGAGGAAGGGCTTTCCATATAAAAATCTAAACACAACATTTTACAGATCTCACCCCTTGAAGAAAATAAAAGAGTTCCTTAATTAATCTTTCTTCTCCATAGGAATTTTTTTTTCTTATTTGTGTGCGGATTTTTTTGTTTGTTTGTTTACAGTACTGCTTTTCAGCTGACTAATTTTTCTCTGTTTTCCTATGGAAGTAGCTTTCAAACAAGACGATTTCCTTTCAAAGAGTGAATTGTAGTCTTCTTTTTCACCTACTTTATTAAGGAATGATTGACAAATAAAATTTGTATTTAATTTAACAGCATGGTGTTTTCTATGTACATCTTTTGTGAAATAATTACTACAATGAAGCCAATTAACATATTTATCACCTCATATAGTTATGCTGTCTGTGTGTATATCTGAGTTTTAGTGAGACTAATTGATAATTTTTTTAAACTTCAGGTATACAAAATATTACTATTATATGGTTCTTATGCGGAACATTGTCTCAAGAACTTACAAAGCAAAGTTTGCATTTTTTACTCTAGCCCACTAATTTGCAATTATTACTGCAGTTGAAAAAATACTGTTTTGTTTATCATTTTTTATATGTAATGGTTAATTTCATGCATGTTTAGGCATTGTTTAACTGTTTTATTTTGGTCAGGGAAAACACATGTAGAGTGCCGAGGACTTCCTCCTGGTTGTGTGTCCAAGAATCTCTCCTAGGGAGTTTGGGTGAACACATGGGGTGCCAGAAACCAAACCAAACCAGTAACCAAGCCTGGTCACATACAAGGCAACAATCCCATCCAAGATATAGAGGAGCCTTGCCTGCTTTTCTATATCTCCAACCCTGGTACTATTTAACTTTTAATAGCAGGAAAATAGATGTCATGGAGGTAATTCACAGTATTCAAATATTTGGTTTCAACAAATTAGAAAATTAGGTGATTACCTTTTTTTGTTATTATTCTTAGTTTGAGATCTAATATCATAAGAGGTAGTCCATGGACTTTTTTATCTCCTGATAAATAAAAGAAAGGAAAACATGTATTAATCTTTTATGTTTGCAGGGAGAGAGTGGTCTGGGTCAAACTTGGCTTTGTCCAGGTTATATCAGACTCTGTGCTCAGAGAACACTCTCCAGAGTACGCGAGAGACACCATGCAGGGGATTGAACTAGATCCTCCTCTATACAAAGACTAAACTCAGTCCTTTTTGATGTTTCACTGGAACCACATGTTTACATTATAAAAGTTACAAAGTGACAATATCTTCCTCAGTAATAATGGGTAATTCCATTACTTGGATGTTTTATTATAACAGGTCATCTAATATAGAACAAATTGAGTTGGCCAATAGTATAAGGAGGAAACCTGGGAGACAAAGGAATATGGGGCTATATCATGGAGTTAAATCATTCATGTGGAGGCCAGAGAGACAGACAGCAGGTAAGGTGTTTGCCTTCATGCAACTGACTGATCCAATCTCCAGCACCTCATATGGTTCCCCCAAGCACTACCAGGAGTGGTCCCTGAGCACAGAGTCAGGAGTAAGCCTTAAGCACTGACAGGTGTGGCCCCAAATCCCCCTTCCCCAACACACAAAGAACAAACATCCATGTGTTTTCCCTTCGACAAATAGACTTCTGTAGGTCCTCGTTTAGTTAATAGTAAAAGATGTGCTCCCTTACATGATTTTTGCTTGTTCTCTTTTTGATCTACTAGGATTTGATCAGGAAACCTATTCTCTTCCATTCGGTTGCCCAGCTGATATCCTTCTGAATATTGTCCTGCATCATTCCTAACTTTGACAGACCTTCTTTCACCATCACTTCAAATCCTCCCTTCCTTATTTCACAATTTATCTTCTGCTACCCTGGCAGACATCCACAGAATAATAATACTCTGGCAGGGGTTCTAGGGTTCTAGAAAATTGAGTAAGACCACGTACTTCTTCTAAAGTTGGTCTGAGTCTTCCTCAAATCTAGAGAGAATTTTTTAGTGTTTTTTTAAATGCTATGACATGGACAAAGGTATGTGTCCATCACGGAGCTCCCTCCTGTATGTTGTTCATCATATCCAATAATATATACTTTATTGTTCGAATATACTTTTACTGTTATTTGCCAAAGTCATTATTTTGGTATGTATTCTACTGAGACTGTCTCTAAAGAAAGGAATTGTGGTTTATTTTTTCTAGTTACTTATTTCGTGCTCTGGTATTTGTTCTTGTGGTTACTAGCTCCAGGTATTTGAGTAAAGTATGTGAATGCTGTCTTATCTGTGAATCAGATCCTGACAAAAACTAAATGAATGCTTTTTAAATTTTTGTATAGTTCCCATAATTTAAGTGAATGCATTTGATTACCGATGCTATTTTTTCCATGATTTGTGCTTTTCTGCATCTATCAGTATGTATCTCACAAGAGGTTTTCAATAAAATATTGTTGAATTTAGATGAGGAAAGCAAGGAGACTTAATTATCCATCAAAGCAAGTAATGATCACCAACATTATTATCATCATTATCATCATCACCTTAAAACATTCAACATGGACAAAATATGTTAGCTAAATAAATAATAAGATGCATTGTTTACATCTATAGTACTTGTAATCACTAAGAGTTTTGTTTCCATATAGCACAATTTAATAAGTAACTAAACAAGGTAAATTTACATAATGGTGGCATTTTTTGTGACAAGGGCAGAATTGTAAATATGTTTATGGTTATAGCTACAACAAATATGTGTCACTGAAGTATGGACAGTACCGAATTTTTTTAAAAGATGTGTACCTATTATGTATAGCATCTTTTGAAACTGCTTAAGATAGAGGACTTTGGTAATGGTAATTGGTGAATTTGTACTATTTTTATAAATTGGTAATATTTCTGTTTTTTATTTTGGAGGGCTATACCCGGTGATGCTAGAGAGTTACTGCTCACTCTACTCTGAGGGATCATACCACATGGGGTTAGGGGGACCACAAGGGGTGCTGGGAATTGAACCCAGGTTGGCCGCATGCAAAGTAAGTGCCCTAAGCACTGTACTGCCTCTCCAGCTAAATTGATAATTTATGTTTTAATTTTACTTTAGTTATAATTGGTTTGGGGGGCCACACTTGGCAATGTTCAAGGCTTCCTCCTGGCTCTTTGTCCAGGGATCTCTCCTGACAGTACTTGGGGGAACATATAAGGTGCCAGGGATTGGACTAGAGACAGCCCCCTGCCAGGCAAGCATGCTAATCCCTGTACTATCCCTCCAGCTCAAGTGTCTATAATTAGACATTGGCAGATGACTTTGCATATTGTAAGCCTGAAAGCCATTTTCCAAGCGGAACTTCCAGTTTTCCCTTTCATTCTGAAGCAGCACACATTTCACCTTGGGAAAATATGGAGCTAGTAATTTTTTCTTTTAACATGTTCACCTCAGCTGGTCTTATTTAGTTTTAACTCAACATTTCTCTTCATGATTATTCCTGGCACTGTGAAATAATGGATAACCATGACTTGCTTTATTATTCCTCTTTATTTTTTGATATGTACCTTGCAGTTTGTTTAGTGTGTACTGAAGAAATGCCTGCAAGGTATCAATGATTGACTAGAAACTGTGCATGTAATTCTTTCATACAAAATTACTTATTAAGAACATTGTTATAATATGATTGAAATAATGAAGATTTTCTTTTGTTTTTATTTTCAGGATTATTTACTTATTTAGCCAGAGACAAGAGGTCTCTGTAGGCTGACTTGCTTATTTCCTTTTCGTTTTTTACTGTGCTTACTTTATGAAATTCGAGTTTCAGCTTTGCATCATTCCCTAGGAAAGCTACTTGTCCATCACACTATGCTTTTCAAACAAGAAATCAAAGATCTCTATTCTCAGACAATAGGAATTAAATTTTCCAATTCTCAGTAGCTATTTTAGTGTTGGAATGATTTTTTTTTTGTTTGTCTAATCTCCTCTCTGCCTATATTGTTAACACTTCCTTCTCCCTAAAGATTTAACTGATTGAACTGTGGTGTGGAACTTATGTTCTATAGGCTCAAGTTTGAAAGCAGAAGACAAAGGCGGTTTTTGATTCAGCATCCCTCCCTCTGTTTTGTTCAGTTATTTCCAAATCTCCTTTTGTCCTCTATTATATTATAGGAACATTCTTTGCCACCTCTTTTCCATTCATACTGCTAATACTTTTCCCCAGGACCTTGTTAACACATAGCTGAATTATTTAATAACCTCTACGTTAGTAACCTCATTTTTCAATTTTTAAGGCAAAACATACTCCCTATTCCCAACTAGGAATTTCAAAATACACTATTGTGTATGTTTAGTTTTTCATGGGTGGTGTTTAATTGTTCACTAATGTCTACTTGCTGAATAGTACATAGGTTCCATATTGACTAAAACTTCAAGTCTCCAGTCAGATTTAACCTGGGATGTTTTGTGGCACATACGCATGAGAGTGGGTTTTAGAATAATTTGAAGAAGGTTTCGTGATGTTTTCAAAGGTAGAAATGGAGGCTAACTAGAACAGAGAGTACGTTTCAGAATTTGCCAACAGGGTAGAACATATCCATTCAGTATTCTCAAAAGGGACATTTTGGGATAGTTTATTCAAAATTGTTTTTGACATATGCATTTGTCAGGCAAACGGACAATGTAGCACTCACCACATCAAATAATCCAGATGCCTGGGAAGAGAACTTTCCACAACATTTCCAGCAGAAGTCTCTTGGTATCTCTTATGTTGAGATAAAAGTCAAGATCGTGTATCTGCAAAAACAGCTATGTATGTCTACGTAATAAATTACATAAAAGCTTGTATAAATTTATATGTATGCACATTGGGGTATCAGTATAAAAAGATTGCTTTTGCCACTAGAGCAAACCATTGTCAATTATTCTAATTCCCACACAGTTACTATTTAACTGAAAATAGTAAAGTGGTTTAAAATAAGGTACTATTTGCAGAAAAAGGAAGAAATGGCTCATCTAACACAAGGGTAATTAGAAAATTATTTCTACATAATATGTTAGGCACCATTCCACCTAAAGGCACCTGCATTTGCTATTCTATTTACTTGAAATTTCTCTTCCCTAAATATACTCCTGCTATCTCTCATATTTTATGATTTCTATTGTTGATGTCAGTGAGGCCTTATCTCACCATTCTATTTCTGAGCTAAAGGCGTCCCCTGAGTATCTCTCTTCTATATTGTATTTCTTTCCTTTACCAATTACACAACATACTTTATCTCATCCTAAACTAGAATATAGCATCCATAGGACAGAAAGCTATGTTTGTATTATATCCACATGGCTTAGAAGATTGGCTTATACATAACAGACTTTTAAAAGTTTTATAAAAAAAAATGAATAAGGGCTCTTGAGACAGCACAGGGGTAAGATGCTTGCCTTACACACGATTGACTCAGGTTTGATTTTCAGAGCTGCACAAATCACCTGAGCACAGTATAGTGATACTTCTGGTACCTCTGCCCTTACTTCCTTTGCTCCTACCCCCTCACAAAAGATATTTAAAAATAATTTAAAATGCTTGTTAAATAGACATCTAACTATTTCAAAGTATCACTTACTGGGATTTCACATTCTATAAAGGGGTCTTGATTTACTCTCTAGAGACTTAATGAATGGAATAGATTTTATAAATTAAACCTTTGATTCTATGCAGAGTATTATGTAGTTAATGCATAGCTTCTGGCTCTATAGATCTGGTCAGTAATTAACAGTAATTGTAATAAAGAACTGCTGCTGTACACAAATACTTCCTTTTGGTTATTTTGTGTGTCTGTATTTTTTAAGGAAATAGTAAAATCTAAGCTTTATCCCAGAAAATATTCACAGGACTCCTGTGTCTAGTTAAATCTGCTCCTGTGACACAGTGAGGGGTTAGATATTTGATGAAAGGGAATATGAGCACATCTCTACTTTACCTTTGATGAGGGCAAGGCAAGGGGAAAAGGTCAAAAGCTCTTGTCCCTTTTACATCACTAAGATGCTCTTTTCTTGAGACATCTTTGGTTGTGCAATTGTTATTCATGGAAACTGTCAGTTTTATAAGTCCACCCTGTAACATGATAGGTGAGTGACAGACAGTAAACCATTATCTTGACAAGGTAGATCTTGCTAGCAAGAAGTTAAGTTAAAAGGAAACCTGAAATTAGAGAGTAAGAATGTTATTATTTTTATGTTATACTCTATATACCTACTATGAATTTAAGCTGAACCTTTTTAATTTTAACAACAAAGACCATCCTTGCCAGCTCACCTACTGCCAGATTACCTAGATGAATGTTTGGGAAAAGGCCAATCACTCAAGTGCTGATTTAATGATAATATATGAGGTTTTAATTCTATAGACGTAATATTAAAGGGATTTTATTTCAATGTTTTGGCATTAAAAGCAGTCATTATAACGGTTGAATATATTGTTTTTATTCCTCCCCAAGTAATCCTTTCTATAAAGCATGTTATCAATGTTAATTAAACAGGGACCATAAAAAGTCCTTAAGTCATTTTTACAAAATGTCTTCAAAGCAGCTTTATAACACTACTTAATACATGCCTATGATCTGAGGAAAATGCCATAGCTGGTACAGGCTAAAATAAATGCATATACAACTTATTTCACATATTCTGAGTTGAGAAAACAGTATTTAAAGGCAGATTTAAATGCTGCAATTTGGATTTAATAAAAAATGTAACAGCAAACTACTACTAGGTAAGTCATAAGGAAGGAGGATTGGGCAGAGAACAAAATTTAAATCTGGTGAAATTGCAGCACATATTTTAAATAATCCAATAATTCAAGTTGGTAATGATTCTGGAATGATTGCTGTAACCTCAGAGCAATTACCCCTTTGAGATAATGGAACCAATATTAATTACTATTGGGAGGGCACACCTAGGTGTTCTCAAGGATTGCTCCTGACTTTGTGCTCAGGAATCACTCCTGTCTGGGCTCCAGGTAACATATGTGGGGCCAGGGTCAAACCCAATTCAGTCAAAAGAAAGACATGTGCCTTACCCACTGTACTGTCACTTTAACTCCTTAGACTGTAAGAATAGTCAGCCTTGGATTGAAAACTGCCTCTCAGTGAGTGTTATCGAGGATGGAGATCGAGACATAACCTCATAGGACACAGCTTCCGGTGACCACAGGGCAACTCCCAGAAAAGGATGTAAACATATGCCATCTTAGAACCATATGCCAATGACGAACCAAATGCCAACATGATATAACCATATTCCAACAGGATATGCCAATAGGATGTCACCATATGCCAACCATATTCTAACAGGATGTAACCATATGCCAACAGTCAACATCTTGAGAGCAGGGGAAATGAGAAGCAGTGTCAAAATTCTGATCTGGGTGGCACACCATAGTACTTCATGGACTTCCCCAAATAGTAACTTTGCCCATGCGGTGCAAGCACCTGGCCCATCATCCAAGTCCCTTCTCTTTGGGGAGTACTTTGCCCCAACTAAACCCAGTGATTCTGATGAGGCCCTTTCTCAGCAAGTGTCTCCTCCTTCCTTTACTACCAATTAGTTTCCCTTATCCATGACTTGCACCCCTACTAGACTTAATGATTCATTTAGAAGAGTTTCTAACCCGTAAATTTGGGGGAGAGTTGAGAACCGTGGGCCCCACCCAGCATTGCTCAGCATTGCTTGGCGGTTTCTCCTGGATTTGCATTCAGGAATTACTCCTGGCAGTGCTCTCAGGAGACCATTTGGGATGCGGGGATTGAACCTAGGTCGGTTGTGTGCAAAGTCAATGTCCTACCCAATGCACTATTGTTCTAGTCTGAACCAGACCAGAAGTCACTCTTAAGAGTCTTCACTGTAATACCAACACACTTCTCAGAATGTGACCATTGCATTTGTCCATTCATTATCATAATTGACTGGAGAGTAATAGGAAACATTTCTGTAGGCTGTAAGGATCATATGGAATGTGGTGGAGGTAGATTGACACTTCACGTGCTGACCATGTTGTGGTGATATTGTACACCTGAAACATGAATATTTATATTCTTTAAAAGCTGTTATTCTATTAAAATGATTAAAAGAAATTCTCCTTTCAATTATCATAATGTGAAAGTTTTCTGCCTATATCTGAAGGTTAGGGACAATTACTTGGAGAATAGTTAACTCCTTAATTCGATGTTTTTTTGACTCAAGAATACAAAGTTAATTTGATGGTAGCAATGACTACTATCACTATTTCAGCAGGGTTTTGAAAAATATTCTTTCATTCTTTCAAGGAAAAAGACCTGCAGAAACTAGCAATTTTATCAAGTGAACCATTACAATATCCACACTTGTTTCCAAGATCCACACATTTTAAATATGTCAACGGTTGTTTTTTTTTTTACCAACTCCTCACTCATAGTGCTTTGTTTTGAACTCAAATTAGACTGGAGAGGTTATTATCTTATTAATCTACAAAGCCAGTAGCTTCTGTATTAATATTTACAGAAATTTTAAATAATTCTAATGATTTTAGAAGTATCACTGAGTTGTACCTCACAATATAATTTGGCAATATAATTTCAACCACATAATAGACTAACCTATTCAATAATGAAGCTTGGATTTTCTTTTCTTAATCAGGGTAGTGTGCCTCTAAGTGTGAGATAATATTTCAACTTTGGTGGGTGGCAATGATGTCTTGACCACAAACAAGTATGTACTATTTACTTGTATCCTTCCCTGTCTTTGCTACACCCAAGGCATTTATGTAGTATATTCATGCTATGCAGTATTGCTGACATTTACTGAATCCTGGGCTTTGCTATGTTGGAAAAATCCCTCTCTCTACCTAGAAGCTAGTGGCCAATTACTATGTTATGCTAATGCACTGTCTCTATGAAGGCTTACTAACTGCCAGGAGTGTGTTTACCAGGAAATCGTTCTTTTCTTTTGCCAATGGCATGAGCTAGCCCAAGATGTGTGAGGGCTATTTGCGATTCTTATATTGGAATTAGTCATGAATAACAGACATTGTCTTGTCCCATCAATGAGACTTACTGTATATGGCCTCCATCTGGTAACAGGGCCTGAATTATGGCCTGCAATGTATCATTTCCCAGACTGGCTGCAGAGCTTATTCCTGCTTTATGACTGGTGAAGGCTGAAAATATTCCTTGTTAGTGTTGAACCAATATCATGTGAGTAAGATAGACTGTCTCCAGTTAAGAGAAACCTGCCAGATATTGTGCTTCCTTTTTTTAATGTAGTAAGAATTTTGAGATATAGTAAGTTTCTATTTCCTGTTGGACATTTACATATAACAATTATCTCTTCATCCTTATACTACCCCAACACAGAATCTAGCAATCTCTCTCATAGCATGAGCACTTGAACTTTCATGGTATTTTTCCTTCCACCTCCTGAAGTGGCCACCAAGCTAGTCATTGTTCAGTCACATGATAGCATGATGCTATCACTACAGTCAAGTGGGACAACGTAATGTGCTGATGGTATAGGTTGAGATTGCTTGCTTTGGACTGAATTATACGCCCAACTTGAGATACTTAACATAGTCCTAAAGCTAAGAAAGTAAATACTATTCTGCTCTCTTGTGACCATGAACTTCTGTTTAATCTTTCCTGATGAGGATGGGAGAAGGCACTTGCCAGATAAATGAGCCTAATATTTTGCACCTTTTGTTTGTTTGTTTGTTCTCAAGGAAAGTCTTTTTGCAAGGAAGATCTTATTTTAATTATAAAAGGTTGTCATTTCCTTTCAAATAAAATTAATGCATACTGAATTATTATCAAATAAATTATACAAAATATATGGATGGCTTTTACTTAATAGAACACCATTGAAAACATTTTTAAAGGATTGGACTGAGATGTATGGGCACACTATATAGAATCTAGGCCATTGTACAAGAAAATAGATTTTATTTCAATATGAGAAACAAATCTGTAGCTAGGTAAAGAGGATGGAATGAATTATTGGGAGAAAGATGATTCCCTGACATTGAGCATTTTAACAACATTTTGAAAAATTCTTCGCAGATCTAGTTGTGGAAATATCTACATAATATTTTTCATGAGTGATTTTTGAGTATACTTTGAACACTAAGATTAGGGAAGTCTAACATTCTCCTCAGGCAGTGATAATGTACGGATTCAACTATATGTTAAGTCTTCAAAAATTTCTACTGTTTACAGTATGTTGGGGATAAGAGATGTTGCTTTGATGTTTTTCCTTTGATTGCTTGTGATAGAAAAATGTCTTGTACTCGGAAAGCATGTCATATTTCCATGCATCAGTGAGACTTTGGTAAATGCAGGCATATTTCTATATAGTTATACCAAAGATATCATACTTCAATATAGACATGTATCAGGATTATATATACGCTAGGGTGATGGTTAATGAAAAAAACTTAGTTTATAAATGAAGAATGTTATTCAATCTTGGTCTAATTTTTGGTCTAATTAATTAATGACACTATAAAAGTGGTCATGCCTTTGTGTATAAGGAATAGAAATTTTATGGTTCAACTGCAGCCAGCTCCAGAAGTTATCAAGGATACTGTTATTCAGCAACCTTTAGAAATTACAACAGATAAATCTTGTCTTTCAGTCTCACAAGCAATTCCAATGAAGTCCTACACACACAAAAAAAAAACAAAACAAACCCCTGATTGTTAATGTTCCTATCAGCAAATGAAATTTACGAGACACTTCTGAACCCAAAATTGTTAGTGAAATTCATTGTCATATCAGTCTACTATTACTTGTAAGAGTCATTTCATAACATATGGAGGTGGTAGATAGGAAGAAACTTTTTGCTTAAAATACCAAGGTAATAAAAAATAATGAATAAGAAAAAGTGTGGAATGATAGTTGAATAGTACTTCAGAGTGAAATACTGTTGTGATTTCATATATATATATGTATATGTATACACATATATAAGATGAGGTAACTGTGTACATCAAAGCCATAGCATTAACATTATTGTGGACAGATTACTCATATTATAATAATTACTTCTTTAAAATGGGTTTGCCAAGGACCTATGTGGAGTTATTAGAGGGGGCCTCGAGACCTTGGTGAAATAACAATGAATGACATTGGCGGTAAATGTCTGGAACATTAGCTAAACTATTCTTATTAATATTATAAATCATGGCATCCAAAGAGATGTTGAGAAAAAATAAAAGTAAAAATTTAAATCTTATGTGTATGTATATATATACATACATATACACACATATATATGTGTGTGTATATATACATACATATACACACATATATACGTGTGTATGTATATTTATGTGTGTATATATGTATGTATGTATCTATCTACACCTCTAATCAAAACTGAGAGAAAAACTCCCCAATATTTTGACATGAAGTATTCATACTATAAAATTAACATATAGAAAGAGAGACAGAAAATTATAAATTACTTTAAATGTCAACTTCAGTTTATCTCCTTACTCACCTTATCCCCATCAAAGTGCCCAAGACACTTCACCAATATCGTTATGTTCCATTCAGTTCACTGACCCATATATCCAGCTCCCTCACCCAGTCCCCACTGACTTGGCATTCTCAGTTCTGTAAACACACACACACACACACACACACACACACATATTTATATTTATATATGGCTGGAGCAATAGCACAGCGGGTAGGGTGTTTGCCTTGCATGCAGCTGACCCAGATTTGATTCTTTCGTCCCTCTCGGAGAGCCCCACAAGCTATCAAGAGTATCTCAACCACACGGCTGAACCTGGCATGCTACTCGTGGCGTCTTCAATATGCCAAAAACAGTAACAAGAAGTTTCACCTGGAGATGTTACTGGTGCCTGCTCGAGCAAATCCATGAGCAATGGGATAACAGTGACACACACACACACACACACACACACAAATATAGTAAGGAGATAAGATACACTGCACATGAACTTGAATTAATTTCTTTTTTTTTTTTTTAAGTAAAACAGATTTTATTTGGAGGATTTTTGAAGGGAAGGAGGAAGAGAAAAGTGGGAGTGGAGAGTAAGGGAGACAGAGTAACTCACGTGAGAGAGAACTCGAGTTTCTCCATGGGCGGAGAGAGCCCCTACACACATCCCATTGTTAGATAGAAAAACATGAAAGTACACATCTCAAGAGGGGAGATGCGGGCAACACATGTGCTCAGGCACCACATGTGCTCGGCCACGTGGACGCAAGCAGGACACAGGCTCAGGCAGCATATGTGCGCTTCAATTAATTTCTAGTTCGACGACTGCTTTCTCTGACTAACTTACTTCTCTCTCAATGTATGATCCAAGGTCAATAATAATACAACTCTTTAATGTGATAAACTGATAATTCAAGAATATTGTAGGGTATTAATTAAAATTTTACAATACATTTGTATTAACAAAAACTTTTTATCTGTGCATTGGGTAAAACTGGATCTTTGAAGACATCTGGAGGAAAAGAAGACAGAAATCGATGAGATCTGAAATATTGCAAGACTGGAATTTTTTGCACAGTAGCAAGATGTTCTAGCAGAAGATTTGGGAGGCATAATTTCTCAAGTACACTAGTAAATGGCTAACTCTTAACCCTCGGTTTAGTTAGACAAATTGAGGATGCAAGGACAGTTAATCCAGTGATTTTTAAAAAATACTCACATAGAAGTTTGTGATGTCGGTTTGATGTTCATTGTATTTTCATTTCACAATGTGAAAACAGATGTTTTCAACTGCCATAACATTCAGAACATATTTATTTTCTCCTGAAAAGACTTTGACTTTCAGAGAAACAAATCATTGCTTAGTACACAGTCACTCTCATGTTGGTCATTAAGCACTTAACATAATGATGTTAATAAAACTTTATTTTCACATTTTTGGTGGAGAGCCCATTTCCTTGTGTCTGCACTGCTACTTTTGAATCCACTTGAAGCTGCTACCTTTTATACTTACAAATAGGATAAAAACACTGTACAGTCATTAAATCTAATAATGATTCTCCAACTCTGTATTTTAGATTTGTCTGCTTTGTTCACTAGAGTTGATGCTGAGCATTGAGACCATTTCATTTGACATGCTTGGTTTTTCTCAAATCATGGTGACTGTTGTTTCTCAGGGCCCTTTGTTGTTTCTTTGGTTTTTACAATAGAGGGCATCTTTATGTTTATTTTACTGTCTCTCTGCATTTGATAATGTAGTATTTTATACTATTTTTGTGGTTTTAAATATTTTAAGAACTTTTAGATTTATTTCTCCAACTTGTTTCATGTACTAAAGAGTACACCTGCCAAATTACTAAACTGTGCATTCAAACATGTCAATGCTTCTGTATTAGCCCTGTCACCTTCATAAGTTCATTGAAACAGCTGATCTTTCTCCTCACGTTTCTTTCTCTGAGGGGTCTTCACATCTCAGTAAATGACTAATTAAGTCTTGTCAGAGCCTGGTGGAAAAAATGAAAGTATTTTTGACTTTTGACTTCCTCACAACTCACATCCACTCAACAACAACAATCCGAAATGGTTGGATAAGAATATTTTGAATTGTAATCCTTTGCAAAGTTTCTACTGCTGTCACCCTGATAAAAGATACCATCTTTGGATTTTTGCAACTAATGTCTTTCTTCTGATTTCTCCAGCCTGTTTAACACAGTAGCTCTAATGATCTTGTTAAAAACTAAGTCAGATCATGCTAATTTTTTCTAGTCCCCTCAGTGACATTTAGTCTCACTTAGACTGAAAGTCAAATTGTACAAATGATAAAATCGTTACTATTGGGGCCAGAGAGATATACTATCAGGGTTAAGATGCTGGCCTTGCATGTACTTCATGATGATTCAATTCCTGGAACCACATATGTTTTTCCAAGCAGTGCCAGAAATGACTTTTGAACATTGAGCCCGGTGTTAGGAATTAGCCGTGAGCACTCCTGTGTGTGGCCCCAGCCTCCCTCCCCACTCCAATAATAATAATGATAGTAATTAAAAAAAATCTCAACTGTAGATGACAACATCTCTTCTAGTTCCTCATTTCATTATCAACCTCTTGTTTCTAACTTCATTTCACCCTGGTCAGCTGTACCAACTTCTTAGTTGATCTGTAAGACCCCAGAGTCTCACCCCAGAGCCTTTGATATCCCCTAGCCCCAATTGGGAAATCTAGCTCATGACATCCAAGACTCACTTCCTTGCTTAACAGATTTTTTGGTACAATATCAGCAAGGCGGTTTCTGTATTTAAAATTGCACATACACCACTTCTGGCTCCCAGGCCTCATCCCTGCCTAATTTGATTTTCTGACATATTTTTAATCATCAGACTCTATACTTGTTTATACTGTTCCTGATGGTCTTACGGCAGATATCCTTACCTGCAATGTTCACGGTTTCTTTACCCAGTGTTTAACTATATATCCAGAAATGTCTAATAGTCCAACTCAATATATCTCAAAATAGTACCAGGAGATCTAGGTTTGTGTTGTATTAATTTTTGTTCATTATTTTGGATTTGTGGCCACACCTGGTGCTTTTTAGAGTGTATTCCTGGCTCTGCACACTTAGGGATCCCTCTGTTGGGCTCCGGGCTGCTGGATCAAACCTGGGTCAACTGCGAGCAGGGCAAGTGCCCGGACCACTGTACTACCGCTCAAGACCTCTATTGCATTATATTTTTCTCAAAATAAAAAGAACATGCCTGATGCCATTCACTGACCTCTTAAACATGCACTACTAGTTTCACTGATCATATTAATTGCATATTCAATTTTCACTAATGATATTTTGTATGGAGCTATTATACATATCTTTTGAACTGAAGATTAACTTCATTACTTCTTGATTTCATAATTCCAAGTATAATTTAATATTTTCTCTAAGGGGATAGGCTGTTGCTTATTTGTCCTGTCATGTTTCATTTTTGTCTGGAGAAAGGGCTCTTAAGAAGTGCTCAGGGGCTGAAGGGTCACTCTCAACAATGCTCAGCTGGCCACACTTCAGTGCTTAGCCTGGGGACACTTGCATCATCAGGACCATACTAATGGACCTTAGTGGTCCGTAGGATACTAGAGGGAGGATTTTGTGTCTCACAACTACCTGGTATGCAAGTAAGCCAACTGAGCATTCTTTGCCCCTGACTGCAGGTATATTAAGTGATAATATCGGTTAAGTACATTTTTAAATTATTTACCAGGTGCAAGTATTAAGGCTATACCACAAATTTGATGTATGATCTATATAATTAAAATAAAATCTTTATATTTTTATAACATGCATGATATCAATAAATAGTTTATACTAACTTAAAGCTTATTTTTTTTATACTCTACACATGCACGGTACAAACTGGAAAGCTTTAAGGTGATAAAACTTAGGAGTTTGGGTCAACCTCATCTAATCGTCTCACAAAGCAAAAAATAGAGCAAAAAAAAAGAGAGAAAAGATTACAATATTCTTTGTAAAGGCAGGCATCAATTTATGAAAATAGTGGGTAAGATAGAATCTAGAGTAAAACATCTTCTCACTCTAGCATTTTCTGGCACGTAATGGAAAAAAAAAGATGCTCACCCTCTCTTTGCTTCAGTTTTCTAAGTCTGCAATGAAGTGTAGGATAGAATCTACAAATAGGATCATTTAGGAGACTGAATGGGCTGCTGTTTAGGAAACTTATTTAAATGCCTGGCATTTCAGTAAGTGCTAGATATTTTTTTGAGGACTTATATTGGAAAAGTGTATTTAAACCAATATGTATTCTATTAGCAGGTGAAATTATAGACTGGTAATGTACTTGTAGGGAAAACTTATTTTTTTATCAATCAGTATACACTATCAGTGTAGAGTCAGTGAAAGAGCATTGGCATTAAGGTGCTTGCTTTGCATGCCACTAAGAATGGTTTGATCCCTGACATCCTGTATGTCCCCTGAGCACAAAGCCAAGAATATCCCTGAATGCTACTGGGTGTATCTCCTGAAAAGTAATGTATAACCATATAAGATTTTATATGAAATTACATTTTATATACAGTAACTGTAATTAAGGGTTTAAATGTCATAAGATAAAGAAGAAATACCTTCCCTTTTATTTTAATATTAGTTACACTTGAAATTTGTGCCACATTGTGTAACATTTAATTGTGGATACCTTTTAATTACTTTATGGTGATGGTATTTTTTTTTAAGAATTTTCATCCTTGTATTTTCTGTACAACAGCACATTTAGGTATATAGAAACAGACTGCATTTTTTCAGTGAAAAGGTTGAACAAGGTGCTGAGTACTATCACTCTAACTTCAGAGATAAGTTTTCCTTTATTGGGTACTAGTAAACTCCCAAGTTCTTGAAAAAGAATTCCACAGCATATACCTCAATTGAATTGCACAGAAATTATTGCAAAATTTAAATGGACTTGTTAAAATTGTTATTTATACATTCAGTTCCCAATTCTCACCGAAGACTTAATTTTTAAACTGAAATAATTTTGCCACAGGTAGAGCAGAGACTTATTATATTAATTCAGAGTGAAAATATTAAGATTCATAATCCAGACATCATTATTATATAATGAAAAAATGAAATAGATTTTCATGTGTGGACATCATCTTTAGGTTCTGTTAAAATTTGGAAAGAGTATTAAAGAAAAGCCAGATCATAGTTCGAATCCAAGTTTAAACAGTATGTTTCACTGTTTCATTTCAATGTAATGGCTTAAAAGATAGATAATTATTCTATTCCTTTGGGGTGGGGGCTCCCTAGCAGTGCTCAGGAGCCAAGTTCCGATCCAGGTGACCCAGTAGTGGTATTCTGGCTGGATCAGTGCAGAGGCCAGGAAGTGTCATTTTGTTGTGGCTTAGCAATTTGAAGGTCTACCAAGGGACCCTCATAGGGCTCACGAATACCCTAGGGCTGTACCTGATGGTGCTTGAGAGAACTGCACTATACTGGGTAAAGATCTTCATGCGTGTAAGGCGCACAGTCCAGCTCCCTGAGCCAGCCCCTCTACCTGGTAGGATTATTACTTGCAGCCAAATGAAACCAACAGATTTTTATTTGCTCTTACCATCTCATTTATTAACAATCTCTCCTAAGTCCATGGTTCTAGCGTTCCAGTAATGAAGAAACCCAAGATCGGTTCTGATGGCTTTTAGATTTATGGTACAGCTATACTCACTTGGTATTTTGTTTTCAGATAAAAGCTTTCAACAGCAATTGAAATCTATTCGGAACTTGTTAGTCTGGCAAATTCATGAGTGGTTGTTTTTCAAATTAAGTATGAACTACATCACCAGGTATTTTGAAAATAAACTCAATTTAAAGTCAATTTATGATTTTTGTAATAATTAAATGATTTCTTTCAACCCAAGCTATAAATACCTTTCCCATCACCACCCTTGGCCATTGTCTACTTCTGGATCCCCACTCTCTGACTTAAAATGTGGTGAATTTGAGATGGCTGCACACTCTCCCTAGACCTCTCACAGAGGTGTTTATTTTATCTTCTTATTCCTACTCCAATCTTGAATCTTAGATGGTCCTGAGATTCCTGCATGATGGAAGCTGTGCTACTTCTGTACCATTCAGAGGTCTCGGGAATTTTTTTTTTCCTCTTAAACATTCTTGGGATTTCTCTCTCGAATCCCAGTCAACTTGCTGTGTAATTAAACCATTTGGCGAGCCACCTTGAGTAGAACTGATGCACTCCACTATCTATGAAGATGTTATGACTGGGAAGATGTTGGCTGTCCCACTGCCAGCCATATGAGGGGGACATGTTGGCCTGAGAAGCCAAACATCCAGGACCACACTTGCTTCATGAAACGTCCCTGTGGAGACCATTCAATCCAGGCCCTCTTACAAGATAGTCAAATGTCTCCGGTCATCAAATTTTGGAGTAAAAGCAGCTCAAAAAGAGCAATTTCCTTCTGTGCCTTTCTAGGTAAAGCTTAAAGTTTGCTCTACATAAGGTGGGTGTGAACAGCTAAGAATTTTTACTTTATTACAGTTGCCTTTTTGTTTCATCTTTCAGAGACTCAAAGTTACTAAAGATCAAATATTGTCCTGCTTTCTACCCACAGTTTCCTATAGTTACAAAAATATTCTAGGGACATTGAACTATATAACTTGCGATTACCAGTTAAATCATAAAACAGAATGGAAGAACAAATGGAGGGAAAAGAATTTTTGGATATAAATTCAGTTAAAAAAATAGAAAGAATTTGGTAGTTCATATAATCTGTTAAGAATCTTTGATGCATATGTGTTTGTACATATGTACAGACATATGTCCATACATACACACATATATATATAAAATTTAATCTGGATTATAGAACAGACATTGTCATATAATTTTTATTTGTAAATTCAATGTAAAAATCACTTGTGGTTAGAAACTTCATCAAGTTAAAAATCTGCATGCTGAGTTCTAAAAGACCACAATAAACAAATATTTTAATGTGAATTCAAGAAATAATTTAACAAAAAGGAACAATTATTGTCTAGAGCTGCACTGCATAAGGGTGAAAGTTTTTTCTCTAGTATTTGTTATGTATTCTGCATGTACAACACATAAGAAGTTAATAGTTATTATGCCTATTCAGTCTGTTTGGGGAATGAGTACTTACTAGCGTCTAAAAATAATGAAACACAATTCAAGTCAGATCTCTAAATTTAGCAAATGCAGTGATACTATGTCTATTTGCCAAGTTATTTAAAATGTGAGGCACTTCCCATTTTTTAACAACCGAGTACACATTAAGGGTTCTTTAAAAAAAAGAGATAATTCTTTTAAATAACTCAGTAAAGCAGAAATTATCTACTATACCTAATTCTCCAAATTCCTTCCCCACGAGGACAGATGATTAATCCTAGCAAACCTCTTCCTGCTATGTCATTTCCCAAATTCACATTTTCTCCACAAATGCACTAAGACCGAAAGGGGTTAGAAAACAATGTAGGATACTCAAGGTTTTGTGGTGTGTGTGTGTGTGTGTGTGTGTGTTTGTGTGTGTATAGGTGAGGAATTAAGTCCTTTCCTAGCTGAAGGGCGATGAGCTTCTGAAGTTCTTTTGTGTAAAATGGTAAGTGGTCTTTCCATAAAGGATATATTTAAATATACCTAATGTGCTTATATACTTTTTGAAATGCAAATGATTTACCATCAACCCCCCTCCGCGCCAAAAAAAAAGGGGGGGCACAAAACAAGCAGACAACAGCAACAAAACCCAAACCACAAAGCTTTATTGATGCAATCTTAACCTGCTCCTATGCAGTTCAAAGAAATTTACAAATGAGTGAGGATTTGAAGGCATCGAAGGTTCCCAAGCAAATCTTGGGTCTCCAGTGAGACCTTGGGGGGTAGAAAGTGGAAACGGGAGGCTGAGGCCGGCGGCAGCGAGGGAGAGGGAGGGAGAGACCGACGGGAGGGAAGATGGGGAGAGAAAAGATCGCGCCGGAGCCGGCAGATGCATCCGACCCAGGCTGCTGGGCAGAACCACTGGGTTATAACCGAGATGCCGCGGCGTGGCTCTGGGGCCCAGAGCGGCCGATGCCGTGGGCACAGCGTGCAGGTCCGTCACCCCCTCTAAGCCCCGGTCCCTCCCGAAGTTACGAGCCCCGGATCCCCGGGGCGCCAGCGCTCGGGGCCGGGCACGCAGCTCCCCGGGAGCGGCAGCCACAGGTTCGTGCGTGTGAGGTCTGGGGCGCCGGCGCTTCGGGGTGTGCGCGGGGTGGGGAGAGAGAGCCGCGCGGCGGGCAGGGCTGGCGTCTTAAGGCCCCCGAGGCTCCCCGGGTGTCGTGGGCGTCGCGCGTGAGGTCAGAGGGACAGGTAGCCCGAGCAAGGCTCGGGAGCGCGGAGTGCGGCGCTGCGGGCGGGGAGCGCGGCCGGGGCGTTTGCAGCGCCCCCAGCCCCGCCGCCGGGCTTCCCCGGGAGTCGCTCCCGAAGCGGCGGCGAACCCGGAGCCCAGCCTGGCTGCGGGATCCTCCGCGTCCATCCCCAGCACGTACCTGGGCTGAGCAGATCTGGGGAGTTGGGGGTGGGGTGGGGGTCGGCTGCGACCCCCTCCTCCCCTCCGCCCTTCCCCATCCCGGGGCAGGAGTGGTCGTAGCGTGGAAGACTCGGGCCCGGGGAGCTCGCCAGCAGCCCGGCCTCCAGCATCTCGGGCCCCGCAGTGGGGGGGATGCGCGGGGCCCGCTGCCACCCGTGCCCGAGCGAGCCAGCGCGGCTCGGCGTGGCCCGGGAGCGCCCGCTCGCTTTATATAGGCGGCGCCCACCCGGCACGTGCCCGGCCCCCGCGACGGGCGCGGCGAGCATGGGGCCGGGAGCGCGCCCCCCTCCCCACCACCTCCCACCCCGCTCCCCGCCCGGCGTCCGGCCGGGCCCCGCCGCCGCCCTCCCCTGCGCGCGGGGCGGGGCGCTCGCCGACGGGGCCCCGGGGAGGCGCGGCGTGCGGCGGCCGCCAAGCATGGTAACATGAACGGCGGAGCGTGAGCGCGGCCGCCCAGCCCCGGCCGAGATTGATGAGCTGCGCGCGTCCCGGGCGCGGGAGCACGTTGGGCCGAGCCGCCGCCACTTCCTGGCTGGACGCCGCTGACATCTGTAGCCTTGCCCGGGCGCCGAGCGCCGCCTGCCCGGGGCTCCCGGGACCGCGCGCGACCAGAGCTCCGGGGCTCCGCGCACTCCGCAGCCCGGTCCAGGCGCGCACGCTGGCGCCCGGGCCAGTGTGGCCGGAGTCCAGGTGGGTGAAGCCCGGCGGAGCGCAGGGGGGCGATGTTTGGGGGACCCCCGGGGAAGGTGAGGTCCCGCGCTCCAGCGGCGACTTCGCTGCTGGACACTTGCTGGGCTGGAGCTGCTTCCTCCCACGCAGTTCACACGACTCACGCCACCCGGTCCTCCAGCTGGAAGAGGCGGGGAGTTGGGGGGTGGAGGGTGAGCCGGACGCCCCCAATTGCCAGTTCCCTTAAGGATCTAGCATGCATTGACTTTGCCGTCACTCAGGAGTAAGTCTCCGAAACGGTCCTCTGTGCTGCGTGGCTCTGGATTCATGGAGGTCCAGAGGCTTAATGATTTCCCCGGTCAAGTCATTTACTTCTAAGCCAATAGATGGTACCTTCGTCATAGCTCGCCCGGGTGAAAGTAACTGTGCGTTTGTTCTGCAGATGTCCAACTTCCCTCGGAAGCCTGCAGATGGGTGCTGAGTACACAACAAAAGTTTTCTTGTTTTGTTTTGTTTTTTAGCTTCTGCTCAGTTTCTGGTGCTTCACAGGGGCCAGAAAAAAAAAAAAAGACTTTGGCATTAAACTCCAGAAGCAGTTGAGGGGACCATCTCCTTTAACTTTTCTCTGTTATCGTTGGCGATGAAGAGGAAACAGAAGAGATTTTTGCAGATGACTTTGGTATTCACGGTGGCTTTAATTTTCCTGCCCAATATTGGTCTCTGGTCTCTGTACAAGGATAAGCATCTGGTGAAATCTACAGAGCCCGGGGAACAGCAGGTAAGTACCAGCCAGAGAAAGATGCCAGGTGAATGGGCCAGGCACCCAGCCCACCAAGGGATGCGGGGTCGCCTTGGGTTTTCCTTACAGGTCTCTGGATCAGTAATGATAAGACTCTAGAGTTTGGATTTTAAGCAAGTTGCTTGCAAGTCTAAGCCAGTAACATCACCATGGAATGTGAACTGAACCAGGAAAGAGGGATTGAGAGGTTCAAGACAGGTCGGCATCTTTCACAAGTGGTCTTTAGGTTGGTGGAGATGGAGGGGCATGAAGGGTCCCTGCTTCTCCCTGGAAGTGGGTTTGGAGAAGTTTTTTACAAACGGATCCCACCTCCCTCCTCTTTCCCCATTCACCTTGTTAGAGTGTCTACCTTAAAGTGATTTGAACATGAGATCATTAGAATTGTGAATTAGCTCTAAGTAAATCTAAGCTGTAGTTTTCTGTTTGTGGTTGTACTTTTGATTTAGCAGCAGCTTTTTCTCCTGTAGAAACTTAGTCTCTTGTTTCTTTCTCCTGTTGCTAAGGTGGTGTGGTACTGACAGTTACTAAGGATTTCCATTCTGTTTCACAGTCTGCTGATAACAGTTTGCTGCTAAAAGCTGCGTTTCTATCTGAAACACATGCCCTGTGTATGCCTTGCTCATGACCTAACAGATCAAACTTACTATCTCAGTGATAAGTAATGCAAAATAGCCCTGAAAAAGCATTGTTGAAACACAATATTGTTGAATCTCTATATATTAATCGGATAACTTCAGCAATTAAACTTCTAATAATGGAATTCAACCTTCATGATATTGGTAGAATACCTTCTTAGTTGTGTGCATCATTTCAGGATATTAACATCCTTAATTTCAAGGACCATCACCCATATACATTCTGTACCTACCACAGATAAAAATGTCTTTAGTAGTCCACTTGTTGGCAATAGAAATATTTGTCAATGACAAATAAATGTGTTTTGGGGCTTAACAAAGTTTAATTTTCATTGTATGCTGTGAGTAGGTATTTGTGAAATATATAGAAATAACCTGCTTTTAAATTTTGTCTTGCAAGCATTAGGAGTCTCTCAAATTTAAAGTTAACTAGTTAGTTGCCTGTGGATTTTTTTGTAGATTGAAATTTTGAGGTAAAATGTTGACATAATCTCATGTTTGTTATTGGTCTTTCTAGTCCTTCCTAATAGGGCTGTAACTTTGATTTTAAGTATATTCTGTTTTTCATTCCAGTGCCAAAATAAAGAAGATGGGAACATTGAATGCAAACTTTTATTTTTTCTGTGTAGGTCCATTATTTCTCCAATCTTTAATACAAAACAGGATTTTATTAACCTTATTAATGTATGTCAAGTTTTCATTAAAAATCAGTACAATAATAAAAGCAAAGGGATTTTTTCTTTGACTTTAATTATCCAAATAATAATGACCACATGAAGTATTTTCTGGAATAGCTAACAAAATACTAATTTTATGAATGAGATCTTTACAATTTTCACATGGGCTCTATTAATTTTCATTCTTAAAGATACATTTGTTTTATCTAATGGTATAGAAAATAAAATATGATAGATGAATTCTCTGATTTGTTATATGCTATACCATGTTCTGTTCTGTTCTAGTTTTTTCTGTACTACTAATGATACTTTATATCAGGAGGAAAATTAATGGGGTTGAAAGGCATAAAGTAGTGCGAGAAGAGCTATTTCTCAAAGTTTCATATACTACAGAGAAAATATCTGAAATTGATGTATATCCTGTGACATTTTACTTTAATAATTCCATGCAACAGTTTTAAAATCAAGAATAAAAGGTGCTACTATGTCATAAAATGAAGGTCAATCACATACTTCAGTGTTGTAACCCAACTTACTATCAACTATACAGAGTTTTAAAGGTAGCAGTTCATTAATCATTCACTGAAAGAATTCTTGTAAAACTAGAAAAGGTAAGCATTTATTAGGTTTTTTAAAAAATTTTAACTGGATAAAGAATTAGCATATGCTGATAGAATCATTTATGTTGTACAAGAGCTAAGTCATTTATATACATACATGTGGGCACATACCTATTAAAAAGTGACTTCAGTGATGACTACATGTGCTTAATATCTTGATGCAACATTTTGCTGCTGGTATGTTTCAATGTTAGTAAGTTGCTAAATAGGTTTTCAATTCCAGCATGCAATTTCATAATCCGGTAACGTGGCTTTTAAATTAGTTTTTAAAAAGCATGTTTATGGTTAATTGCTAACTAGTCTTCAAAGGCACCTTCTGCTCTATTTGTCACCATGTTGTAAAGTGCTGAGGGTGGGACTGCTGTGCTGATGGATGCGCTGACAGCCCCCAGGACTGACACTGCTCCCGGCAGTCACGTGCCTGTGAGCCACTGTTCTCCCAGCACTGACGTGTACACTGGCAGTCATATACTACAGAGAAAATAACTGAAAGTGTGCTGAGACCGTTCAGAGTTACAAACTGCCACAGTTTGCAGTAGTTTTGTGATGACAGTGGGTTTCATGGAAATGTCTTCTGGAAATTCAGAAGTACAGCTCCTCTATTGTTCTTAAAGACTCTTAACTTGTATTTTCTCAGAGCACATCACTGTTTGCTATTCAGTATAAATAGCCTAAGTTATATAATCTGAGACATGAATGGAAGGTATAATAGAAAACACTGCTAGAAAGTCTTTTGAACATATTTGGTACTTTTGCTTAAGTTTTAAATACAGTTTGCAAATCATATTTGTTGTAGTTTCACACAAAGTCATATTTATAATGTGACATTTTTAAATTTTAAAAGCATGTATGATACATACATGATAATTTAAAAAATCCCAAATTGTTCATCCCAAAAAGCTCTTTTTTTTTTTTGTGGCCAGAGATTACTGGAAAAAAAAAGTCATGCAGTAATTAAAGTTCTAAGTTCTGATTTATTCTTTAACTGTTCAAAATTATAGCTAACTTTCTGAGATGTAAATGAATTATTTTAGTAAATGAATCTTTTATATTTTAAATGTTTCTAAAAGTTTGCAAATGTTCTCATTTAGATGTCATTAAATTGTCAATATTAATTATTTTTGTCATATGTTTTATACATAGTTGAATTTTATGGCTTTTTTGCTAATAAAATGATATAGTATCTTATTTTTAACCTATATGTTTTCAAATTTATAGAAATATTGATAATCATGAATATCATCTTTGGCTGAAACTGATTATGGTAGAGTTTTATATAGCGATTCACATTTTCTCTCTTAAAATTTTTTTATTGCAATTCATGTATTCACTGGTATCTGCTGCTTTGGAACTAAAGTTACATATTTAGATCTTATTGAAGCTGTGCATTAGAATGATGATTAGAACAAAGCGGTACTTTAGGAAAAAACTGTAACTTGCTTTGTTATATTATCCATCCCCATCATTTTGTAAGTTTAGGTAAATAAAAAGTGTGCCAAACAATTTTTTAAAGAAAATTAAGACACTAACTTTCTTTTCCTAATTATGTAAAAGATATGACTAAACATAAGTTCCTGTAATTTGGCAACTAAGTTGCAAATAATATGTGGTACAGAGATAGCGAGCAATTCCTTCAAAATATGGCAGTTTATATATTGAAGGAATTTATATTTTGAAGGAATTTACAGTTTTATTTATTTAATTTTTTATTTTGGGGCCACACCTGGTGGTGCTCAGGGTCATACCTGGTGGTACTCATGGGACTATATCTGGTGCCAGGGACTGAACCAGAGTGACCACTTGCAAGGCCTTAGCTCCTGTAATACATCTTGGACCCCAAGATTTGCAGTTTTATGTAGTAAAAACAAGGGTTAAAGTCCTAGAATTTTAATGGAGGTTTTTAGAGTTGTTCCAGATGTATTATGATGAATTAAGAATGAATTTTGAAACTTAGACCTTGATTTCATTTTTACAAAGTCACATTTGGTAAGCAAAGTAGACTGTCATGTTACCCTTTAATTGCTGAACCTTCTTTTTTCTTTCTGTGTCAGAAGTTCTATTCATAAATAATATAATAGATGTTAATTACTGCTACATAACAAATTACATAAAATCTACAGACCCTATGTGGGGCATGGGAAGTATCTTCAAGTCATAGTTTGTTTTTAGTTTCAGACCTTTGTGAAAACTTTTTCTGGTTAGGTGTGTAATTTAATCCCCATTACCCAAAACACTAAAAAATATTCTAGGAGGTTCCACAGCATCTATCTTATGGTTAACGTGTTCCATACCTGGGGGGACTTTTCTTCCTTTTGGCTAAGAAAGCCCACTCCTTGCCCCGCCTCATGGCGTTTTCAGCTTGTTTTAGTGTATGGATGTCAGATATTTGGTACTCAGCTTGTGCTTGCTTTTCATGCTCATCATAAAACTGTGCTGTTCCCTTTTCAGTAGACACCTTAGATCCTGGAAGAGTTAAGGACAGGAGGAGAAGGAAATGGTTGCTTTCACTTCTTTCGTGCTCTTCCACTGCTCTATTTAGAGACACAAAATGAGAAGGGATTGGGGTGATAGTACAGTGGGTAGGGTGTTTCCCTTGCACGAAGCCCACCCCTGAGTTCGATTCCTCCATCCCTCTCAGGTAGCCCACAAGCTACTACTGAGAGTATCCCGCCTACACAACAAAACCTGGAAAGCTACCCATGGTGTATTCTATATGCCAAAACCAGTAACAACAAGTCTCACAACTGAGACATTACTGGTGCCCGCTCAAGTAAATCGATGAGCAACAGGACGACAGTGCTACAGTGGTACTAAATGAGAAATGATACTTTTTCCCAGCTATACTGTTTGTAATTAACCAAGATGTAGATTTTGAATTTGGGTCTTGAAAAGTTCCTTCTTGAGTTTCTGGAAAAACCATCCCCACATGCTATAGGCTTACACCACATAAGTCACATTAAAGGCTCTTAATATTTACTGTGGCCCAGTAGATGGCAATATGTTTAGTTCATGACTTTGCCTCTAAGGAGATTGCATGAAATACAGCTTTCTAGTTGTAATTTGCTAAAAAAAAAAAAAATGGATGGGGAAAAAAAAAGATAGGTTCCTTTACCCATTGTCAGTGAATCATGATGAAGGCATTCTTTCCCTTCATAATTGTTCAAATGAAAAAATAGGTTGGGATATAAGAGAGGAAAAGGTGAGGCATGCAGTATAAAGAAATATACTTTAGATTTTTTGTGTAAAAGAGATTTTTTAAATAAAAGATTTTGCCAGTAGTGGTTCTGAAAAACTTCATTACAATGGAATCCAGTTAAGAAATATCAAGAAGTACCTTAAGAATGGGTGCAAATTAAAACAAGGAAAAGTTTTATATTGTATGTGAGATGATGAAATAGAGTCAGATTTGGCTGCTTTGTCCAAAGGTCACTCATTTCTCACTTGTTTGACTTCTGATGAAGACCTGAGTGCACCTTACTTCAGATCCTTAAAACCATGGGCTATAGCCATGTTTTACTCTTCCCTTCACATTTCTATAAGTGTTTCTAAAAGTATCTTTATGGAATCAAATATGTAGAAGTGCTATGGAGCAGCAGGAGGCTTAGAAGAACAACATAAAGTTCAAGGCCAGCTCATAAAATATGTACTTGATCTCCTACTGACCTTCATTGTTCACACCATAAAGCTAATGACTCCGAAGTTGGCTCTTAATATAGTTTGATGCATGAATGGCCAACTACAAAGAACAAATGATGACTATGCCCCCAAGAATAGGCATTTGGATAGATGGAAAACAAAAGCTTGTCGGGTCAGAGAGGTAATATACCAGGTTAGGTGCTTGTCTTGTACCTGGAAAATCTGGATTTAATTTCTAGCACCACATATGGTCCCCCAAATCCTGTGATCAGTGATCCTTGAGCAGACATCTAGGAGTCAGCCCTGAGCACAGTGGGATGCCCTGGGGTTTTTTTGTTTGTTTGTTTGTTTGTTTTTGTTTTTAAGGTTGAAAGAAGGGGCATGTCATCCACAAACATTCAGGACACAGTGATCACTAGTATTCTGATGCCACCAAACTCCAAGGTGGCCAGAAGAAGCTGACAAAATAAAGGTACATTTAAGGTTTAGTGACATTCATGTTTTCTCCAGCTTTTCTAATAGGATGCACGTTAGACTGGATTAAATGGACACTCATGTTTAGTGTTTTCATTTCCTATATTTATTAATCCTGTATTCACACACAGCAGAGAATGAATGGCACCCACACATCTTACAGAGAAAACATGAGTGCACTCCTTTTACATTGAGCTTTTTATAGTTATTATACCCATTCCTGTTGCTTTGAATCTACAAAACCCTGCATAGCCTGAGCTTGAAGCTTCACCTAAACCTTCTAGGAAAGTATGAAGGGAAGAGACTGCATGCCTCTGAAAGTCCCAATCTGTGTAACAAGTGTTTGAATAACACTAAGGACTTTATTTGTTAGAGTTGCATGCAATAAGTTAGGGCAATTTGTTGTTATCTGGTGACACAATCAGCACACTTGTGTCTACTACAGACTCTGGCCCTGCCCACCAGTACTCTGTTGCAAGAGGTGGTGATTTTGAATTTATTTCAAGTACTTAAACACTTGAAGGAAGCTATTATAGACTTTGGAGAGCCAATGAAAGAAATTTTATTATCAATCATTTTGAATTTTTATTATAATTAGAATGACTAAATGTTCGGGATTGCCACCTCAATTTGATTTTCTTCTTCCTTATTTTTGAATGGCCCTTTAGTAACAGTTGAACTTCACATAAGAGGAAGTATCACAATTGCCATCGCATTAAGTATGTGATAGTATAGGCTCTGGAATCAAATGGGATCTGATTCCTACACATAGCACTTGGTGACATTTAACAAGTTACTAATCTTACCCAGGTGAATTTTCTCTTAAATCAAGAGGGAGTGTGAATCCATAGAGCATTCTTACCTAACTATGCAGTGTGGAATAAATGCTTAGTATCTTGACCACATATCATAAGGATGAACAGATATGGATTATTGCTCTATTGCTACATTGATAAGTATTATCATTGATAAGTGATCATTTTCCTTTCCAAGGTAATTCATGGTTGTTTAATGGATATTTGCTGATGGTTTCTCTTTGTAGACCTGTGTCAGGACAGCATTGCACAGCCAATATAGGCAAGTATAGGACTTGCCATGACTGGAAATATTTGACAGGGACAATTGCCTAATCAACTGATAAGGTCAAGAAAATAAAACATTATTTTCCCGTAAGCTGGGCCAGAAGCTAGTGAGAGCTTGTTAATTTTCTTGATCCTCTATTTACTTACTAGTAAAAAAATGAGAATGAAAATCTGAGGAAATGGTATAAAGAGTAGGGTGCTTCCATTGCATGTGGCTGTCCCATGTTCAATGCTGGCATCCCATGTGGCCCATCCAGTCCACCAGGAATGGTTCCTGAGCAGAGACTATGGAGTAAGCCCTGAGTACGGCTGAGTGTGACCTAAAATCTAGAAAACCAAAATGAGAATTAAATAGCGTTTGGTATATTAAAATTATTCAAAAGTGGAAACCACTTTTTTAAATTAAAAAAATAGCATTTTTTTTCTATTGGCTAAAAGTTCCTGTTACTTATCTCTGATGTAGAAAATCACTCTTGCATAATTCCAATGTCAGGATAGTTCCCAGGACAAAAACATCTTAGGTCTTAGAATATAAACAGGCATCAAAATGTACTAGGAAAAGAAGAGAATAAAAGGGCAGGAAAAATTTACCCAGGAAAGAATGCTTTAGAGTTTTCTAGATGTAGAGGGAAACATGGGAACAAATAGAATAGGAAAGTATAATCACCTTACTCTAAAATTTCAGGTTCTTGCTAGTTGGCTATGTGAAATATACTGTTCTCTGCTCTTAATGGACCCACTGTTTTTTGATGCGTTTACTAATCTTAATGTCTCTGGACAACTTAAAAAGTAACTCATGTGCTAGGAGCATATGTTGTATCAAATATATGGCCAGCCTCTGTGCTCACTCATGGCTGCCCAGGTGACTCTGAGTCTTAGATGGACTGTGTTTATTTGTCCCCTTATATGTTTGTCTCATTCTCTGTGATTTAGCCCTGTTGGACAGGGGTTGAAAGTACCACTGTGATTGCCATTAGGAACTTTGTATTAACTACATCTGGGATCTTAAAACTGCTTTTGCCATTGCTATTTCGTTATTGGTGTGCAAATTTTGGTTGTGGGAGAGATTGAAGTAAAAGTAAATAGAACAAATTATCAGAATCATGAAGTGATTTTATAGGATCATCAGTCCCTTCTGTAGTTTGGGGATACAGAAGAGCTTGTCACATTGTGCCCATTCTTCATTATCAAAATAATAATTTAAGGAGATACAATTTATATCCATAAAAAAAGGAAGCACTGCAAACTATATTTTGACAAGAGGCACATTCTGACAAGAACAAGTGCCATATGGGGGGATTTGATTATTCTACCAGTAGCAAAGTGGTAGACTACATATAATTGACTATGTATTACAAATATAGTGGAAAAACCTTAGATCACTGTGATCCAGGAAGACAACACTGAACAAATATTTACACAGCATTGAAGGACATAGATATTAACTTCTGTCTGCCTAGTTTTAATTCCATTTCTCTTACCTTCAATCTGTGTGGTCTTGGGCAAACTATTTGTGTCCTCTGTGCGTTTAATCCCCAACTCTTACTTGTTACTATGGAAAGGTGTCCCTTAGCTTTAGGATACACTTGAGCTACTATCTAGCCTTTCCTAAGAAGTTTATTTTTTTCAGATTTTATCAAATCTCAGCCATTTCCTCTCTGAATTGTCCCCTCACATCAACGTTTTATTTATCTCATTTTCTTCCACTATTGCAAGTGGTGTATGGAGCAAGAACAAAGAAATTGTTCCTTAGTGCCATATAATGGTTTAACTGCAATCATATCTTTCTCGTTTTCTCACTTTTAAATGATGTAAATTATTTTTTTATTTAATTTGAAAACTTTCATTGATGCATACCTTTGCATTATAACATAAACATTTTTTTTTTCTTTTCGAGTCACACCCGGCATTGCAGAGGGGCACTTCTGGTTCCGCACTCAGGAATCACCCCTGGCTGTGCTTGAGGGACCATATGGGATGCTAGGAATGGAACCTGGGTCGGCTGCGTGCAAGGCAAATGCCCTACCCACTGTGCTACCGCTCCAGCCCCTAACATATACATTCTTGTGTGCATCATTGTAAAATAACATCTATATTGAATTTAACAGTAAAAATTCAGTTATACTCGTTGTATTGTGATTGTTCCTTGATTCTGATTTGCGACCCTCTCCCTCCCCTTCCTTCTGTTCCCCTCTCCTCCCCTCCTCTTCCCTTCATTTCCCATAACCACTAGTTGTTATATTTAATCCATCTCTGTTGACTCATACATGACATGCGAATGAAATTATAATACTGTCTGGTCTTCTTCATCTTGTTTATTTCACCATTATGTTGTCTAGAGACATCAATGCTGTTTCATAGAGCATGATTTAGAGATGGATAGTATCCATTGAATATGTGTACTGAAGTTCTTGTATCTATCATCAGTCAGTAGGCACTTGGGTTTATTTTTGTTAGCTGTCTTAATAATGTAGCAATAAGCACAAAGTGTGCATATATCTTTGAATCAGTGGGGTGTTTTTTATTTCTATTTTTTGATAAGTACTCAGCAGTTGGATGACTGCTCATACAGAGTTTTTTTAATTTTAATCATTTTAAGTCTCCGATACTTCAGTCCTTGATGGATATACCAATTTAAATTCCCACTGGAGCATACTAGGGTACTCCTCACTGCACATCTTCTCCAGCCCTCGCTTTTTCTGTTTTGTATAATAGTCCTTCTCAGTGATATACGTTGATAGCTAGTGGTTGTTTTGATTTCTGTGTCATTAAAAAGGAACAAATAAGCATTGTTTTATATGTCCATGGTCATTTGCATGCTTGAAGAGCTACCCATTCCTAGATTCTACCCAATTTTATTTTTACTTTTAGGTTTCTGTATTTTTATTTTTTAATAGAACATATTCAAATGTGTGTGTTAGAGGTGCATGATGTGAAGCTATATTATGAGATGAATGATGTGCAAGCAATTTTAAAAACAACTTTTATATTTTGATAAAAACTTTCTTCTGTTCCACCCTTAAATATTGGTAGAATCCTATGTGTGTTTAATTGAATCACAGTGAGATACAGTTACAAGGTTCTTCATGATTAGGTTTCAGTCATATAATGTTCCAACCTCTGTGCTTTCACCATTGTACATTTCCCAGTAACAGTGTTCCCAATTTTCCTCTTGCCCCCCTTCCTGCAGTCTTTTTCTCTCTCCCTTCCCCCCTCTCTCCTTTTGGGTATTATTGTTTGCAATATATATATATATATATATACATATACATATATATATATATATACTCAAAGGTTATCAAGTATATCCCTTTACCTACTTTTAACACATTGAACACATTGTCAAGTCCACCTGGCCCCTGTTTTACCTGGCCTTGCATATTAGTTAATTAGCATTTTTATATCCCACAAGTGAGTGCAGTCTATTTTATCTTCTTATTTTGTTTCACTCATTTTGATACTCCCCATGTCCATCCATTTACAAGCATATTTTTCGTGACTTCATTTTTCCTTACAGCTGCATAGTATTCAATTGTGCAGATGTACCATAGTCTTTATCCAGTCATCTGTTCTCAGGCACTTATGTTGTTTCCATATTCTGTCTATTGTGAAGAGTGCTGCAATAAAAATAGAGGTTCTGCAATGAATATAGAAGTGCAGATGGCATTTCTGCTATGTGTTTTTAGGACCCCAGAAGTGATACTGCTGGGTCAAATGGCAGCTCAATTTCTAGTTTTTTGAGGAACGTTTATATTATTTTTCAAAATGGCTGGACCAGTCAGTATTCTCAGTAACAATGAATGTGAGTTCATTTGTCTTTTAGAGTTGAGTTACTAAACACAAGGAGAATATTACCTGTTCTTTCCTCTATGTATTTTATGTCTTCAAGTTATATTCACCTTTTGTCTATTTTGATGCAGTTTCAGATATGGTAGTAAGTTTTTATTCATGTAGTTTTCATTATTATCCATGTAGCTGTTTAGGTTTCACCACTTTAATTGTTGAAGAGAATCCCCTTGTTCATTGTTGGTTACTTTATGAATTTTTGTTCATATATGTGTGATTTTATTTCTGGGTTCTCAGATCCATTTCATTGATCCCTATGTGTTTCTTTTTTATTCCAGCACCATGCTGTTTTAACCACTTGCTCTATTGTGTAATCTGAAGCAATGAAACATGATACATCCAGTAACCATCCTTGATAAGAATGGAATGAACTCACCAATTAGAAGGAATAGAGTGGATAGATCTATTTAGAAGCAAATATCACCAGCATGTGTTTTAAAAAAGATGCACTGGAGCTATAAAAACAAAGATAGACCTAAGGTAAAGGATGGAAACTATTATTGTTTCCATCAGTGAAAGATGGAAACAATAAGTCAGTGAAATTTTGTAAAAGGTTGAAATTCCTTTATTTCATTCAAAAATATTCACACAAATGATAGTAAGATATTAAAATGAATATTATGTAATTAAGAAAAGAATACAAGTAGAAGATATAAAATTATAATGTGTCCACCCAACATAGCAACCCAAAAACATCAAAGGAAGTATTAACAAACTTTAAGGCATTTGTTGACAATAGCACAATATAGGGAACTTTAGATCTAATTATAGAAATGGAAAAGTTATTTCCATTTTCCAAACAAAAAATCACTACAAGAATAATAACCAAATGACAGATTAATAAAATGAACTCAATAGATATTTGCATGGCATTCTACCAGAGAATATATCATCTTTTAAAAAAATGAATGCAAATTTTTCAAGTGCTTGTGGAACAATGAAGAGACAAGACCCTGTATGTTAGATTTCAAAACATGTCAATAAGTTTATGAAGATTGAAATATGAAGCATCATTTTGGGTCATAATGGTATAAAACAAGAAATTAAAAAAGAAGGGAAAGAATTCAGTTTAAGGAGAACAAACAATATACTACTTATCAATTTTTTGGTCAATGAAGACATTAAAGGTGAAGTCAAAATACCTAGGGAAGTCGGGAAGTGAAGGGAAAACTTACCAGAACCTATGAAATGAAGTCAGAACAGTACTAATAAAGAAGTTTATAGCAGAACAAATCTACCTCAGGAAACAATCATAATTAAAAAGGAAAAGCAAAAGTTATGGAGAGAATAGTAGAAATTCAATGATAAATGAACAAAGGGAGCTTTGTTCATTTTAAAAACAAAACAAAAATATTTTAAAAACAAAATATATTTAAAAAAAATACAGTTCAAAATGTCCCCTTTTCTTAACCAAACCTGCTGCATACAATTTCTGATTTTCTCCTTTTATGTGCATCCCAGTGAACCTTATACTGCTGCTCTACTCCAAGTGCTTTCACCAGCATCAACAAGAATTTCAACTAGGTAGCTAGTTCTAGAAATACATTTTATATTACTTGACAAATTTAAACTAAATACTCTTCTCTTTGATACGAAATGTGTTGGGTGAGATGATAGAGTGGAGAAGTGTTTGGAAAGAAATATTGGAAATCATGAAGAAAATCTAGATAAACAGAATCATTACAGGTAGTTGCTTTACCTGTGAAAATTACTATTTTGTTTCTCCTGTCTGCACTACACTTTCCAACTGCCACCCATATGCAGGTGTGTTTGATGATTCTTACAGATCACTCTTCCATTAAAAAGGTTTGTATTCATTTTTTATTATGATAAAATTTATATAGTAAAATCCATTCTAGAATTAACTAGTACTTGATATTTAAAGTGAAAATATTTTATATTTCCTCTAAAAAACACAACCAGAGATGCCATACAATATATCCATTGTGATATGATATACAACTGTGCAATTTATAGAACTGCAGTTTCAAATATTTCTTCAGATGTCGTGATTTAGATGCATTTCTTTTCTATCTAGAGACGACCATATAACTATTGACTTTATGAACATATCCTAGGTAATAATTGCACATCCATACATAAAACCATTAATTTAGATAAAAACCTTAAGCACTTTACAAAAATACATTCTGCGTAGATCACACATGCACACATGCACACATATACATAACATAAAAAAATCTATAAAGAAAACATGGAACAAAACATGAATGATCTTGAATATGATAAAGATTGTCTAGATGCAGCACCAAAGGCTTTATCAATGAAAGGAACAAATGAAACCATTAAAATAAAAAAATCATTTTTGTTTTGTGAAAGGCAACATACAGATAATAAAAAAAAAGGTCTGAAGGTGTAAAAGCTGTTTTACTCATAATTAGATGGTCATTATATGTGACTAGGTTTATCTCTAAGATTATGATCCACATAGCACTCTAAAACCTAGAAACAAATATTTAAAGTGTGTACAATAAGATATGGGTTGGAGCGGTAGTGCAGCAGGTAGAGTGTTTGCCTTGCACGTGGCCGACCCAAGTTTGATTCCTCCACCCCTCTGGGAGAGCCCGGCAAACTACCAAGAGTATCTTGCCCGCATGGCCGAGCTTGGCAAGCTACCAGTGGTGTATTCGATATGTCAAAAACAGTAACACGTCTCACGATGGAGATGTTACTGGTGCCGGCTCGAGCAAATTGATGAGCAATGGGATGACAGTGACAGTGACAATAAAATATACTTTTCCCTTCCACTTCTAACATTGCGTTCTCATTTTCTGTCTTCTTAAAAATAAGTTCACTGTGATCTTTATAGGTGTAAATTATAATATATACCTTCATATACATTCAAGAAGTAAGTTGATGATTAAGCCCTAACAATTCTTTCTAAACGCTCTCTGTCTTTTGAAGTTATTAATTTTTCTTTATCCCTCTTGCCACAACTTATGTTGGGACCAGAAGCAGCAGTTGGCTTGATATCTTGGAACCACACAAGCTGAATCCTCATACTCTAGCTACTAGTTTCTTAAACTGTGTCACGGGACTCCATATGGATTATCAAACAATGTAAATTGATGTATTGAAAAGTTTGGCTGCAGTGAAACCAGAAAGTTAATTCCAACCAAACACGTGATGACTCTGCTGAGCTTTTCCTAGTGCTTTCCTGTGTTGCATCTCTTTACTTAGGAGGGGGCTTAGGTAGAAGTCTAAATGGCCTACCCTCGGCAGTGAAGTTCAGTGCTTCTAAAGGGAGCCACAGTCATTTACCTAGAGTGTTGTGCTGACTAGCCCTTGCCATTAGCAAATCTCTTTGTTGGCTTCTGATATCCTTACATTAAAGTTCAAATGATTATCATGATTTAGTATATTAAACTACTCTTGATGAGCCTGACTGCTCACGGCTTCACTGCCAAATCTATGTTCCACTCACTTTGAGCTTCTATTAGGTTGTGGAGAATATCATGTTTGTTCTCCAGGAATTTGCATATATTTTACCTTTAGTCTTGCTTGTAAAAGCAAGACTAAACCTAATTTCTATTTTCCTTCAGTCTCTTTTTGGGAAACTTGCCCAGATCTCCTAGGTTGGAGTTAGGTGTCTTTTCTCCCTGTCTCCAAAAGAAAAAAGTAAACAAAAAAGAACCTTTCCCAACTTTATAATGGCATTCAGTTTGCATATTAAATGCTTGCTCAGGTATTTTCCATTAAGAAGCAAATTCATGAAGTCAGAGAGATAACATTGCCAGTTAAGTTACCTTGCATTCAGCTCACTAGGCTTAATCCCTGGTGCCCAATTGTGTAGAGCCAGGGGTAAGCCCTGAGCAAAGTTGAGAGTGGATATGGCCCAGAAGCATCATCTAGAGTCAAATTCCTTAATCTATTAGGTCTAGCAGGGACCTTTAAATATTCATACAGTTATTCCCAAATTTTGTATTGTTACTTTATTTGGACAGAGAGTCTTTGCATATATAATTTATTTATGAATATTAAGCCACATGACAGAGCCTGGCAAGCTACCCGTGGTGTATTCTGTATGCCAAAAACAGAAATAATAAGTCTCACAAGAATATTAAGATGTGGAGCCATAGCACAGCAGGTAGGGCATTTGCCTTGCACATGGCTGACCTGGGTTCGGTTCCTTCGTCCCTCTCAGAGAGCCTGGCAAACTACTGAGGCTATCTAGCCCGCATGGTAGAGCCTGGCAAGCTACCCGTGGTGTATTCTATATGCCAAAAACCAATAACAAGTCTCACAATGGAGATGTTACTGGTACCTACTCTAGCAAATCGATGAGCAACGGGATGACAGTGGTATAGTGATCCAGTGATAAGATGTTTGTGGAGATCATTGTGGATTATCCTGTTGAGCCCTAAACCTAGTGACAGGCCTTATAAAAGACACATGGAGGTTTGATGGGTAGAAAAGGACAGAGACAGAGAGAGGTACCGTGACCATGGATGTGGAGGTTAGAATTATGCAACAGTGGACCGGGTACATGTATAGAAAGTGAGGTAAGAATGGAAGCAGAGATGGAGGAGGTAGGGCCAGAGACTTGTAAGCCAGATAAAGTTCAGTAGGCACTAGAAGCTGCAGAGCAAAGAAAAATTCTCTTATAGAGCCTTCTGAGATTGGACAGCCTCAAAAACACCTTGGATATGCACTCTTGGCCTCCAAACTGTAGCAGGGAATATGTGTGATGTTTAACCACCGAGCTTGTAGTTTGTTACAGCAGCCTCAGGAAGCTACCTACCACAGTTGTTGATGATCTTTTTCCCTTTGGAAATTTCAGACTTAAGAATGATCGATTTGAATTTTCTGTATAATGACTTTCTGTCATCTGATCTATAACTAAACACACAGAAACTAAGACCGTACATAACTCAATATGCATGCTTAAAATATCATGTACCTATTACCAAATAACTAAGAATATAAGAGCATAAATTATTTTACGCAGAAATCAAGGTATATTTTTGTTGTCGATTTCACCCTTACTAAACATACTGTTAGGTCAAGACTCGAATGATTGATATTGTAAGTCAGGATGAGAGTTTATCTTATATTAACATCTGAGAATGCTGTAGACAATGTTTGCCACCTTTTTTACACCATTGGGCAGGTGAACCTATTAAAATATATCAAGGATTACTAAGGCAGGGAAAAATTATATAATATACAATTATAATAATTTTAATTTAAATATAAAATAATTCTGGGAGGTTATGTCACACTCAGCAGTGTTCAGAATTTAATTCTAGTTTGCTTCAGAGATCATTCCAGGTGGGCTTGGTTGGGGACTATACATGGTGCCAGGGATTGAACCCCAATTAGCACCCTGCAAGGCAAGTCCTGCTATCTTATCTCTCTGGCCCCTAAAATAATTTTTTAAAAAGTTTTTTTCTTCTTTCGTATTGTTTTCTCTGTGTTTAATTTTTTACATTTGAAATAATCTTTCTGGTTATGAACAAGGCAATATTATGAACAAGACAGAAGGCTAAGCATAATGATGAATATAATCTTACCTACTATAAAATTTCTGAGATATGTATCTAGAGTAAGATGACTAGTAATTTAGAAATAACTTATTTGTAAAAAATTGCTAATTTATGGCTTGAGAAATAATACTGTGGATAGGGCACTTGTCTTGTAGAAAGATGTCCTGGATTTAGTCCCTGCCATCTCACATGGTCCCCTAAGAACTGCCCGGAGTAATTCTTGAGTGAAGAGCCAGGAATAAGCCCTAAACTGTCTGGTGTAGCTCAAAACACAAAAATTTGCTAACTCACTGGTGTGGTGGGGGGATTTTATCAATACAGTTTATATGGAAACACCATACAACACATTTCATTTGAGGAGGCCATTTATGAATAATATGAGTAAACCCTAAGCATCATCTGGTGTAGCCCCCAAACCGAAAATTTGCTAATTTCCTAGGGGGAACAGGTAGTTGATTTTATTAATGCATTTTATAAAGAAACACTATACAGCACATTTTATTTGAGGAAGCCATTTATGAAGCTCAAATTGATAGACCTCAAGGTGTCTATTTTAATTTGAATGTACTTTACCTTAAGTTATTATTAGGTATATTCTCCGTGGTGGTCGTTAAAAAAAAATTCTACCTTGATTACTTCTGCTCATTTTAACTTTAGTTAACAGTTGTGAAGCAGAGAGAGGAAAGGAGAAAATTCAAGGGTAAAACTTATGAAAGAGATTAGAAAGCATTATGAAAGCTAGGAAAGATGTCAAGCCTTATTTGGTAGAAGCATTTCTAATGCAGTGTCTTGAGGGAAAGTGTCTTACTATTCTGATAATTAAATAGCATTATGTCTGATGAGATCGGTCCACAAAGTTCTTCATAATGCTAAATGACTGCAAGCTCATTAATTATAGTTGCTCTTGTGTGTATTAATATTATGGTCAGCTATTAATTTCTGAACTTTTATTCTGAAATTTCTATCAAACAGCTGTCTAGTACTGACCTGTCATTTCAGTTGCTTTTGTGTTCATCTCAATAGAGTATTAATATGATTTACAATAAGAAGGTTTTAGTGGTTTAAAGGTTTAATCATGAATAGCTTTAAAAAGGGAGTGCGGGAATCTTAGTCCTTTAAATAGTCTTTTCCTTTAACGTTATCAACTCAATGATATATATTAGTCAAAATGTCATTCTTAAGTGGTCTTATAATTGGACACAATAATACATATTATTAAACATTGACTTATGTTTGGACACTACATGCAACTTCCTAAGTACTTTCACATAGGAAATAGTGGTCCCTAGATTTCTGTGAATAACATGAGAATGTTGTGCAAATATTCTTCAACAACTTGTCTGATAGTAAAGCTAGAGAACTATGTTTCTTATTAATTATTGTATATAATTCTTACATTGTTTCTAAGTGTATGTCCAAATACACATTTCTACTTATCTGAAGTATGTTTGATCCTTGTCATAGATCTTATGTAAATGTAAGTTTACTCTGCATTATTTGTTAGTTTTCAATATCCATATACATATAGAAATCCACACACACATATATATATATATTTAAAATTTTTTGAGGGTACAGCTACAGATTTATACAATTTTGTGTTCATGTTTCCCTCATACGAAGTTCGAGAACACATCCCTTCACCAGTGCCCATTCTCCACCACAAATAAACCCAGCATCCCTCCCGCCCTCCCCAATCCCATCTCTCCCCACCCCACTCTGCCACTGTGGCAGGGTATTCCCTTTTGTTCACTCTCTCTAATTAGGTATTGCCACACATATATTTAAACAAATACTAATTTTCAGTGATATTTTCACATGACAAAGCTTTTTGGCTTCATATTACCACTTATTTCAACCAAATAGTAATCTAAATGCAGTAAGCAAATATTTCTGCTTACATTTTTCTTGCAAATTAACTTATTACTTATTTTATTGTTTTCATTTTTATAACACGTGACCGGTTTTGTCTCCAGAGTATATGACATTTAATATATTTGCACATTCATATAAATATATAGTTTCATAGATTTCACATGTAAATGTTTCCTATTGGCAGGATTGGTACATTTGTGTTGGTATATTGTAAGGAATTATTGAATAATATTTTTATTTTTCTTTAAAACAATTGTCTTTGTGTTCCTGCTTTATTAAATTTGAGTAAATATGAAAAACAGAGTCATGATTATTTTAAAAAATCATTTAAAAGTAGTACGTATGAATAAATTGTATGCATTTTTATGAGGCTAAGAGAAAAAATTACAAAAGTTGAAGCATGAAAAAGTGAAATAAATTCTCCACTAATTCTTGGTGAATATTCAAGGCTTATATATGTGGACTTGTAGACAAGCATAAACATGGAAAAAGCTTCTGAGTTCTGCCATTATCAAAGCAAAATGATTAAGATCAGTTATTCTTATTTAAAAACAGTTCATTTGTTTCACTCAGCTCTAAAGTGCTGTGGGCACCCCAATGTGTGTACCCAGTCTTAGGGGCTCTTGCAGAGTGAGGGATTGAACTTGGGCACATTCACAGGCAAGACATGTGCTTTATGCCTCTGAGCTATCTCCCCAGCCCCTACTCATAGACTTTTAAGGAATTCATCTGGTGTTACAGAATGAGGTCAGTCATTTGGCATCCATTTGCTAGTCACCAGATAGGTTATGATGATATATTATCTTTATGATGGACGATTTTTACCGGGGTGATCTCTATAAACTACAAATTTTGGAGATCACTCTTCTTTAGAGAAGCACCCTTCAATCCTAGCGTGCATCACAGTTACCCGGTGACCTCTTTCAAGAGCAGCTGTCCCCAGGTCCTCACTTAGCATCATCAATTTAGAGCAGCCGAGAGTAGGGTGCTGTCAGTGGCATTTTGTCGAAACCCCAATGCAGTGCACTCTGGGTTGAGAGTTATTGGCCTAATGTCATAAGATGCCTCCCTATATATCATTTTAGAAGCAACGTCTAAACATAGAGTGGGCTCTGTTCCCACTAGATACTTGCGGATCAGATTGATTCCAAAGTGGCTTTCAATGGAGTTTGAAAGAAGTCATAGCATTCCACTATATCTTTATCATCTCAATAGCCATTTATATAAAGTAGGCAATGTCAAACAATTTGCACCAGCAATACGTGCATATTTCATACTTTCCCACTGACTATCATCTAGACTGTGATGCAGAAAATGTTGTTCATCTGCTTTAAAAGAGCCTTCTTGGTAGCCCTTGTAAGTTTTTAGATATTTCTATAGTTTGTCAGTATTTCCCTAGCTGTGACTTTGCCACCATCTACTCTGCCTCATCGCCCCTCATTTTTCAGTGAATTGTATAGTCCTCCGGGAGATGAGCTCTCTCCACAGAGACCCAAGCCATCTCATTTCTGAAAACTGTCTAGAAATTCAGAACAACCTCCCACCCCCTAACAATTGATAATTCACTGGAATTGCTCCCAGGATTTAGGAGGAAAAAAACCCTTCCTTATGATTATTCAAAATATGCAAATCAGAGCTAGTCAAAGAGAGGGAGGTGCATTGTACAAAATCCAGGGAGATCCCCCCACCAAATGAAGCTTCCTTTCCTCTCCCTCTGTGTACTCTAGATGCCTCATTATAAAGCACAGTATGCGTACAATATTGTCAGTCACGACATTCACAGAATTTGTGTTTAGTGATTTCATTGGCACATCATTTACGTAGGAATGATTGAATAATTGGATCCAGGCCACTTTGATTAAGATGAATTTCTAGCCATCCTTTCCTCCCCAGATGTCCTGCTTACAAGCTTACATCATATGCTTTGTTCTCTCTCTCTCTCTCTCTCTCTCTCTCTCTCTCTCTCTCTCTCTCTTTCTCTCTCTCTCTGCCCTCTCTTCTCTCTTTCTTTTTTTTTGGTATTCATTTATGTATTTATTTATTTATTTTTAATTTTAATTTTTTTATTGAGTCACCATGTGGAAAGTTACAAAGTTTTCAGGTTTAAATCTCAGTTATACAAGGCTCAAATACCCATCCCTTCACCAGTGCACATATTCCACCACCAAGAATCCCAGTATAGCTCCACCCCGCACCCCCACACCCCTAACCCCCCACACCCCTACCCCCCCTTGCCCCCCCCCCGCCTGTGTAACTAATAAATTTCACTTTACTTTCACTTTGATTGCATTCAATATTTCAACAAAACTCACTATTATTGTTTGGAGAGTCTCTCCCCTAAAGTCAGACCTGCTGTAAAGGAAGCATTAGATAATTTGTTTTCCATTGCTGAGGATGAAGAGGTATGAGGTCGAGTGGCCACACTTAGCGGCCTCTCGGTTAAATGGTCCACATCACTAATCATCAGGGAAATGCAGATCAAAACAACCATGAGGTATCATCTCACACCACAGAGACTGGCCCACATCCCAAAAAAAAAAAACAACCGGTGTTGGCGTGGATATGGGGAGAAAGGGACTCTTCTTCACTGCTGGTGGGAATGCCGACTGGTTCAGCCCTTTTGGAAAACAATATGGACGATTCTCAAAAAATTAGAAGTTGAGCTTCCATTTGACCCAGCAATACCACTCCTGGGAATATATCCCAGAGAGGCAAAAAGATATAGTAGAGATGGCATATGTATTTCTATGTTCATTGTAGCACTGTTTACAATAGCCAGAATCTGGAAAAAAACAGAGTGCCTCAAAACAGATGACTGGTTAAAGAAACTCTGGTACATCTACACAATGGAATACTATGTAGCTGTCAGAAAACATGAAGTCATGAAATTTGCATATAAATGGATCAACATGGAAAGTATCATGTTGAGTGAAATGAGTCAGAAAGAAAGAGACAGACATAGAAAGATTGCACTCATATGTGGAATATAATGTAACTGAGAAGTACAAGTTGGCAATGATGCAACTTCTGGCAGATATCTCTCTGGACTTAGTTACTAAAACACAGAAAATCTCTCTTTCTTTAGTTTTGTTCTTTATGGGGCTGGAGTTGAGCCACACCTGCTGTGCTCAGGGTGTATTTCAGACTCTGCTCAGGCCTCACTCCTGGCAGTATTCTGGGGACCATATGTGTTGTGGTGATCAAACTTCCCTATTGTTAATATTTTGATGAGCGATCATGCAGTCGGTTGTGGTGCAGGCATGTATTTTATTTTTCAGTTCTTACAATCAAACTTCTGTCCTTTGGTTGTGGTTTTTCCCAGAGCAACAACACCTGCTTTATTTGTGGTGCTCACACACAGTTGTGTGTAGGGCACTAGATAACATACACTTTAGTGGACAGTTCACACCTAGCTGCCAGCATTATTTGAGCATGTGAGTGGTGCTGGGGAAAAAACTCCCAGCCTCATGCTTGGAAGGCAGATATTTTTTCTATGAGCCACTTGACAGCACAATCTCTAGATCCTGGTTTTGATGGTTGTATAGTTGAATATGCAGGAGAATAGCAATATTGGGGGTAGTTGATACCATGTTAGTAAATTACTATGAAATGACTCTGAAATCTGCTTGACATGTATTTGTAATGACTTTGAGGTTGAAAATTGTTTAAAAATATAAAACTTGTCTGGAGAGATAGTTGAGTAGGTAAGGCACTTGTGTCCCTTGTGGCCCACCTTGGTTCAACCCCTGACATTAAGTATGGTCTGCTGAATACTGCTAGGGGTGATCTCTGATCACAGAGCCAGGAGTGATCCATGAGCACCACCAAATACAAGTACACAATAATTTTTCAAAGTAATTTATGTGGGGAAAAAAAAGCCCGTGGGGATATTATAAGTTGTATTTACAATTTAGAAATGTTTCTCCAACTCTCCCATCCAAGTTTTCCTGAGAAATTACACTCAGAGATTAGGAAACACTTTGTCTCTGTGTGTGTTGGAGCATTTTCAACTTAGCCCATGAAACTCTTGCACTCCAGGCTGCCGAGCGGCTTCGAGGTCTAGAAAGCTGAAATGTTGATGTCAGATTTTTAAATAAGACTTTTCTCTGCCATTTATCTCTCCAGTCTTTTATCCACTTCTTTGTTTTCACTGAGTTAAAGGAGTTTCCAATTTATCATTCTTTTCTTTATTTCTATTTATTTTCTGGTACAGAAATGACAAAGGCACTTAAGAATAAACATATTATTGTTGTTTTGTATTTTATTCCCCCTGTCTTCTCTCCCTAGTGTTAAATACTTCATAGATTCTGAGAAAAATAAAACAAAAACAAAAACAAATTTTACTGTAGTTGTTGATGGCAGAATAACTGAATATATATTCAGTTATATATATATTCAGTTATATATATATATATATCCTAAGGTCTACAATAACACAGCGGTTGGGCTTTCACCTTTCATGCTGCAGACCTGAGTTCGATTCTTTCGCCCCTCTCGGAGAGTCTGGCAAGCTACCAAGAGTATGGAGCCTGTGCGGCAGAGCCTGGCAAGCTACCCATGCATATTGGATATGCCAAAAACAGTAACAATAAATGTCTCAATGAGAGACGTTACTGGTGCCCACTCTAACAAATCGATGAGCAATGGGATATATATATGTATATATATATATATATATATATATATATATATATATATATCCTCAGGAGTTTGGGTTCAAAACATGATTTCCCAACTTGGTTATACCTGTGCTGATATTTTACATGTCTGTATATACTTTTCAACTGCATAAGATATAAAGAAGGTAGAAGCACAAAGTGATGGTTCAGGTTGGAGAATTGGCAAGTTAAAGGACAAACATAATGTTTATAGAATGGAACTCTTCCTCCTTCATTAGGTTTATTTAGGGAACCCCAGAATTCAGTGTAATGAATATACTTGATCACAGGAGAAAAGAAAGCATGGGTGGACTGCCTGTATTAGCATCGTCTTGTAAAATCACTTAACATGAGATCTACCCACTTAAATGTTGAGGGACCCAATAGAGCTGCTTGTTGGAACTCAGTCATCTCACCTGACTGAACTGTTATAGACATTGGCACTGTTTTGCCCTTGTCCCTGGTATCTGCCTTTCCCCTCTCTGCTGCTGGGTGTTCATCACCAGCCATGCCAAGGTGAAGCTTCATGAGCACTCAGGAAGTTTCCAGGCTCTAGACTGAAGCGATAGTACAGCAGGTAGGGTGTTTGCCTTGTACTAGGCAGACCTGGGTTCGATTCCTCCGCCCCTGTCAGAGAGCCCGGAAAGCTACAGAGAGTATCTGACCTGCACAGCAGAGCCTGGCAAGCTAGCCATGGCGTATTTCGATATGCCAAAACAGTAACAACAAGTCTCACAATGGAGAAGTTACTGGTGCTCACTCGAGCAAATTGATGAGCAACGGGATGACAGTGACAGTGTCAAACTGAGTCTTCAAGCCTAGAGCAGCAAGCCACAACTTCCCATACAAGTGGCAAACCTCAACCACAGAAATACGAGCCCAGGATTTTATTTCCTTGAAGGAGTCTGGAAATAAAATTAAGCAAAATATGTCCCGTGAGAAGGTCCCCGTAAGAAAGAAAGAAGCCTGGTGGTTGTGATATTATCATAATAGGGGGTAAATTAGGGGAAGCACTTTCAGCACCACTTCCTTCTCACACTCCTCAAATTTCCTTCTTCAGAATTCAGACATGAATACATTTGAAAGGTCATTCAGAAATTTGTACATAATTCTTCAGTCTCTGATTCTTTTAGAGAAATTTGACTTACAGAATATTGAGGGATTTCTCTGGAAGGCAAGTCATTATGTCACATGTTTGGGTCTTTCTATGTAAGGAAAAATAAAGACCTTAGTGAAGATTGCATGTACAGGCATATACTTACTTTCTTCTCTGCCTAGGTTTCTCTATATCTCGGCTTTGATCATAGTAACCCTACTGTGTAACCTATTTCTACAGCATGCACACAAGCAAGTAAAATCGATGGATACTACACATTGCACAGAATTGTAATCAAGAGATTGAAACAGATTATGTAAGACATGTCATGAAAATGAGCATAAAAAGTTTGAGATACCAAGGTTAAAATTATGTGATTGAAAATACATAAAGGTGAGCTCCAAGATTCACTCTCCCCCCCTCACTTCTTTTTACCATATAAAATGGAAGAATTGTATCCTGTAGAGTCTTTTTTCAGGCTTTTTCTGTTTGGAATAATTTATTCATAAGTCTTAGAGAATTTTTTGCATCATTTTTATATCATATTTTGACAGTCTTTCCCTTCTCCAGGCTTGTCCTACTTCATTGTAATATATTTAAGTATTTTAGAGTTTTAGAGGATTGTAGATTAATGATGCATTTAGACTGCTTCAGAATGACCTTAGGGGAGGTAAATTACTGCAGCGATGCCAACCTGGGATATTTATTTTGATGGCAGTAAACTTTTACTCATTTGTGTAACCACATGGATCACAAGGTAACTGGCTGGCTGGTTTAAAATATATTCTGTAAGAGTTACAAATTTTATTAAGAGGAAAATAAACTTTATAGTCTGAATTTACTATACATCATACCCATCTCTATTTTTGTTTTGTTTTACTATGATCGTGCGACTTTAACTTGACTAATTTTGATTTTTGAGGTGGGTGAAGTATATCTTTGAATTGTGCTGATCTTAGCCCTGAACTTCCTACTTAAGAGTATGGAATGGAGGGGGCTGGAGTGATAGCACAGCAGGTAGGGCATTTGCCTTGCACGCGGTCGACCTGAGTTCGATTCCCAGCATCCCATATGGTCCCCTGAGCACTGCCAGGAGTAGTTTCTGAGTACAGAGCCAGGACTAACCCCTATGCATCTCCAGGTGTAACCCAAAAAAGAAAAAAAAAAGAGTATGGACTGGAAATTCTCCAAATAATCTCAGACTACCTCACGTCAGCACACACAGCTAAGCCTCATGAAAGTCCCCATCACTTGAAACATCACTGTGGGGTCTGGAATGACCAGATCCTTGCTGGGAACTAGTCAGTATTGTGACTTGCACCTTTCAGACCACAGCAAGAAGTTTCTTTCTATTTCCTGCCCCCCGACTTTCCAGGAAAAAGCCATAAATAAAGTACAGTATTACATCCTAAGGCTTGGAGCTATATAGCAAGTATGGAGAGTAGTGAATGAGATAAGTGAGGGAAAAGTCTATTAAATAGTGAGGTCCTCAGATGTTTTTTCTAAATTTTTTCTTCCCACAAATTCATCTCAGGAGTGTAATTGTTTTTCTTCTGACAAGGATAATTTTCCAGAAGTATCACAGTCTCTTTTTCTCCTTGAACTATCTGAAAATTTTTGTTTGTTTGTTTGAAATATTTTTTTTCCATTCCCATTATCCCAGCTGTAAAAGATTATATGATCTTGACTTAAAGTTGAGTTTCTGAAAAAGAGCTATTGGAACTTTTCTCAAAACACTCAGGGGCCCCTTTGTTCATGACCACGGCACCCCACATCATGTTTTAGTGAAAACTTTCCTACTAGAAGGCTCCAAGTTTTGTGGATTCTCTTTCAAGAACCTCTGCTTCTTGTCCTCAGAGCGTCTCTGACCAGCAATGTACTATAAAATTCCTTCCCAGCTGAATCTTAGAAAGTTCCTTGGCTGCTTGGCATTTCTACCATATATCAATTCTGATAAAAGGTGTTTTCTCTCTAGGTCTTCTTTTCACATCAGTATCTGGACATGAAAGAAAGTTTAAAAAAATAAGATGAAACAGGATGAAATATTGAATATGAGATTGTTTATCTGCCACTAATAGAGGGGAAAACAGAAAATAGATACAATGGTCAGAGTAAACACACTTGATTCACTGTGTGTCAGTGATTAAAAATGAAGTTGGACAACTAACATTCATTTATAGTAAGCATATTGGTGACATATCATTGCAGCAGGCTGTTGACATTAATGGACATTTTTATTGTTTCACTAAAAATATTACAAGGTTTAAATGAATATTAAAAAGAACTTGCAATTTTGTACATTGGTTTTAGAAATAATTAGAAGCACCCATGAAACTTGCACTAAAAATTGTATAAAAGTCATATTTTAACCCTAGCTAGCTAAATATGTTCTTTGTGCCATTTATGATGTATGGATACCAATGGCATCATTTGAAATAATTCAGATTTTATAGAGAACATATTTTGATATGTCACAAAATGGAATATCTTGATGAGATACATGTTAAAAATAATATAATAGCCAATCTTTAATGTTGGGAATTATAAGTTACAATAATGATGATTTGGGGGGCATATACTGTACTAATTTTGAATTCTGATAGCCTAAGCTATTTAATAGACTTCCACCTTGATATTAACATGGTAGAAAGTATTTACATAAAATTAGGAACTGACTAAATTTTTAGCTAAGGGTCAGAGTGACAGTACAGGTTAAGGCACTTGGCACTTCCTTGCCTTACAGCTTACTCTTGTGTACTCTTTTCTTTCCCTGGAACACCATCTGGTCCCCTCAGCACATCAGGGAGTGACCCCCGAGCACAGAGCCAGAAGTAAGTCCTAAGCAAGGCTGGCATTGCCCAAAACAAGTAACAAAGTACACAACTCTCAAACCCCAGTTGATTATTTCCATTTTTGTTTTTCTGCCATAACTGGTGGTGCTCTGTAGTTGCTCTCTGAGCTCAAGGGTCCTTCGTGGCAGGCTCAAGGGGACTATGTGGTTGCCGGGACCCAGACTGACTGTGTTCAAGGCAAGCACCTTAACCACTGTACTGTCATTCTGGCCTAACATACAATTTTTAAACAATGTGCAGTTCATTCATTATTTTAGCAAATTCTTCAATAGAGTATCAGAAGAAAAAAGCAAAACAAATTGTAGAAGTCATGATATAAGTTGTGGTAAATTTATGAGAAAATGAAAATACCCTCTAGTAGTTTATTAAAAATAATAAATTATTCTACCTGATGCATAGTGGTTAAAATAATATGTAAAATTTATGGTTCGTTTCAGAAAATAAGTATTTCTATGCAAATTCTTCTAATAAAGCGATTTGCTTCATTTCTGCAGAAGCTTTATAATGTTTTCAGTTTATGCTGATTTAAAATTTTGTGTCTATAAACGTACATGTGTAAACTGGATGGTAGGTCTTACCTGTGGAGTGTGTGTGTGTGTGTGTGTGTGTGTGTGTGTGTACATGCACTTGTTTGTGAGTGCACATTATGTGGGAAATTGTTCCCTAATAAAAATATCAAGGTTGGGATAGTCCCTGGGGAAAAGATTTTAGGTCTTTTAAAATATAAATGAGATGCAAATATGCACCCAAAAAGAAAAACAATTTAGGGTCTTTTTAATGTAGAGAGCAACATAGTCAATAATAGAATTGGAAATGGGTATTTTATACTTTAAGGGTAGTTGATGACTAGCTATGTAAATTGCCCTAGCCTATGCTTTTAATGTGCACATAGAATTTTGATGCACATATTATCTCTGTCAGTGTAAACAATGGCTCTTGTGTTTGAAGCCAGCATTGGGGAGCAATATTATGTTGAATAAGTGGCCAGCTTGTGAGTTCACTGAAAGATGCTCAGGCACCCCCACAGTGTGTGTGTATGTGTGTTTGTCTCTGTATATGTCTTTGTCTCATTCACTGTGACTGAATCCCAGTTGGAAGTGCCTATCCAACTGGCTTCAGACAATAGTACTTTTTCTGCAAGTGTATAAAGAAAAGCACAGGGTCATGCATGCACACGTGTGCGTGCACACACACACACACACACACACACAATCTACCAAGTAAAATAAACAAGCTAAAATCTAGATATCTCCCTACCCCACCACGCCTCTGTGCCATTGTATGACTGAAACACAAGCATGAAAGTTTATTAAGTCTGTAACTGTACCTCATGGAGATTCACTAATAAAAAATTTTTAAAAACCTAGATATCCTTGAAAATTCAGATAACGTGTTATATAAAGAAAAATGCCTGCTGTTTAGCAGAGTTTGTCTTTTAAATTACAAAAGGAGAATTTGTGCTTTTTAATTTTCAGTGTTTCAAACAGTAACAGGGTAGTCAGTTTTGATGTAGGAATTGTATATCTGGGAGTTGTAGGAAAAGAAAAAAAGGATGTCTCTAGAAATTTCTTATAGGATTTGATATCAAAAATCAATGCTTTAAACATGTGAATTCTGAAAAAAGCTGTATCCAGTTAAGGTCTTAATAAATAGCAGTGTTACTGAATTGGCAGAGTGTAAAATCAGGCTTTCAAGGATGAGGATTGCTCTGTTCATTGACAATTGTTATCGCATAAGTCGAAATATGGATATCTCTCTACTTGGTCTGTACCTGGAGAACACTTCTCAGAAATATCAAGGTTATCACTATTGTTCAAGATACCCAGCTACTCACATCTCTGTGTCTTCATTCATTCTGCTGCCTTTTTGTCATTTACATGTGAAGTATGGAACTGGAGCGATAGCACAGCGGGTAGGGCATTTGCCTTGCACAGGGCTCCATTCCTCTGTCCCTCTCTAAGGGCCCGGCAAGCTACCGAGAGTATCCCGCCCACACAGTAGAGCCTGGCAAGCCACCTGTGGTGTATTTGAAATGCCAAAAACAGTAACAACATGTCTCACAATGGAGACATTACTGGTGTCCACTCGAGCAAATCAATGAATGAGACAACAGTGCTACAATGCTACATACAAAGTATATATATATATATATTTTTTTTCTAGATTAGAAAGTCTCTCTGCCCCACAATTGCACTCTCTAAAATCTGTACTATTAGCATCTTCTTGGGAAATTTGAACTATTTTCAGACATTCCAAGTTTCCCTAGACCACCAGAATACTTTATTCTAAAGTTGCTCTTGGTCTTCCCTTTCAAACTATTAGTTTTAGGGGTAAGCTTTGTTTTCAGGCTTGAGAGTTGGAAGAGCTTTTTTAAGTTAAATTGGACTCCAATCCTCTGGCAGTGTCCTGATCTGAGGGGTTTCTGAAGTGGAGCAGGATTAGCCAGGTCCCAGTTGGGCTGCTGTGTCAGATTGGTACTGGGCATGACAAGGTGAGATGCGAGGAAGGAGTGATTAGGAAAAGTGATTCCCTGAGAACTGATAAACATTGAGCTCATGCTCTCAGGATAATAGAAAACATATAAATAAACGGCACTGGGTGGGTTGCTTTGTAAAGATAACAAGTAATTTAGTCAGAAGTGGTTGCTCCAGCAAGGATTTTCCTTGGAGCTGCTTGTTTTCAGCTGATTGAGATCTCTGCCGTCTCCCGCCTTTCTTGCTCCATTACAATCAGCATGAAATAGTGCCCCGGCCTATCTGCAGGTCCGCTTGTTTCCTGGCTGGAGACATTAATCTTCCATTCCCCACTCCATGAATTGTTATAGATGACCTTCGCTACCCAAATGTTGGAATTACTTACCAACCTATCTATTTGGTTGCAGGAGGGTTTAGCTCTTTGCAGAGCCAATTGGCTTAGCTAAATGAAACAGAGCTACTTTGCTATACTTTGGGTTATGTAGGAAGCTATTGTTCCATGGTCATTTTTAGTCTTTCGCCCTGAAGTATCCTATTGGTTGGGGATTTTATGTACACAAGACATAGTGCTTGCTTGTGTCTGCTTTGAGACGAAGCATGGCAAAGAGGAAATAGTGACTTCAGAGGAAAGATGGCAAAATGAACTTGATGACTATGTGTGATCCTGTATTGGATTCTGGACTGTCAAAAAATAAGGTTGACACTAACTACCTATTGAATTATGTGGGACAGCATGTTAATGGTAAAATCAGTATCAAATTCAGAGTGGACACCTCTGCACACTGTAATGGACACCTCTGCTTTTGTGTTAACACACAGTAATGGGAAATACTGAGATTTCATTTTCAGTCTCTCTTGTGTTTCTGTGTGGTAATGAGGCTGGTTCTGACTAGTGAAATTGGAGCATATGTTGCATGTATTCTTCCTAGTCAAGGATTTTAGGAAGAAAAAGTTCTCTCAAACTCTTTCCACCTTCAGGCAGTAGGAAAGAGAGAACCAGGAACTCAGAAGGGAAGGGAGAGTCTTAAAATGGAAGGTGCCCTGGTCTTAGAAATTTTGTAAAAATGGAAAACCACCCATCAAACTGTAGCTGATTTGACTTGTAATACTGAGGCGAGGACAGGGTATCTATGAAACAGCCATCATTTGAGCTTTGTTTGTGACAATTTCTAATTCATAGGTAGAGCAAAATCTCTCATTGTGTATAATTCATATCCCCACCCCATGAAATTAGGAATGGATTAAAGAAATAGTACAGTGATAAAGAGGGTAAGGCACTTGGACTCCTGACAACTCATATTATTCCCCGAATACCATCAGGAGTGATTCCTAAGAACAGAGCCAGGATAAAGTCCTCGGAACCACTACCCCCAAAAAATAAAGCACCAAATATTTAAGTACTAAATACCTGCTGGTGACAATATTCTTTTTTTTGTGTGTGAAGTTTGTTATATTTCACCAAAGAGCAATTAAGCTCTTATATAAGAGATTAGTAACATGTTTTTAAATGTTGAGCCTTGTGAGCTGCTCATTGATTTGCTTGAGCGGGTGCCAGTAACGTCTCCAGTAGTCCCTGTCACATTCATATATATATTCTCGGTTGCCCTGAGTGGAAGAAAACAGCCTGGCGCCGGGTCAGAGGCATCTCTATGACATATCATGCTGCTCTCTCTTCCAAAAGATTTATCTTTGAGTCTTTAACTATTGTTTGTTCATCACATTTTGCCTTCCTGTTTCATAGGGACTCCGATGATTCTTATATTGTTCCTCTTGAACTCATCCCACAATTCTCTGGTACGCTATTCATTTTAGACTATTTTCTACCTCCTGCAGTTTCTTAGTGGTTTCCTTCTCGTCATGGAGTTCCTTGATCTCTTGCTCAGCTGCTCTTTTTTTTGCCATTCAAAACTTTTATTGAGGTTTTTATATCACTTACCCTGCTCTTCATTTCTGATTGTAGTCAACTTTGTGTTTTGATACATACTCTCATGTGCTTCACTACTCCTGTATCCTAGCTTCGTTGATTTAGTGAAACATCCTCATCACAGTATTACTAAAGTCATTGTTTGAGGATTTGCTGAGCTGGTTGGTGTTGTTTATGTCTCTTGTGATAGTTTTTCTCATTGAACTTGTGGGCTTCTACATGTTTTCCATATTGGAATTTTAACCTAGGTTGACCGTGAGTGTTTGTAGTTAATGTTGGGGAACAGTATTCCCCAACGGTGCCTGGACACTTTGTGCACTGGGTTCAAGCAGATGCGGGGCAAAGGATGAGGGGCACGTGGAGAAACACCCTCCAGGAGCAACCGGTGTCTGTTCACTTGACTGCCAAACACACATTTATAGAGGGTCTCGGCTTACAAGAAGGTCCAGTCACATAAAGTTTAGCATGAATGGCCTATCACCTTTCCTACTGTGCTTTGACCCGGTCCAATCCCAAGGCTAGATGCTGCAGTTAGGATGACTTGCTAAACACATGTGACAGTTTCTGCATCTTGGGCTCATGTGACTAGGAAGTAGAGTGAGGCTCAAGGCCGGGCATCTGGTGCTGACAAGCGCTTCTTGGCAACTTTGTCCAGACATTCCCTTCCGGGGGCATTGCTTCAGGACCATTTTGCTAGGTTGGGTCTTATTTGCTCCAGTTTTCGTGGTGACAATATCCTTTAAACTATTTCTATAGGAGCAGACACTATAATTGTGCATACTATTTTTCTTTTCTTTCTCAGTATACTGATTAATGGGCTGGAGCTATAGCACAGTAGCAGGCCGTTTGCCTTGCACTCGGCCGACCCAGGTTTGATTCCTCCTTCCCTCTCGGTAGCCTGGCAAGCTACCGAGAGTATCTCGCCCGCACAGCAGATCCTGACAAGCTTACCGTGGTATATTCGATATGCCAAAACCAGTGACAACAAGTCTCAAGATGGAGATGTTAGTGGTGCCCACTCGAGCAAATCGATGAACAATGGGATGATAATGAAAATGATGATGAAAATACTGATTAATACTTACCATGTACTTCTCCCTTTTGCTTTATGGTAAACATCATGCTCTAAGTTCTCTTTAAGTTTCTGCTTTGTTTTGTTTTGGGACCACATTTGTTAATGTACAGGGGTTATTTCTGTCTCTCTACTCAGGAATTATTCCTTCTAGTTCTCAGGGGATAATATGGGATGCTAGAGATGGAACCCAGGTTGGCTGCATCCAAGGCAAACACCCCTACCTGCTGCACTATCTCTCTAGCTCCTGTTTTTCTATTTTATTTAGTTATTCCCTGAAGTTTCCCATAATTTCATCAGATCATTTCCTGATACAGTTTCCTTGTTTTTGGTAGGTCCCAGTGAATCTGAGAATTCACCTCCTTTCTAAAATTTGCTTTCCCAAATCCCAGTTGAGCTTTATGGTAACTCTTGATGCGTACCGAGTGTAGTAAAATCCAAGTCCTTTAATGCACACATATCCCACTGAAGTGGAGAAAGCTTCTCTTCAGAGCAGTCATTCTTCCCTGGCTCTTTCACTGAGGACAGCGACAGTAGGGGCAGCTCAGTGGGACTTAGAGACTCCTACTCTGGCTCAGTCACTGAGATTAAATCCCCTTTCTAGGGCTCCTAAGGGGATGGCCTCAGACAAGCCATTTGATGCTTCTGAAGCTTGCTTACTCTTTTCTGCTGTGACAATAGAATTAGCCATCATTTCTTTCTTATTTAGGATCATATTTTATATAGTAGATAAGTGTGTATTTCAACATACAAACTTCGATGATATCAATATAGGCATATATTTGTTTATCTGAAGAAAAGTGTGACTCTGTGTGTGTGTGTGTGTGGTGTGTGTGTGTATATGTGTGCTTCCCTCTTGTTCTTCACTCATAACAACTTTATGGAATGGGCTATTCCCGAACTGTCAAAAACTGATTGAATACCTTGCTTTTCTTACTGTCTTAATAATTTATGTGTTGGTTTTTGTCTTTTGCTAAATAAATGTAACTCTGCCTTCACTGAAACACGAAAGTTAATGACTCTCACAACTATTGATCTTATATTGGGCTGGTATTGTAAATAGCATGATTTCCGAGGTGAGTCTGAAACTTCAAAGAACATACATCTTAGAAAATTCTCTTTCTTCCCGACTTCTTTCTTTCGATTCTTCTTCTCCTGCTAGTGTTGACTGCCCTCAGGAGCCAGCTCAGTTGCCGCCTGTCCAGGATCCTTTGTCCCTAGTCTAGCTTTGCCTCCCTCCCCATGTCTTCTCTCAGCAACTAAGAGGCCGCACATCAGCGGCTCGCTGTGTGCTGATTGGACAGTGCCCTTCATCTCTCTGGCTCCTGGCATGGTTCCTGGCACCTCAGCGTTCATAAGTGATTCTTGTACCAATCTTAAGTTAGGATGCTGAGATCTAATTTCAAATGATATATGGTGAAGAGCTTGATGCAACTGTCTTAAAGGCATTTTAGATTTTAAATCTTGTCAAGCAGCCAGTACTTGGTACTTTCCAGCACGCTGACTTTTCACGGTAGTTTTCTGGCTTCAACCATACAGGTAGGTTTCAAAGGCAGAAAAATTTTGTTATTCAAGTTGTACCTACTCTAGAGTCAATTAGCAGCTGGGAAGGTCAAAGAGTTCCAACATTTCAACACTTACTTATTTATTCTACAGCTATACTTCAAAAGACATGAAACTTTCTTTGATATTTTAGTACTGTATTGTTATTTCAGTAATATTGTATTATTTACCACGAAATATTGTTATTTCAGTAATATTGTATTATTCACCACGAAAAGTCTAATTAGAACCTTCACCATACATCTGACCTATTTTCGCTGATTTGCTCTTTGACCCTTCTTTATTGATAAACTATCATTTTGATCTTATTAAGTCTAAACATTGATTTTTGATTTACTAATTTGTCCGTTTTTTTGTTTCTCAATAATGATAGTGTTAAGAGGCAATGCATGTTATTTTCTTGAAAAATAACATTATAAAATTGAAAATACCTTTCAGAATATGAGTTTACTTTAGTAAATTGATATCTGATGTATAGGGGAAAAGGGAAACAAATGTGGATGTTCAGTATGCTCACCAACATTTTGCTTTGGATTTCAATGCTGTTTTTTGGTTTGGAGGCCATAAGTGACTGTGTACAGGGTTCACCCTGGCATTGTGCTCAGGAATCACTCCTGACGTGTTTCAGGGGACCACCTATGGTGCTGGGAATCAGAGATGGGTCACCCACAGCCAAAGCAAGCATCCTAGTTTCTGCCCTATTTCTCCAACCCCCAAAGCCATTGTTTCGGTTATTTAAGTTGAATGTCTGATTTTTAAATAAAATTAAATTATGGAATGATAAAATGAGAACAATACTAAAGATGAGAAACCTTTCCTGTAATTAGGTAACTAAGGAAATAGAAATGATTTATTATTGGAAGCCCTATGTTTTACTAACATGGAGCAGAGATGCTTGAGAGGATTTTTGCTCTTTCAGTGAATACGGAAGTGATTTTCATTTCAGAGGTCTCCAGTTTTATCTTTAAACTTAAGCCGTATACATTTAAAAATAGAAGCAAAGGAAATTCTTGCAAAGCAATTTTGGAGAAAATTGTAAATATCAGAAAATGTCACCAAAACATAATTTTACATATATAAACTTAATTCAATGTAAGTATATTTATATTGAAAAGGTGAAAAATAATGACATTTATCAGTTCTACTCAGTTTCAGAAAACATTCCAAGAGCTATCCCTGCGCTAATGCTAAGTTTCTTAGCTCCCTTGACTCGAGGGGGCATTCATCTCAAACAGTCCAGCGTAGGCGAGTGTCTCTATCAAAGAACTTAAGTGTCACATTTCTCTGTTTGCCAGCAGTGTTAACTGATATTTATAAAGGTATTTAGTAAAGGCTGAGTTTCAGGTGCTGTCTGTTTCACAAGGCAAACTGTGGAATAAAAAAAATGGGGAAAAAGCTAGAAATATTTTTATTTTCAATATTTCTTTGATCCTCAAGATACTTTGTATTTTAGAATATATGATTGAGTTTGTACTTCACCTTTTTTTTGTCTCATGTGTTTTGCTGACTACAGCCTTAGCTCATTACTGCCTTCCCACTTAGAAGCATTGTCGTTCCTTATTGCTGTGTATTTTAGCAGAATCAGTCAGAAGGCAGACTATCATCTTAGTGGAAACATGTGACTGTAGTTTTAGAAATAAATGACACTAGGACTGAATAATCATGAAAGAAGGTTCATTAAAACTTTATAGAAAAATCCTCATCACTCTCCCCATATTGCCTTTGACAATGCTGAGAGATAGTTATATATTATGTTTATTTTTAGTGCTAAGCAATCTCTTTTAACTTAAGACTGCAGGATGAAGAAAGCAATGACACTCTTGAGAGAGCTCTTAAGTGTAGCGTGAGTGAGCTGAATTATTTCTCTCTTAGAAGCTGCTGCCCTGTTATTTATTGTGGAAAGACTTTAGAGGAACTAATGCAGAGGAAAATATGGCTTTATAGTTTTGGCCTATTGATATCTTCCACTTATATTTAATTGTGTATGTGAACTAAAGCCATACCAATGCGAGGCTGATGCTGAGTTTGATTCAACTTTTTGAGTGTCTGAAAGTCCATTGCAGTTTCAGTTTTTCTAATACCAGGTGTTGAGGTACCTGCTTTGCACGTCACTGACCCCAGTTTGATCCCTGACTGTGTAAAAACACAAAAGGGGCGGTGAGGCAGGCGAAGGAAGGAACGGAGCCAAGATGGTTGGTCTCACCACAGTTTATTCCATTCCCATATCCATTCTCCTCTGATTCTCCTCCTGCTTCTTCCTCCCCCATGCTACTTCATTCTCTCTCTCTGCTCCACTGGAACTCACTCCAGCCCCCTCATACAGCTCCCTTAAATCCCCCACATCCACTCCGGATGCGGCTGGCAGGGGCTTATGCATAGGTGTGGTTACAATCCATAGGGGGTAAAGTTCTATCCCTTAGGGGATGCTTTCACTAGGACAGAATCTCTTTCAGTGGGACATCCACCCAAGAGCAGAATCCCATGGGTGTGTTTCTCCTCTCTTTGTCCGACTAACATATAAGTATAAGTATTCATATTATAAATCATTTTGTATGGACATAGCATTAAGCTTATAGAATTGCTCTCCGGGGGTCACCTCGATCTCAGACGACAGCGCTCAGGCCAGATTAATCTTTCCTAGCCCTAGCAGGGTCCTAGTCTCCTCCTTGCTTTTGGATAATGACATGACATGTCCATGACCAAGCTCTTAACATATAGTTAAGCATTAGGCTCTTTGGCCAGGCCCATCTCGATGCCAGGGTAGCACACAACTCACCGCTTGCCCTGGGTCCGTCCCGTCTCTCGTTGGAACCCGGCTTTTGAGGGTGCTAGGAAGTAAGGCCAGCTGAGGCTTAAATCAAGAATGCAGATGCCCGGGAATGAATAATATTTGAAGCCAATTAAGTCCTATGTTACTAAAGCATATTAATAAATGTCTTTCTTTGTCCATACAAAAAGGATATTGTTTTATGGTAAACTATTCAAAAGACATAAGAGAGGAGAAAGACAATATTAACTTACAATATAAGCTCACTGTCCTAGCAAGGTCTGACCTTACAAATTAATAGAGTTTGATTAGAGGAAGAGCAGATAAACTCGTAGAAGTGGTTACAGATAAACAAAGGAATGGGAGTGACTTGGGATCACTTTGATGGGTGTGACTGATATACCTAAGCTCCTAGTGGCAAGGGGAGCAGGACATACCAATGTAGTCTAGAATTGTTTAGAGATTATTACCAGATAAACCCAAACTCTGTGGCAAGGGAGAAAGGACAAACCAATGATATCCAACACCTGACATCGCATATAACCCCTCATGAGAACACTGCCAAGGGTCAGCCTTGAGCACACATCTTTGACTGGACATCGGCATAAAAAACAGTTTCAAAATCATGAATAGTATTTCATTAGAAAATACATAAAGACTACTGAAAGTTCAGGCTACCAGTCAAACTTCCAAGATGAAAACTACCAGCTTTTCTTTCATTTTTCACCTTCTATCCACCCTCTCCCTGGTCTCCTTTATCAGTAAGATTTGCTTCCTATTTAAGGGACCTGGACGTTTTATGTTTGTGTCTGTGTGTTTGTGTGTATGTGTGTGTGTGTGTGCATGTATGTTTGGGGCTACACTAAGCAGTGTGTGGCTACTGGCTCTTACTCCTCGCTCTATGTAGGCTCAGGGATCACTATTGGAGGGTGCTGTGGACGATAAGGGGCTCTGGGGATGGAACTGGGGTCAGTCAGGGACAAGGCAAGCACCTTACCTGCAATACTATGTCTCAGGCCCTGTTGATTTTACTCAAAGAAGCAGACAGATACCTTCCTATGCATAGGAATGCTGCAGAGAACCTGAAGTCTCTGTGCTCAGCTTCACCTTCTCTTTCTGCAGGTCTTATATAGTCATATCACACCCATCACCTATTGCGTATTACATGAATGGAAGCAATGTGATAGCAAAGAAGATGGTTTCTAGAAAACATCAAAGAGGTCTGAGAACTGGGTAGGAATTTTCCTATCAGGCCTCTTCCCCTGACCTCTTAGTCAATAAATTCAGGAAACCATCAAATATTGTGCTTCATTTATAAAATACCTACAAAGCTTTCATTTGGTTGAATAGTCTCAGGTTACAGAAAACCTGAAGAGGAAGTACAGGAGTTCTTTTCTCTATTATTAACATCTTGTATTAACATAGTACATTTGTCATAAATTAATTGGTCTATAAAATATGCTCTTACTAATGGAAGTCCATAGTTTATATTGAGGTACTACCTTTCATTAAACATTGTGTGGGCTTTGATATGGAAAAGGCCATATCTACCCCCGGATTTTCTTTAGGAATGAATTCACTGCCCTAAAAATTCCCTCTATTCTACCTATTTTTATAATAATAAGTAGGATATTATTAAATGATAATAGATTTATATTATTATTAAAGGATAATATTAATAATTATCCGATTCATCTTTAATCCCAAACAACCACCATTTTTTCCCCCTGTCACACTGCTTAAAATTATGTTCGATGCATATGTTTCAAGTTAGCATCTTTTAAAAATAGATGCTTAAAGTGATTCTATGTCTTTGATGTTTTTAACCTAATTTCCTTTTTTCAATGAATAACATTTTATCCTGTGGATTGTTACCCAATATGCCAAAATCAGTAACAACAAGTCTCACAATAGAGACTTTACTGGTGTTGCTCAAGAAATCGATGAACAATGGGATGACAGTGCTACAGACAGTGGATTGTTATCCAGTATCTTTGCCAGCATTGTTGTCCTGTCAGCACTTCAGATTTTAGCAATTTTAATAGATTTGTACTGGTATCTTGTTGTTTTAATTTGCAAGTCTTTTATGACATAATTTTGAACATCCTTTTTCATATGAATTCTCCTTTTCTAAATGGTTTTTGGAATATCACTGTACCACTTTCATCCCGTTGTTCATCAATTTGCTTGAGTGTGCACCAGTAATGTCTCCATTGGTCCCTGTCACATCCTAGTGTAGCCCAGTGGTGTATTAAGAGCTCTTCCAGGATCATGGGAATGAGGACCATCCCTGTTACTGTTTTGGCATATTGAGTATGCCATGGGTAGCTTGCCAGGCTCTGCCGTGCAGATGGGATACTCTTGGTAGATTTCCAGGCTCTCCAAGAGGGACGAGGGCCTTTGGAGCGGCTTCTAATCACCTTTAAAGGTTTTCCCAGTCTGCCAAATGTAAGCTTTTGGTCGATTGGCTTGTTGTAACAATCTGCACACTGACAAACACGCACGTGCCTGTGTCTCTGGGCAGCATCGGGGACATCTGCAGCCTCAGGTTGATCTCCTTGAGGTTGATGGAGTGTGCCTGGAGATTGTTAAGCAGCTGGCAGAGCTGGACCCTATTGTGGAGGGTCTGTGCCAGGTAGAACACCTGTGCTTAGTCACCTGGTGGTTGACTGACAGCACCCCACAGTGGATGAGCCACTGCACACACTGCCACCACTAATACATGAAGCTCGACCAGAGCATGTGGAAAGTGGCCTGGAGTGTGGCAGCAGTTGGGTTGTGGAGGTCGGCTGCCAGAGCTGGGTCCCTTGGGGTGGAGTGGGCTTTTACCCAACCCTCTCTGGGGCTCCCCGAGTGAAAACAGCCTGCTGCGGAGTTCAGTGGCATGGTTATGGGGGCCTGGTTTTATGTTCCCTTATGTCTTTAAATCTTTGATACAGTTTAAAAAAATTGTTTGATTCCACATTTTTGAAAATTCTTTAAATATTTAGACAATGATACATTATCCAATACTCATTTTGTAAATATTTTCATCCATTCTGTATCCTAACTCAAAATAATTGTTAGCATTATTGTAACCATGTTACATAAACATGGTTTATGGCAACAAGTACATGAGTTCAATTTAAAAATTCTCTCTCACAGATCAGATTTTACTTTAAAGAATGTACAAATTAGGGAAGGGAACATTAAATGAAGCCCCCAGAACCATTCCACTGGACTCTGTGCCAGGCTGTTTTCACTCGGGACATCCCAGAGGGGGGCAGGTGAGAGCCCTTCTGGCCCCAAGGGACCCAGCCCTGGCAGCCAACCTCCACAACCCAACCACCACCAAGCTCCAGGCCGCTTTACACACACTCGGGCCGAGCTTCACGTATTAGTGAACATATTTCTGGACTGCGTGGCCACTTATGACACATCATAAGACACTCCCTACTCATTTTCATTATTATTACCACACCATTTTGATGGGGTTCAGCCAGTTTACAATAGATCATAGACAGAAATATATATATATATATGCATATTTTAAGACATATATAACAAAGCTCACATCACCCAAACTTTAACAACATGTTAGTGATATCCTATAGAATGTCTTAATGGCTCCTGCCAACATAGAACAATATTCACACTGTTTTCTTTATAAACACTTTTGTAAGCATGTTCAGTTTTTCATAAAAGACAGTACAAAATATACTCTTTCGTTTCTGTTTTGGGACAGGGATTGGGGCTTGGGATGGAAACATCCCACATTTGGTGGTGGGAAGGTGTAATGGTGGTGGGATTGGTATTTGAATATTAAATGTAATCAAATATTGTGAAGTAACTTATAAAATAAAAAATTAAAAATAAAGAATGTCAAATTATATATTTTTTCATGGATCATGTTTTTTGTTTTATAACTAAAGTAAACCCCAAACTCAGCATCATGGAAAGTATCTATTACATCAACAACAGGGGCAATTCTTTGATACCTCATTTGTACTTGCAGTTGATTTCTAAGTTAATGTTTATAAAATTTGGGGCTGGAGTTATTTTTTTTTGCATAAATATGTCTATATTTCTTAGCCATTTGTTCTAAAGACTGTCCTTTCTCTGTTGAAATTATTTTGCTCTTTTCACCAAGAGATCATGTCACCCTGTTGGTATTAGGGTATGATGGCACTTCTGCTCTGTTCCATTGAAACAGATTTGTCTATTGCTCAACTTTTTTCATAAACAGTATCTTATTTACTGTAGCTTTGTATTAACTCTTGAAGTTTGTTAGTATCAAGCCTCTAATTAATTTTTCTCTTCAATTTTATCATTCTTTTATTTCCCCCAAAGAATATCATTGTCTACCAAATATTCTTCTAGGGATACTGATAGTGTATAATCTGCATTTATGGCGATTCAAAATTCCTAAATTCAGGGAATTAATCCTCTCATAGGTACACTACTATATATTTATATACACATAGATGCTTGATATTTAACAAATTCATGCGTAAAAATTAATAGCAGTGCATTACTTACTGTAAAGCTTCTGGTTAAATATAAGCAAATGTTAATAAACCCATGAGAACATAAATGTCAAATATCTTGAGTGTAATTATGGAAAATTCCAGAATGTTGGATAGTGAATTTATCGGTAAATTTTGGCTATGAGTCCTATGAAAGGCAGGCTTGAGCTAATAAGCTCTAACAATTTAGTGGTGTTCAGGTTTAACTAAGGAAAAACCAGTTGGTTTTGGGTTAAACCTCTAAAAGTATATTAGGAAATAAATATAAAAATGATAGAAATTTTCAAGTATTAGTGATGAAATATATATCTCTATAAAATAATTTTTATAGAGATAAAAATTATTTTTAAAGCATGTAGAGTAGATGGCAAAATTGGATGAGGCTGCTATTTTGAAATTTGATAAGAAGGCAATTTTCTCAATTTTGTAGCCTAAGGATTTATTAAATTGTAATTTGGCTTCATTATAATTGTCAACATTTAATTTGATAGGAACCAGGGGAAACATAATACATATGTTTGTGAAGGGATTGGGGGACATGGGACAGCCATACGATATTAAATGTTTCTAGAAATTTGTGTGCTAGTCCTATGTCTCATCTACTTTAGAAGCCAGGGTAATGTCTTATATAAGCTGTGAAAAGTGTGTTCACAGATAGGGCATTTCCTTTTCATTCTACAACGAAAATACTGAATTTGTTAAAATTTTAATGTTCAATTCTCAGCATGCTAGAACAAGTCATAGGTTATGTATAAGGCAATCTAAGCCCTGTGTAACGCTTCACTATTAAGCTCAGGTCATCGTCCCATTATCTGGAGGTTATCCTTCTGAAAGGTCCCCAGGATGGTGGGAGGATTGGTCTCCACTTCTTTTTCCATCACTGTTCACACAGGGCATTGTTTCTTTCTTTTTTTTTTTAAGTTTTCATTTTATTGAATCACTGTGAAAAAAAATTCAAAGCTTTCAGGTTTAAGTCTCAGGCATATAATGATTAAGTCCCCATCCCTTCACCAGTGCACATGTTCCACCACCAAGAACCCCAATATTCCCCCCTCCCACCCCCCACTTAAGTAGCTAGTGGTCTTCACTTTATTCTCTCTATACTTTGAATATATTCAATATTTCAATAGAGAACTCACTATTATTGTTTGGAATTTCCCCCCAACAATCAGGCCTGCTGAAAAGGCATCATTTAATAATTTCTTTTAATTGCTGAGAATGAAGACTCTATGAGCTCGCTCAGCCGCTGTTGTTGTTTCTGATATTTTAGCTCAGTTCACAGTCTAGATGCATTTCTGTAAGAAGCCACTCTGGGTTCCAAAATGGGTTAGAAGACCTCTCGGATCATAGTCTTTAGGAGCAGAGGTCTCCTAACCCATTTTGGCACCCAGAGCGGCTTCTTACAGAAATGCATTTAGAGTATGAGCTGTGCTACAACCCCGTGCTACCTGGGGAGGGATTTTCCCTCTCTACCCTGTTTTCCTGCATGGAAAATGGCAGTGGCGGCAACATCCATGTGGCGAGAGCCACCTCCTAAGACCCCTAACTCAGAGGTAGGACTTTTCAGTGACGTGGTCCTGAGGGGGGCGTTACTGGCAGGCCCTCCGCTCAGATAAGATCCGGAGCTGTGGCGCTAGAAAGGACATTGCTTCTTATTTGGTGCTTTAGAATGCATGCCCCCATTGGCTGAAGAGAGATAATACAATGGTTAGGATACTTTCCTTGCTCATGGTCCCCTCAAATTCTATTTCCAGCACTGCAGGTGATCCCTCAAACCCTACCAGGACTGACCCCTGAGCACAGTTAAGAAAGAATATGTCTTGAGCACATCTGAGTGTAGCCAAAATCTTGAACAATAGGATTAAAATAAAATAACAGAAAAAATAGCTTCTCGAGGGACCACAGAGATAGTGTAGCGGGAAAGGCAGTTGCCTTGCACACGACTTATCCTTTTGATCCTGTGATCCCAGCAAACGCCCCTGAGCCCTGCCAGGAGTGACACCTGAGTACTGAGCCTGGAGTAAGCCCTGAGCACCACTGGATATGACCACCCCAGACAAAACAAAAAGCATGAAGCATCCCTTTGTAATTTGTCCAGTTTTATGGTTATTTACCTTGGAAAGGACAGTCTAGCCACTGCTAGAATTCAAGTGCTATAGTTTAACTGAAATGCGTACCCCTTCACAGTTTGACATGTATTTACCTCGTGGCTCATAGCCATTCTGTTCTTATCAACCCCTTGTTTCTCATCCTCAGCAAGTTTGAAACTCATGATTTAGGCACAGCATCTTTCCCCCTTGGAATGCCTAATGCCTTTTCTGCTCTCCTCATCTAGTGAGATATTGTTTTTTTTTTAATTGAATCAGCATGAGATACAGTCACAAGCTTTCATGTTTGAATTTCAATCATACAGTGATCAAACACCCATCCCTTTACCAGTGCACATTCTCCACTAACAATGTTCCAGTATAGCCGCCCTCTCCCGCCCCCCCTTTACAACCCCTGCTTCCATAGCAGACAGTTTCCCCATACTCTCTACTTTTGGTCATCATGGTTTGCAATACAGATACTGAGATGTTATGATCTTTGGTCCTTTATCTCCTTTCAGCATACATCTCCCATCCCAAACGATTCCTCCAACCATCATGCTAATCATGCTAAGTGCAATCTTAACTTTTTAAGACCTAGGAAAGACCTTTAGTCTGTGAGGCTGCTCCTGGTGATCTGCAGCCAATTAAAAGTCTTGTGTTGCTGAAAGTTGTGGATTGTCCTCTTTGAACTTCTTTTCCTTGTCCTTTGTTCCTGCTGGAGCTTCCAGCCTTCTCTGGGATGCTGTTGGTGCCAGATGAAATTTTATAAGTTCTTGTGTCTGCAAAGTGGACTTTTTGAAGCTTTGGGACTATAGTTTCATTATTTCTTAGGACCTCCATTGCCTTGGAGGCCCTTTCCTATCTCCCTGTCTACATCATATTCCCCTTAAGAGATTTCACCACTTTAAGTATTTAAAGGGAAAATGGTTGAAGGTCCAACTTCTGGAGTTTCTTCATACTGCCAAAGGGACTGTAGACCCTGTCTTCAGAAGCCCACCTGGGCGAACACATGTGGTGCCCAAAGACATGTGTCACCTGCATCTCCCCTCTTGAGATGTATACTGAGGTTCTCTCCATCTTTGGAGAGGCCCACATTCTCTCTTAAGTGTGTTTTCCTCTCTTCCTTTATATACCTTCTCCTCTTCCTTATAAACCTCCAAATAAAACCTGTTTTTACTTCAAAAACTATTGTGCTGTTTATAGAACTACTTTAAATATTTTATTAAAAATAAAGTATTTTTAACAAAAATACTTTATTAAAGTATTTTTGTGAAAACTGGCTACCAAAATAAATAATTTGAGAATAAATTTAGGAGTTAAAAACCATGTTATATGTTTAGTAGGTCCTCAAAAGAATTCCATATACTTTGAATATATTATATATTTTGATACTGTATATTTTAAAACGTGTGTTGTATGTTTTAGGCTATTACTCACCAATTATTGGTATCAGTAGTGAACACTAACCACTATAAGTGCTAATTTTGATAAAATTTGTTAAATTCGAGGCTGGGGAGATAGTACAGTGGGAAGGGCAATTGTCTTGTATGTAGCCAACACGGTTTCAATCTCTGGCACCATATATGGCATCCTGTGCCCCTCCAGGAGTGATCTCTGAGTGCAGAATCATTATTAATCCATGAGCACTGATGGGTGTCTCCCCCCCAACCAGCCCCTCTCTAGTGTACAGTGATAAGAAGTAGCTGAGACAATTATTTCAATCCAGATTTTGTATTGCAATTCACTAGTGCTATTGTATGTTGATTTGTTTATTCTTTATTTATATTTATTTATATTTCTTCTTCTTTCTTTTTCTTCTTCTTCTTCTTCTTCTTCTTCCTCTTCTTCTTCTTCTTCTTCCTCTTCTTCTTCCTCTTCTTCTTTCTCTTCTTCTTCTTCTTCTTCTTCTTCTTCTTCTTCTTCTTCTTCTTCTTCTTCTTCTTCTTCTTCTTCTTCCTCCTCCTCCTCCTCCTCCTCCTCCTCCTCCTCCTCCTCTTCTTCTTCTTCTTCTTCTTCTTCTTCTTCTTCTTCTTCTTCTTCTTCTTCTTCTTCTTCTTCTTCTTCTTTCTTCTTCTTCTTCTTCTTCTTCTTCTTCTTCTTCTTCTCTCTCTCCCTCTTGGTTTTCCATTCTGGGGGGCCTAGGTTCTCTCTTCAACAGTATTCTTCTCTTTCTTTCTCCCCCCAACAATTTCTAAGTATATTTTATTCAATAAAACTTTTTTACTAAAATGAAATAATAAAGGCAATTTAAAAATAATATATGTTTTTGGCAATGCTAAGTTTTTTAAAACAACTCCTAAATTTAACAAGTAAAATGGCTGAAGCAGTAGCACAGCAGGTAGGGTGTTTGCCTTGCATGCAACCAACCCGGGTTCATTTTCTTTGTCCCTCTCTGAGAGCCCGGCAAGCTACTGAGAGTATCCTGCCCGCATGGCTGAGCCTGGCAAGCTACCTACAATGTATTCAATATGCCAAAAACAGTGACAACAAGTCTCACAATGGAGAAGTTACTGGTGCCTGCTAGAAAAAATTGATATACAATGGGATGACAGTGCTGCAGTGCAGTGCAACAAAATTTAAAAATCTGTGAAGTCATATATATATATATACATATATATATGTGTGTGTATGTTTATATATGAAATAACTGTATTTTTCTGTTATTTCATAAAGGCTAAAAGAGAAAGATTTTTATAAATAATTTAGAATGTTTGAAAGAAGATAACTTCATGTGTTTTTAATATTTACTTCTTTTTCTAAAATAACTACTCTTCTACATATATCTTCAAACTTTTAGCTCTATTTATCTACCCTCATTATATTTTGGTAATATGTTTTTCTGTCTATAGACATACTATTTCTCTAACTTTTCTGAAAAGGCATTAATGCATTATCAAATTTAACACTGAACAAGATATATTCATTATTTAAAAAAATTTTAACTATACATATCTGAGTAAATCCTCCAAAATAAAAATTCCTAGGACAATATACATGCATTTAACAATGGTAACAACAAGATAAATAGTAGTTGTTCCTAGGAAAAACAACTAACTATCATACATGAATAAGTTTTGTTGATCACTGTGAAAATAAACAATTTATACAAATTTTTAATTCTTACACTCATGTTTAACAACTTAACTCTAAAGTTAGTAATTTTATACCAAATAGCTTCATATTTTCATTACAGACTTATGTTCTGAATGTTTTAAACAGAAGAACTATTCCTAATAATCTAGAATTTATCATCAATTTTGGAGAAAAGTTAAAAAATGCAAGATTATTCATATACATACATACATTTATACTTATAAATAAATATTTTAAAATGAACATTTTAACTAGGAGGACTAGTAACTAAAATTTTTTATTGTGAAATGAATTAGACATTAAAAGTTGTGAGCAGAGTTATGAATTTAGTTTTACTTTTGAAACATTATAAAAGGAGACTTTACATACATGATAAACATAACAATTTGTACAAATCTCTCAGCAACTGTATAGTCACTTTCTGTTTGATCACTTCTTATAAAATCTCAAATTCTATAAACCTAGTTTACTGTAGATAATATGTATTTCCTAATAAGGGTAGGATTCTGCTGTATATTTAAATTAGGATGTTTAATAGCATCCCCACCTAGTTCTCATTTATGTCACTTTTTTCTGCTCAAGTAAAATATAGGTGGGGCAAATTGAATTCAAAATTCCATTTACCCTACCTTACTTTGATAATCCTTGTATAAAACAACATCCTAACCTTTAAAAATAATGCTGACTGGTTGAACTCTACAAGAAGAAAACATCCAACCCCATCAAAAAAATGGGGCGAAGAAATGAACAGAAACTTTACCAAGGAAGAGATACGAATGGACAAAAGGCACATGAAAAAGTGCTCTACATTACTAATCATCAGAGAGATGCAGATCAAAACAACCATGAGATACCACCTCACACCACAGAGACTAGCACACATCCAAAAGAACAAAAGCAACCGCTGTTGGAGAGGATGTGGGGAGAAAGGGACCCTTCTCACTGCTGGTGGGAATGCCGAATGGTTCAGCCCTTTTGGAAAACAATATGGACGATTCTCAAAAAACTAGAGGTTGAGCTCCTATTTGACCCAGCAATACCACTGCTGGGAATATATCCCAGAAAAGCCAAAAAAGTATAGTCGAAGTGACATATGCACTTATATGTTCACCGCAGCACTGTTTACAATAGCCAGAATCTGGAAAAAACCTGAGTGCCCTAGAACAGATGACTGGTTGAAGAAACTCTTGTACATCTATACAATGGAATACTATGCAGCTGTTAGAAAAAATGAGGTCATGACGTTTGCATATAAGTGGATCAACATGGAAAGTATTATGCTAAATGAAATGAGTCAGAAAGAGAGAGACAGACATAGAAAGATTGCACTCATCTGTGGAATATAGAATAATAGACTATAAGACTAACGCCCAAGAATAGTAGAAATAAGTACCAGGAGGTTGTCTCCATGGCTTGGAGGCTGGTCTCTCATTCTGGGTAACTCAGGGAAGGGACCACCAAGTAAAATGTGGTCGGAAGTCATGTGGGGGAATGGTGATGTGGGCCGAATACAGACTAGAGACTGAACACAATGGCCACTCAACACCTTTATTGCAAACCACAACACCTAATCAGAGAGAGAGAAGAAAAGGGAATACCCTGACATAGTGGCAGGGTGGGGTGGGGGAGACGGGACTCGGGAGGGGGGGAGGGATGTTGGGTTTACTGGTGGTGGAGAATGGGCACTGGTGAAGGGATGGGTTCTCTAACTTTGTATGGGTGAAACATGAGCACAAAGATGTATGGATCTGTAACTGTACCCTCACGATGACTCTCTAATTAAAAATAAACTAATAAAAAATAAATAAAAATAATGCTGAAAAAAATTAATAAGAAATATGGGAGCCAGTATAAGAAGGTTTTATTAAACACGAACGGTGGGAAAGACAAGTAACGATGTATATATAAACATTATATTATAGTGATAGTGATTTGATCCTGGAAACATGGATATATTTTTAATTGTTGGACTTTTATCTTGGTGTTAGGTATTTAAATAAATTGCAAGATAAGATAGAAGACTGGCATTCAAACACATACAGTGGGTCAAGTACATTTCCTTTAGATATCTTTAAATAACCTAGCTGAAAGATACTTCCTTGGCTTGGGTGTGGAGGGCAGGGTGAGGTACTTATAAATAAAGAAAGTGATACCTGGGAAGGTTAAATGAACGGTCTCACATAAAGTGAGGAAGGCTGCAGCTAGATTTGAATCCAACCTTGAATCTACATAAATATGTGGGCTGGAAAGACAGTTCAGGGGTTAAGCTATTCACCTTATACGCAGTCAATCCCAGTTTGACCTCAGTCCCCAAAGCACTGCCAGCAGAATTCTGGAACACAGAAGCTATCAACCCTGAGCACTGCCAGGTGTGACCTTAAACAACACAAAACGCAAAGACTAAATATGTAAAGTACCAAGGAAGGTTAAAATGAAAATATTAGGTGGATTCACAGGAAAGAGAATATCTGTTCTTGAAAGAACAAAACCTTTTTTTAAAAAAGGAGATGTTAATATTTAATATGAATCTTAGAAATTGGCATCTTTCATTTATGTCATGTGGAAAACTCAGTGGTCAAAATTATGGCATATCCTTCCTCAGGAACAGTGTATGAATGAAGCCCTAACTATTGAGGCAGATAAAGACTAGAATAGTAGTTTAGAGTTATGTTTCAGTGACTGGGAAGGTGGAACATTGCATACACACCCAACTCCCCAGTATGAATTCACAGCGATTATATAACTACATTATATTTTGTATTTTTTATAAGAACTCATTTTGTTATTAATGGACAGATAGGAAAACTAGATTCCAGAAGTCTTTTGATTTTCTGATTTCCTTGTTAGAAATTTGAGTAGAGATGGCATTGAAGTTTGTTGATGAATCCTGTGCATTCTTGACATTTCAATCATTCCAGTAAATGTAATGTTGCAAAAAATATCTCAGAACCAATCTGATATAAGTTCTTAGTAAATGGTAATTTGGGCTATTTTTAGAACTATAATGAATCCATGTGAAGAGAAATAAAATGTAGAATTAAACAACCAATTAAACTCGTTTAAATAAATACTTCACATTGGAAAAACTAAATACTACATTTCTATGTTAATTTGAATCAATTGACAAACACCTTACTGACTCATACTGGAATCAACGCAAACTTATTTATGTTGTAGAGCATTTCATTTCCCTTAATACAATTACTAAAATACGGATAAGTTGAAGTCAGTAAAATAAGAAATAATCAAGCCCCACGAGAAGCCCATGGCCAGTGAAGCCCTAACAGAAAATCGTAGGCAGAAACATATATCCTGAAAAGAGAATTAGCCCCTAAAGTCTACTTCAGTCAAAAAGAGAGAGAGAATTATAATCAAAATTGTATAATTTAATGAAAACAGCACGAATTTCCTGAGCTGCTCTTGTTAACATCTGGCATTGGTAAACAATTTTTTTGTTCAGCAAGCAGAGGATTACTTTTGTAAATCACATGTTTCCTCGGGCCCCGTGGCCTTTGGAGGCAGCTGAGAGCTTGTGTGTTGATTGTAATTTGATTTGATTCCAAATTTCAACAGCATTTGGAATGATCCTCCAAAATAGCCCCTGATCTCTTCCATTTCACATAAGTCCTCTAACTGTCCTAGTGTTATGGTTCATTTGATTCTCTCTTCCCTGCATGCTCCGCCACCCCTAGTAATCTCAACCCCACTGTGCCACCCCGTTGGCATTCATCAGGCTGAGATTAGTTGGGTGGAATGATGCACCCCTCCAAAAAGAGGCTACGCTGACTTTCTCCACTCCTCCAGCCAAGACCAGTGGTCAGACTTTTGCTTTTCATTCTTTCTACTTGTCTTCACCTTTTCTCCTGGGCATCTGTGGGCTCCGTTTTGGACACACATTTCTCAGAGACCCGCACGAAGGATGGCTACAAGTGTTATCATCCTTCTTTGGTCGTCCATTTAAAAATGAAATCGGTCCTTTCAGTCTTCCTTTTAAAGGGGAGATCTAGGAGAGAAGCTCTCATAAATGCCACTGGAGGAAATGAACAGTGCGGAATACTGACAGGTCAGCAGAATGTATTTCATTTCATGCCATACAGCAACTTCCACTTGATATTAAGTAAAGTTCAGCGTTAACGTTAAGTAAAGGCATGAATCAGAGTCTGTGACAGACTTCCGAAGAAAGGGTACACCTGACAGAGACCAGCGTGTTCCCTACAACTCTGCTCTGAGAACCAGAGCCCAGTTAAAGCATGTTTCATTTGTCATTTTCTTTTTATTTGAATCTCCTTGCATGGGGTAGAAGCAGCAACTCTTGAAATCACACAATGCATTACTCAAGTGAAATAATCAGGATAACCCACTAAATCTTAACTAAGTTTGGCTGCCTTTTAAGTACTATGTTATTAGTGGGGAGTTGCTTCCTCAAAGAGAACTGCATGGCCTCAGTCTTTTTATATAAATAACAGAGGATAATGAATCAGGCAGAACTAATTTTAAATGAGAACATAATAATGATTAGACACCAAGTTAATTCTGTATACAACTTTTGATGTTGGAAACACACTAATAAAATGGTCACAAATTAGACATTGTGAGACAAGATAAACCAGCAAAATGAGACTACCAGACTCAGTGGCAAAATGAAATGCTCAGATCCATTGCTTTTATCTTTCTGCAGGTTACTAATAACATTGAACAGTATCCTGGTTATGAAGTCAAAATAAGGTTGTGACATCCAGTATAATTGTTTATAAGTCCCCACTGCTGGTTGGAGTAGCATTAACAAGAGTAATAGCAGCCACATATGGTTTTGCTACTAGTTATGATTTCAACGTATGTGATGCCTTTAAGAAAACATATAATTTGTTATCCATGTCAGGGCATTTTTGATAATGAAAGAGGTGTCTACCTCTGAGTATGCAGAGACAAAGGGGTCATTTTATAGTTAAGTATTGTATATTGAGGTTTTATTGTATTAGCTACTTTTAATAATTTTTTCTGTATTTTGTTTAATTTATGCAGAAATTCTAACAATTGGACAATTTAAGAAGGCAGCCTGAAATTTCTACCCTGGTTATATACTCATCCCATTGCTTCTGTTTTGATATTTCAGAGTTTTTTCAGAATAAAAATCATCATCCTAACTAAATATGTCTCCTTTGTGTCAATAATATAAGTAAATAGTACAATGTTTTCATATTGTCAGTTCTCTTTATTAACGTAACATAAAGATGTTTTCTAATTTATATCTTTGCTTTCACGAAATCATCGATTCAAATACATAACAAACATTTAATGGCTACTTGGGGAAATGGCAGAACTGGGAAAGATTAGAAAATGTAATACTAATTGGAAATTATTATGTTAAGACACTAAGCCAAGAGAATTTGTGTTCTGTGTATTTATCTTATTTAGTTCTCAAAATGATGCTTTGAGATACAAATGCAGTGCTGTAGTTTTCTCATAGCAAAGCTGAATTTATAAAATACACTATGCCTGATTGCAGGTTAAAGTAGTAAAATTGGAATATTAAACCAGGTTCTAGATATTCTAATCTATTTTTTTCTACAATAGTTTTATCTGCATGATCTTTATGAGCACATCTAAAAAGTAATATGATCAGTGGTATAACAGTCCAACTGTTAGCACTAAAGTAGACATATAATGTAAACAAGTTATTAAGTAACACACATTCAGTAAACAAGAACTAATATATTCTTGGAAACAAACTCTGTTAAATAATACTTACTATAAGCTTGGAGCTTACAGGTTGATGAGACAATATAGAGAAGGTTACCTACCTTAAAATTTGTTTGAAGTATTTTTAGAGAAATTTTAAGTTTTTCCTAGTTCAGTCAGGAGCAATGCATAGGGAGATGTGGGCACAAAACCTTAAAGCCACCCAGTGGATGATAATAGATAAATTCCAACTGAAATTTCAATCTAGCATAGGCAATTTTATTATTTTCAAACATTTCAACAATTTTTTTTATAGAAAGTGCTATTTAATCCTGAAATAAAATTAGTGTCTATAATCTTATTTCTCCCTAGAAAAACTTAACTTAGCTCATTGAGTCCTGGCCAGATGGTCAATGATTTGTCAAGAATTTACTATTATGAAGTATAGGCAGTAGCACTTTCTGTAGCCATGCTCAAATTGTGGATACTATATATGTAGGGCAAAATTCATTTCTGGAAAATCCCTCGGTGATGTGTTTGTTCAGATCTAGGGATTATTTCCATTGACCTTTTCTTTGGTAACTTTGTCATTCAACTTTGTGTTTCTGTGACTATTGTATGATTACTATCACTCTTTAGTCAGATTTCTCACCTCTGGCATTTTTGAAAAGACATTACAGTGCTGAAACTAATGTATTTCTTCAAATAACAAGGCATCTCCTCCAAGAAGATCTCTGAATACTGCCAGTAATGTAAGGATGGATTGATTTTTTTTTTTACTGTTCCTCAAAAGACCCATTAACTTGTGGGTTGAAGCCTCAAGACTAACACAGAATCCTGAGCTAGTATTATGAGGTTACCAAAAATTGTCTCTTTAACTGATACCGACCCATCCAACCCAGGATCCCTCCTCCACCGCCCCTTGGGCTCAGAGTTAGGTGATGAACACCCACGCCGGGTCACATCCAGGGGAGGCGGGTCACCAGAAGTACCAATCAGAAAAGAAGATGCATGTGGATGCTTTCCCAAGATACTGGTGTTCTGGCATTTTGCAGAAGGAGCCATAAAGTTGCCACCTGCCAGTTGAACAAGAGAGGGTACAAATCTGGCTCTGCCTGTCTTAAAGGGAGGATGGAAAACATAGAGGATGGCATTCACCACAAGGTTAAAAAAAGAAAGTCTACGGCAAAAATTTTAAATTCCAAAAGGGTGTCAGCAGGCCTTTTAGTAAGTTGGGGAAATACGAAGATGGCTTCCACTAGTTTCCTTCCGTGAAGAATATGCCAATAAACCTTTGCCTCTCAGTCCAACACTTTTAAATGAGCAAATGCACATAAATTGTTTTTAAAAAGATGCTTCTGTGCTGGGTTTTGTGTGAGTGAGTCCTTATGCAAACCAAAGGTCACTTCTCCATTGGCTAAAGCCTTGTGAGTACCATGAGTGTAAGCCCCTTGGATCTAAAACTGTTTGGCATAGATACAAAAGCTAGGGTGCTTGTGTTGCAAATGGCTGATTTGGATTTGATCCCATGCACCCCATTTATTTCCCTGCACCGCCAGGAGTATTCCCTACACACAGAGTCAGTAGAAATCCCTGAGCACCACCACTTTGGCCTAAGTTATATATAAATAACATGTTTGAAAGTTTGGACACTTGACTCGCAGGTATGAATCTTAAAAAATATTGGTATGTACTGTGAGGGGTACAAGCTCCTTGATGCCAGAATTTTTAAACTCTCTCTGAATTGGCTTCTAAGCAGTTGTCGGAGTATTAGAGCGATCTTGTGAGTTTGTCTGTGTCTCCTATGCACGTTGCAGATGATTTCCTTTACATCTGCCCAATATGCAGGAGTAGCTCTTCTAATTTTAGCCCCCCACCCCCAGTGGAAAATTTCCATATGTGACTAAACTGTACACTCAATGTTTCATTGGGGAGAGGGAAATTTATGAGCTTCCTCTTCCTGCATCTTCATTTTCAATCAGAACTCTGTCCAACTTAATATTAGATATACTGTTTTAAAATAATTTTAAGATGTGTAGAAAAATGCATGAGGTGTTATAATGAATACTGATGAGGAATATCTATTCCTCATTTTCATATTGATAAAATCTATTACTAGTGAAATCAAAGAATTTAAGGTTCTGCTCAGACTATTTTTCAGACTGCTTTTCCTTAGGTTAGGTGAATAAAATATGCAAATACATAAGCCATGACTTTTATTTGCAGGACTTGCAATTTATTTAGAAAGTTACTTAGATAAGGCAAGGAAATGAGTGTCTACATATTTCTGTAATTGACAGTATAACAATAAATGAAGATTGTATTGATTAGAGCAAATGGGTGAAAATATTTAATTGAACGCTGGTTCACTATAAAGACTGTGAATTATAATGGGTGGCAATTGGAAATGAGCATTCTGAAAGAGTTAAAAATTTAAAAAATTACATAAGAGCATGTTTTGATTATTGGAGTGAAAACAGAAACCTGTGGGCATAGAGAGAACTGGACAATGACAAATCTTCATAATCATATGGAAGAGTGATGAAAATAAATTTTTCCAGGAGTAGCCTCAGCAAAACTTATATTGAGTTCAAAGCAATAAAATTTATTTATTAGTATTAGAATAAATACATTCAGTAGGTTCATGTGTGGAGCAAATAGCAATAAACAAAATTGCTTTCAACAGTTGCTTTCATTCTTTGTGTCACAAATTTCTGACTATAAATCTGACCTTTAGTATCTCCCTTAGTCTTTTTTTTTACTTTTTTGCTCTCTTAGTATCAGATGTTTTTTTAAACTTTGGTTTGTCTTCTGTTTTACTGGAAATTTGTCAAACATCTTTTTCCTTGGTTGTATTCTCTATGCCTAAATAAATAATTTTACTATTATGTCTATTTATTCAGTTATTTTTACCTCTTTTACATTTCCTCCATTTTAAATATTATTTACGATAAACAACCTGACTCTGGCTTATAATCAAGACAGATGTTTTTTTAGTGATATATTGAAGTTCCCTGGACTAGAGCGATAGCACAGTGGGTAGGGCATTTGCCTTGCACACGGCTGACCCAGATTCGATTCCTCTGTCCGTCTCGGAGAGCCCGGCAAGATACTGACAGTATCCTGCCCACACGGCAGTGCCTGGCAAGCTATCCGTAGCGTATTCTATATGCCAAAAAGTTATAAGAAGTCTCACAATGGAGACGTTACTGGTGCCCGCTCAAGCAAATTGATGAACAACAGGATGACTGTTATAGTGCTATATTGAAGTTTCTACTTTTTCTTTTTTCCCAGTTCCACTCTTTTATTCTAGTGATTTGACTGCACCATAGGATAGTGATTCATTTGAGCTTGTTATTTTTTTTTCAAATTATTTTGGCTATATTCTTACCTGAACTAAATTATTTTCTCTGAAATAAAAAACTGTATGTACTTGTTTGAAGTTCGACTAGATACTTGCCATGATATATTTGTCTTATAAACCTGAAATAAAACGGGCATAACATTGGATAAGTTAGGTATCTAATATGTTGATTTAATCAGTTTGATATTGCAATATGATTTCTACCATAGTATTAACACTTCCATCATCTTTAATGATCATCTTTACTTTAGTGTTATAATAATGTCCTAAACTTATTTTTAGTAAAGATGTAAAATTTTCTTTAAATAATCTGGGTTTATACATGAAATAAACATGCATTTTTTTTATTTTTGGGTAACACCCAGCACTGCATAGGGGTTATTCCTGGCTCTACACTCAGGAATTACTCCTGGCAGTGCTAGGGGGACCATGTGGGATACTGGGAATCAAATCCAGGTCTGGCGAGTGCAAGGCAAACGCCCTACCTGTTGTACAATCACTCCAGCTCCTATACACTAAATGAACTTCTAAGTAAAGTCAAAATAAGGATAATAAATTGTAACCATAGAATTAGTGGCCTGAATAACTTTAATATACAGTAACATGCATGGGTGATTTCAAGTGAAATTTAATTTGTTGACTAATATAACATTTGGGGTCTCCTAGTTTTATTGGAACACTTCTCATAGACTGTTTACAGCAGGGTTGTATTTTTGGGGGGTTGGGGTGTCCACACCTGATAGTACTCAGAGCCTACTACTAACTCTGAACTCAGGATTACTCCTGGTGGATTTAAGGAACCATGCAAGTATCAGGGATTAAATCTGGGCTGGCCGTGTGCAAGGTAAGCACTCTACCCACTGGATCGTGGTGAAACCCTCTGGCCTTGGTAAGGAAAGGGACACCTCAGTTTGAAAGTTGGGCAGAGTATTTCAGCTTACACACACACACACACACACACACACACACACACACACACACACACACACACCCCATCACCACCACCACCACCTCCACCACCACCACCACCACCACCATCACCACCATCACTACCCAACAACATTCTATTATGTTTGTTCCATCTTTGCTTATATCACTGAGGACTTATTTAGTGAGACAGAAGTCTGTGAATATCATCTAAAACAATTCCATCAGAAACCAACAAAATCTATTCAGTCCTATTTAAACTCAAATAAGATAGAGAAACAAGAATACCACAGTGGTGTCTTTCATACGAAGGAAGAAAACGTGGGTGCCAGGTAGCCACAAAAACTAATAAAACAGAACTTCTGAACATAAACTGAATATTGCACCCAAGATGTATACGTTTGTCTGTGAAAATCCCCTTTAGGTATGTTTAAAAGAACTCCATTTATCAGGAGTGTATGTGAGTTAAAAATAGCAGTGCTATATTTCTTAGACCGAACAAATTACACAACTTTTTACATTGTTCTTTGTCAAGAAGTGAATGTGCACTGTCACGTATGTTTGTCACATTGCCATTTACATAAATTAAGACATAGTTTTTTGTGTTGTTTATTTCTCTTTTTTTTTATTTTTGGGTCACACCTGGTGATGCACAGGGGTTATACCTGGCTCATGCACTCAGGAACTAACTTCTGGCGGTGCTCAGGGGACCATATGAGATGCTGGGAATCTAACCTGGGTGGCTGCATGCAAGGCAAATGCCCTACCCACTATGCTATCGCTCCAGCACCCTTAAGACATAATTTATTTAGATAAAATAACAACCCAAATGCCCAGTGACCAAAAAATGGATTAAAAATAGTTAGTGTATATGTACAGTTAACTACTACTAAGCTATTAGAAATGACAAAATCCTCTTACCTTTATGCTACAATTTGATTGGAACTAGAAAATTCATGCTAATTGAAGTCAGAGAGAAGAAACAATTCTGGATGACTTCACTCATGGGTGATCTATAAAGAAATAAAATAAGGACATGGGCAATGACAAATGCAGACAAATCTTATAACTCTGACAACAGCACTGGAGTTATCAAATGGGAGGGGGTTAGAGAGAATGGAGAGGGAAAAATAATAAACAAAAATTCAATAATATAGTCAGAAGTGAAATGTGTTGTCTGAAGTATAAAACAAGAGAATTTCTCCTTGGTATATAATTCAATATCTCAGAATCTCAAGTGATCCTTAAAATTGAAGAGGAAATCCTAAATTCCCAACTAAAGATAATAAGTTTCCACTTTATTATAATTTAATAAACTGTTCAGAAAAGGGAAAACTAAGAAATAATTATTTTGTATAGACTTTGTTTTGTGTCATAGAAGTTAGAATTTCTTATGAACTAAAGATAATTTCTTTATATATTGAAATAATTTGAATTCAGGAGACCATTTGAGGTTATGAAATTAATTTGAAATAGTTAATATCTGCATTCCTGACAAGTTGTGGTAAGCATTATTTCCATCTACTGTTTACTTACATGCAGAATAATTAGTTTTTCATACTTAGATTCATGTTATTATTTTCCAGGAAATTACATTTTTTATGATAACTACCTATATATATATTACTAAGAAAGAATCAAGGAGAGAATACATTTTCTTAAAGATAATCACTGTATTACTGTCATCCCAGTTTTCATCAGTTTACTCCAGCGGGCATCAGTAATGTCTCTATTGCACTCAGCCCTGAGATTTTATCAGTCTCTGCTTACTCATCTTTCCCAAGGATTGGAGGCTCTTTTAGGGTCAGGGGAATGAGACCTATTGTTACTGTTTTTGGCATATCAAATACGCCACGGGTAGCTTGCAAGGCTCTACCGTGTGGGTGGGATACTCTCCGTAGCTTTCCAGGCTCTCTGAGAGGTATGTATATGTCTTTTACTGTATTTGGGATATGAATATGCCACGGGGAGCTTGCCAGGCTCTCCCAAGAGAGCAATAAATTCTCGGTAGCTTGTCAGGTTCTCCAAGAGGGAGAACTAAGCTATTAGATGTCTCGAGGCCACATTGCATTGCATTGCTTCCAGGAGCTTGGTTCTATAGTCTCTGGATGTTGGCCATTGATGGGATTACACAGCACTGGGGGTAGTCTCTGGGTGTGACTGCCTAGCTACTGGAAAATGGGGTCCTGCGTGGAAAAGGCCCAGTCCCAATCCGAGCAGCCTTGGAGATCTCGGTCCCGGGTCCTGCACACCTGGGTTTAAATATATCTAAAAGATATAAAGATAATATATATCAAATAAGTCTAGATGGAGTCCACAAGAAAATCATCCAATTAAACAAATTTTTTTTGAAGATTATATTACTAAATTGCTGTTTTTATTCCCACCATACTGAGGAATGACATTTTTCTTATATTGCCTTATTGTAATGATTTATGTCTAGCTGAAACTATATATTTTGGAGCCTAATGTAGTAAGAAAAGTCACAATGAATAAAAAAGTTGAAAAACTTGTTGCTACTATTATGCAATATTAACATGTTAACAAGTTATGAAAGGTAAGCCCACTTGCATTACCAAAAGTGACACAAAGAAATTATGACTGTGAAGGTTTGTAAGCAGGGTGGTTCAATGATCCAGTCATTTTCTGTTGCTCTCATAGAATATATTTTGCAAATGTTCTAATATACTTGAGAGTTGACAATGTTGAAGAATAAATGTACCAAATTATTGTCAATATTTTGACAGTTTGCATATAGTATCCAACTGTTGAAGCCACTAGAAAGTTCAGGCTAAAATCTTTGATTCCAAATGCAATGTTTTATGCTTACTTTTAAAACAATAGAGGCAGGGGCTGGAGCAATGGCACAGTGGGTAGGACATTGCCTGCCTTGCATGTGGCAGACTTGGGTTCGATTCCCAGCATCCCATATGGTCCCCTGAGCATCTCCAGAGGTAGTTCCTGAGTGCAGAGCCAGGAGTAACCCCTGTGCATCACTGGGTGTGACCCATAAAGCAATAATAATAATAATAATAATAAAATTATAGAGGCAAAAATATTATTATAGAAAAACTCAAGCCTCTTAATTTTTTTAATTTTCTCCTTTCCCATGCCTATTCATGTCCCTGTGTGGAGGCAGTTGCTATTTATAGCCTGGTGTGTTCTACCAGCCTTTAGGCATACATATCATTACTTTCAGGATTTACAAAGTCAAGTGCCTTTGACAGGACCATACATTTGACTGTGTAAACATGCCAGCTCAAGGATAACTTCTTTTTTGTTAATTTTCAAATTCTGAATAATAATATTTGTGATAATCAAATAACATCATCAGTGTGACCTCTATGATTTTATACATATTAGTTCCCTAAAGTTTTGAGCATGTAATATGCATTCTTATATTTTTCAGGATTAGAGAAATGTATTTCCAAGAAAACTTCCTTATAGAATGATATGATATAATGATTGATAAGTGAAAATAACCACAGGAAAACCTGCCATATGTGAACCTAAAGTCAATATTAAAATAAAATTAAGATTATGACAACATTAGTTGGAAATGATCACTCTGAACAAAAACTGAATGTTGAAAGTAGGTAAAGGGATATACATTATAACCTTTCAGCATCTGTATTGCAAACACTAATACCTAAAATGAGAGGAGAGAGAGAGACAGAGACAGAGACAGAGACAGAGAGAGACAGAGACAGGGACAGAGCCAGAGAGAGAAGAGAGAGATAACTGCCATAGAGGCGGATGGAGTGGGAGTTGGTTGGTGTGTGTGTGTGGAGGAAACTGGGAACATTGATGCTGGGAAATTACACTGGTGGAGGGATGGGTGTTGGAACATTGTTTGACTGAAACCCAATCTTATGAGCAGCTTTGTTAAGGTCTATCTCACAGTGATTCAATAAAATAAAAAAAATATTAAGAACAACAACAAAATATAAAATAATATTAAGGGGCAAGAGAGGTGAGATGGCAGTATCTTCTAACTAAGGGACAGGTCCTGAGTTTTGTTCCCACCACTGCATGTCAGAACCCTGATACCTGCCCTCACCCAGAAAAGCCCAAACACTAGTGGTCCTGAGCATATGCTGCTAAGCCAGTGTTGTCAAAAGTGGCCCCAGGCATCACAGCAATCTGGCATAAGTGAGATGAACCCCATTAAAAATACAATTTAAAGATCATTGTCCAATTGATGTATGGTAATAAGTATAATTGTTCTTTCATTTCAGTAGTTACTTTCAGTGATTGTATTTATAATTATCTGTGGAGCTGAAGAGATACTATGGAGCTAAGGCACATGCCATGTATGAACTGAGCCTAGATCAATCCCCAGAACTGCATCCCCCCAAAAAAATAAAACATCTAAGTTTCTGATCCACACCCCTGGCCATCCCAGAGCAGAGTCGGGAGTCGCCCTGGAGAGACTGTCACTTGCTATGAATGTGACACCAATTGTCCTAGGACCTAGAACAACTGGCCAGAAAATACCTCAGTAGTCAAGTTTTTCCAGTTAATGGGGACTTTAGAAATAGATCCAGGCTAAAGATACCGAGTGATATAAAATCTTTATCAAGATAATTCATTACAAGTGATTTAATTAATTTTTGGTGACTATCTCCACTGCTTCTTTTGCTCAGATAGTTGCCAGGCAACTCCCTGTGGTCATTAATACTCCAAAATTCATACCCAGCTATCTCACTCCCAGATGCTTCTAGACAGTTTCTAACTACTTTCCCTACCCAAGCCTTATTTATTCTATTTTCTGTGTTCACTGACAGCAAAAGCTGATTTACCGAATTAAAGCAGCTCACTCACACCTTCCACTCTGATTGTTTCAGGGTCATGTTAGTCAAAGATTCATGATCCCTCTGACCTCATTTATTTCCCTTACCTTGGAGAGTAGCAGAATTGTGGAGGACACAGATTTCTTCAAACTCTAGCATCTGAAAGCATGTCATTCCAACCACTGAAGCAAATCTGTCGGTGGAAGCAATCCACACAACCCCCTTTGAATGAATGGATTCTAGGTATCATAATTTCCTGTACACATTAATTATCTCACTTGTTACACTGTCTTGAGGAATTTTCAGAAAAAAATAGCAATCAATTGTATGGCTTGCTGCTAGTTGAATTAATTCTTATCCATGTATGTTGAGGAAACAAGTAGAAGGAAAAGGATATAAGTTGTGAAGGAATCATTATTTCTATGTTTGTATTATTTAAAAAAAGTCAGCAATGTATGTTCTGTCATGTGGGATATATTTCAAACTCGTTCAACCATTGCTGAGATATAAATAGGACATCTGTGTTCACTCAGTGCTGTGGTTAATTTCTTTCCACATTAAAAAAAATGAAAACACTGATTTATGTTATTCGTAGTTGAGATTTAGACATGTGATATCACAGCACAGCAGTGCCAACTCCCCTCCATCAATGTTCACGGATTCCCTCCGAACCACCCCAACCCTGACAGCCTGTCCTGTAGACAGTCACCTTTCTCATGTTGTTGGTTAAAATTGGGCTCTTTTGATTTCTGTGTTGTTGACACTGTGGTTTGGATATTTGACTCTATTATTCCTTCCACCACCTTCATCTCACTCCCCTGACTGGCTCCATTGCTTCTCATCTGTCTCTTCTCCCTTCCCCCCAGCTCCTTCTTTCCTTCTCCATATAAGCTAGGGCCAAGTTTGATCAGGGCACCTCTCCTTTAAAACATTGTATTTCTTCACTCAGTTATAAATACCACATATGAATGATATTATCCATGTATGTATTTTTTATCCTTCTGGCTTACCTCATTTAACATGTCCTCCAGTTCTATTCATGTTGCTGTGTATTACATGATATCATCATTCCTTACAGCTGTGTAGTATTCCATTTTGTGTATATATGTTGTTTATATGTGTGTGTATATATATATACATATATATCTATGTGTGCATGTACATTTTTGATATTGGGCTTTAGTCAAATCTAAGAAATATTTAACAAACATCAGAATATTTCCATGATAGTATTCTTTTATTATAAGTTAGTGCTGCCATGATAATATGTAAATGCCAGTTAGATTTTTAAAAATTATATGCATGCTCTATAAAATAATTGTGGCACATTAAAATGTTTTCATCATTTCTATGAAATAATATGAAAAAATTTAACATCCTATATTTTTAATTCCTAAATATGACAAAACTGTAACATGTAGTCATATCCCTAGACAGAGCAAGGACTAAGCAGAAGAAAATCTCAATGACATATTCTCAATATAGTATGTTCACTTTACACCTCAGTGACATATATTTGTCTGTGAATTCCTACAAAGGCCTATTTATTGCCATAAAAATATGAAAAGGCAAAGAAAACGATTCTTCACCTGTAAACAACTGATTTTGGTGATCACTGTTTTTTTCTCATCCTTCTCTTCAAAAAGTTAGCAACAATAGCAAAATAAAAATATAATCACAAAAAAGATTTACTGAAAAGTATTCTATGGCTTGATTATTTTCTCTGTTATAAATTTTAATTCTTGCAACCCATATTGGATTATATGCTCTATGAAGATCCCTGTGTATTTGGTTTCTTGCTCAGTTTCCAGAAAGCCTGCTAGACCCTGACAGTTACTGGACATATTTGTTCAATGAATTAAATACATGAATAAATTAAGTAGGAATTACTATCTATAATTTGGATATAGGTTAAGGTTTACTGATATACTAATATGTCTTCATAAAACAGACAACTGACAGTGCTTAAACAAAAACAAACTTAATAATATTCTGTATTCTGTAGAACAATTAGCTACACAATTGTGTCAGAGTTTTATGATGTAATTGTGAATCTAATATATTTTCCTTCTATAGTACTTGCCAATACTTGTCGTGGTGTATTTGATATGCCAAAAACAGTAACAACAAGTCTCACAATGGAGACTTTACTGGTGCCTGCTTGAGTAAATCGATGAACAACAGGACAACAGTGCTACAGTGCAATACTTGCCAATATTTGTTAAACAGCCATGTTTTAGGGCTTTCGAGATTGTACATGAAGTGGGGCATTTGCCTTACCCATGGGAGACCTTGGTCAATCCTTCACATCCCAAATGTTTCTGTATACCCCACTCACCCCACTTGAGAGATCTCTGAGCACAGAGTAAGAAGTAAACCCTTAGCAGTGCCAGGTGTGGCCCCCCCAAACACTAATGAGTAAATTATCAATATGTGACCACATTTGAATACATGTGAAAGCAGGATGGCCAATGCATTTACATTTCTCCAACCTTCCCAACAAAAGTGGTTGTTTAATGATGGAATGGTAGAAAATATCTTCTTCCTAGAAGACCAAGTCTGTGTCTTTTGTCTCTCTCTTTTCTATATTATTGCATGTGTCAGTGTGCCTAAATAGATTTTCCAAGCCATTAGGACATCTCTTCATCAAGATTTTTATGACTAGTGAGTCTAATGAAAGATTCCATTCTACCACCAATTTCCTTTTCCTTGTTGAGCATGCGAATCCAAATTATGCTGATATCTCATAATTACTTTTTGAGATATCAATTATTTATAAAAGAACCAATGCAACTTTATATAATTAGAGATTTCAGTGACATAAAATTCATGAATTTAAAAATATATCTTCACTTGTCCTAAGGCTGTAACACCTTAGACACATCTTTGAGTAGAAGCTTCACTCTGGTAATACAGATTACTCATCCTGAATGCTTCTTTTTTTCCCCAAAAATCAACAACAGGAATTTTTAACACAGAGGAAAAGTAAATGACCACGAACAAAAAGAACAATCTAAATTTGGGGCTGGAAGTGGAGGCTGCTGTGTTTAGTGCCTAGCAATACGCTGTCCATGTGACGTCAGAATCTTCCTGCAAAGTTTAGCCACTTTAACTACATACATACAATGTATATTTCTCCTTGGAGGACTGTCTCCACAAGAGCTCATATGAGACCCAAATTGAGCATTGTTGATCTTTGTTTCTGAAAAGTTCAAGAGGTTGTCTAACTGCAGGTGCTTACTAAGTGCACAGTGAAAAGTGCTGGTCACTAAGTCAGTGGATGTTGGTCATATTCACTGTCCATACATGGCTGGTAGCATCTCAGTTATACTACTCCCTGTTAGAAGATCAAACCTACTTTTAATTTTTGTCTTCTTTACTCCGATGCACCATTCCAGTTTTTCTTATTATCTTAGGGCTTACAGGCAATGCTGTGTGTCCTCATGTTAAACTGGCTTTGGTTATGCATTGATTTGCCTTAAAGTTACTATGAGAAATCCTACTTTAAGAGATCTCTCCCTTAATCTACAAGCTTGTCTTACCATCCTTTCCTTTCTTTTTCCCTAAATAAAGACTCTTAGTGAGTAAAAAAAATAAATAAAATTACTGGCAAGCTACCCATGGCATATTCAATATACCAAAAACAGTAACAAATCTCGTAATGGAGACGTTACTGGTGCCTGCTAGAGCAAATCGATGAACAATGGGATGACAGTGCTACAGTGCAGTGCTACTATGAAAGATAAAGGGATAGTTCATTTTCTATTTTTCTGCCTTTTTATTTCTTCAGTGTTTCTGAATTTTCAAATTTTACCTAATAGAGGGATTGCAAATTCTCAGAACAGAATTTTATTGCCTAGAAATTTTGTGGAAATCTTTATGGCATATGAGCATTACTCTATAAGGTATGGGTACAATGCCCAGTACCTAAAGAAGTTTTTCTTCTCTATCAGGGATAAAATTTTTAGCTAAAGACATATTATTTGTTGAATTTTGTAACATTCCAGTGTACTATCCACTTGCAAAAGTCTCCTATTATGACTTCCAAACAATTATTTGAGCTGGACTTCACTATTCAAATCTTAGAGAGGAGAAATTGTGACATGTCACTCTGAGGCCTAGATTTAAACAGACATTTTTAGTGGAGTGTAACTATTTTTTAGTGAAGCACATTCATATTTAAGAGATTATATTTATTTTTTCTAGACAAGGGGGTAAGAATCAAGTTAATTTTATTGTTTTCTCTTTTTATATACATAAAATAGCATGTCATTGCATTATACTATAGAAAATATGACATGCTATTTTATATATCTAAAAAATATATTTTGGTCTATATTCTAGACTCAAACATAAAAGCTTGTAACTATCTCACGGTGATTCAATAAAATTTAAAAAATAAAAATAATATTAGACATGCCACAGTCAGCTGGAGTCAACTGAATTGAAGAACTTTAAAATGAAAAGATATCAGTTGTGAAATATTTAAGAACTCTTGAGTTTAAATAGCTACTTAGAAAAATCACTGCATCTAATTCTTCTTTTTCTCTCTAAGATATCCTTCAAAGAGTAAGAAACTCGTTTCTGCTAGCAACTGCAAAAGAAATATTAGGTCATTTTCTTCACAAATCAAACAACCAAAATTTTTAACACTGAGGAAAAGTGTTATTTCCTGACAACAAAATGTAACATATAGTCAACATGTAACCAGCCAACAGACATTATACCAGAAATTCTACCATTCATAGGCAGAATTTCTCCAGCATCCACCTCTCCCTTTTCTTCTCTTTTCAACTCCTAGCTCCTGCTACCCAAAATGGTTTGGATTATAACCAAACCAGAACACATCACCATCACTATTATCCACCAAACTATTCCTTTAAAAGTTTGAGACAAAAATAAATAAATAAAAGTTTGAGACATACACGTACTTCACGTTGGTGATGCTTGCTATTCCCCCTTGGGTGAAATAATCTTATGTGGTATTAAGACTGTCACTAAGAATTGTTCATGTATAATTTATAGTCACAATTAAAAAGCATTTTTAACCAAGTGTCACAACACAGTGACAACTAAATTAGACTGTGATTTACATTACCATGTGCTGCCAGTTGATTCAGTGTCACTCTAGAGAAATGGATAAACAGCCTGTATCGAGGAAGACAGAGGCCTTAATTTCCAGTTCCCAGGTATGAATGAGGAGAGATACTTGGTGCACACGTTCAAAAGTACGATTAATAATTAATTTCTAGAATATGTCAAACGATGAAAGAGCAGCCCTTTTAGTCATCATACAAGGCTACTTTGATAGGCAGAGAATATTATGTGCTCTTATTTATGATATAGTTTGCAATTAAAATGAAGAAAGCAACTTGTGAAAATCCATAAACCTGAATCATTCTTTCAGAAGCAACCAGAAGCACAATGATTCAAAGAACAAAGTTAGCGTTAGATCACCCAAAAATAATTTTGTAAGCACACATTAAGAAGTGAAATAATATTTAAGTGAATGGAAAATAAAATGGAGCACATTGCCAGGGCATGAACTATAGACTGCTCTGAGGAATTTGTGTGTTTTCTTAAGCTGAATGTGGGAAGTGCTGATTTCTTTTTTTTTTTTTTTGTCATGGAAATTTAAATGATCTGTGGGTATGTCAATCAATGGCCAATAGTATAAGATCTGGAAAGAGGACAGAAAAATCCAGAGAGATCATGTAAACAGACAGACTCTATAAGTATAAAGGGGAGAAAGCTATAGAAGAGAAAGGACCTCGGAACAGAAACCATGGTGCTACTTGACTTAATTGTCCTTATTATAAAAAGTGATGAATTTGATGCATGCCTCTGGAAAATAGCTGAGGCTTGTCTCTCGATAACAACTAGAATCAACACTGGGCAGATAAATTCAGAGCAACTACTAGGAAGAGGAAGGAATAAGGTCAAAACTAGGGAGGATCTTCTGTTCAGAAAAAGGGAGTTCTCATTGTTTTCTGTCTATCTGTGCGGTGGGCACAACAGACTCCCAGGGAAGGGGATAATCCCCAAGGGGACAAAATTTGCACATTTTCGCACATTTGCACATACCTCCCACATGTGAGTGACTAGGGGAACTTGGAAAGAGACCCTCTAGGGATCTCCCCCAATTTCATTTTCTCATGTCTCTTGTGTGTGACCTCAAGTCAAGCAGTGCAGTTATACAGAAGAACATAGTTGGGGCTTGGGAGGTGGTACAGGGCTCTGGGAGCATGTCTAGTAGGGTCTGAACCCCCCGTTTCATTCTCCAGAGCACAGCTACCTTCAGCCTAGCTGATGGGCCCAGTAGCACTGCCGACCTTTGTTCATTGATTTGCTCAAGCGGGCACCAGTAATGTCTCCATTGAGACTTGTTGTTACTGCTTTTGGCATATCGAATATGCCATGAATACCTTGCTAGGCTCTGCTGTGTGGGTGGGATACACTTGGTAGCTTGCTGGTCCCTCTGAGAGGGATGGAGGAATTAAACCTGAGTCGGCCTCCTGCAAGACAAACACCCTAACCACTGTGCTGTGCTATTGCTCTAGTCAAAAATCCCTGTCCACCTCCCAGCACTTCTTGGCAGACCCTTCTCTCTCCTCCACCTCCCATCCCCCAAAAATACAAATAAATAAAACACAAATACCCAACACTTTTACTTGCAGTTGCTCAGCAATAGAGAATTTGTGGTATGTTAGTAAATGAAACCAAACAAATCATGGGTGAAGAAGATCTACTTCAGTCTCAGTATCAAAGCATTCATGGTTTCCAGGGTAAAATTATAAATTATTTGTTATTTATACATTGATTTTGGGGAGCCATATTTGGTGTGGCTCAGGGTTTACTCCTGGCTTTGTACTCACTCCTCACAGTGCTCAGAGGACCATATGGGATACAGGGAATAAATACCAGTTCCACCACATGCAAGTCATGTTCTCTGAATCTAATACTAATTTAATAAAATGAACCCCCAGAGACTTAAAAGCAAGCTCCCGGAACCACTTTGTGGCCTCTCGACATCTTATAGCCTACTTCTCCCTCTGGGAGAATCTGGCAAGCTACTGAGAGTTTCCTGCCCACATTGGGCAGTCTCCCCAACTCCTCCATGGTGTATTCATATGCCAAAACCAGTAACAATGCTGGGTCTCATTCCCCTGACCCTGAAAGAGCCTCCACTGTGGCATTGTTGGGAAGGACGAGTATGGAGAGACTTCTAAAATCTCAGTGCTAAGATGAATAGAGACGTGACTGAGACCGCTGGAGAAATTCGATGATCAATGGGATGATGATGATGATGATGATGATGATGATGAACTCCAGGAAAATGATATACAGGACACAGTGGAAGGAGAAACCAACCAACTAAAATGATTAGTTGTTGGAATTGGTAGGAATTTAAAGTGAACTAACATTTACTGCACTCAGGAATATAATACGAAATGCTGTTTTGGCTTTTGTATTGATTGTAGATATTTTCAAAAAATAAAAATGGTAAAAAATATGCCAGATTAATCAAGATTTAAAAATGCAGTAGTAATGCAAAAGCATATTGACTTAATAAGCAGCAGAGTGGAGACATCAAATGTAAGTAGGTAAACATGAAGAAAAATCAATAGGTATTATCCAAGGAGAAGAGTAAAGAGAAATATTTAGAAGTGAATAAACAAAGATCTGCTCTGTCTGAGATAATATGAGCCTACTTGTAACATGCTTGTATGTTCAGCTGTGTAAAATTAAAATATGTTTAGACATCCTGGCTGAAACGTTTTAAAATTTGGAAAAGATAGTTATTAAATATCATTGCTCATACTCATAAATTGTTCACTTAAAGAGTAAATGTTATTGCATGTAAGCTATATTGCAATAAACCTTTGGGGAAAAGTAAGAAAATCAACAAAATTAAATATTGTTTTTATATGGTATTGAATTGGAACTCAGGGCTTCATATATGTGTGATACATGCTTTACCACTTAGCAGCAATCCAAGAACATTCAAAGAAAAAGTTCTTTCCTTCCTCTTCCTCTTCTTTTCCTCCTCCTCCTCCACCTTCTCCTCTCTCCCTCTTCCTCCTCTTCCTCCTCTCCTCCTTCTTTTTGTTTCTGGGCCACACCCAGCGATGTTCAGGGCTTACTCCTGGCTCGTCATTTAGGGATTACTCGAGAAGATGCTCCAGAAACCATATTGGGTGATGAGAACCAAACTCACATCCGCTATTTGCAAAGCAAGCATTCTACCTGCTGCACAATCTCTCTGGCCCCAAAGAAAGTTTTTGAGAGAATAGGTTTAAGTTTTTCCTTCAATGTCAAATGATTTCTTAGGATAATTGAAATAATGGAGATAATAAAGGTGTTGAAGGGTCCTATGCCCTTTGATGGTGCTGGTTTCAGTAAATCAAAATCATAAATATTAACACATTTGTAACCTTACTGTGTGAACCATAATACTTAAACAAAAATGAAAAGAGTGGATGTGTTGCACTGGTAGTAGAATGGGTAGGATGTTTGCTTTGCATGAGAACAGCCTGGGTTTCATCTCTGGGAATCAATTATTGTTCCCTGAGTAGAGTAGGAGTAATGATTTCTGAGTGCAGAGCCAGGAGTCAGCCCTGAGCACAGTGGGATGTGGCCCCCAAACCTCCCAAGCCCTGCTAAAATAAAGGAAATAGAAAAAAAAGTACTAATATTTTTAGCAATTTTGAATCTGAAGTGCTTTTTCACTGTCACATTTTTGTTTTCGGTATGTCCTTATTTTGTTGATAGATAGACTTTTGAATTTTACATAATAGTTTAAAGATTTTTCATAAGGAGATAAAATTGAACTAAAATATTAATAGACAGCATAAATGTAGCCATACAGTGAATATATGGCCTTAGAATTTTATTTACGTTAATCAAAATAGCATGAAAATGGATTTCATATCGACTCTGCAGATATATTTTATATTTACATGTAATATATGTAATGGTAATTGTAATATCAAAATATTTTGATAGCTTTATAATTATTAATAATTTAATAATTAATAATCTAAAATTATTAATAATTTTTAGATAACAGTTTATATGGAGGCTGGAGCGATAGCACAGCAGTAGGGCATTAGCCTTTCATGCAGCTGACTCATGTTCCATTCCTCCGCCCCCTCGGAGATCCGGCAAGCTACCGAGAGTATTGTGCCCGAATAGCAGAGCCTGGCAAGCTACCTGTGGCTTATTCGATATGCCAAAAACAGTAACAAGAAGTCTCACAATGAGAGACGTTACTGGTGTTCGCTCGAACAAATCGATGAGGAACGGGATGACAGTGACAATGACAGCTTATATGCAAAAATGCATTTGATTCAAAAAAAACAAGAAATTGAGTTTCATTTTACTTTGTTTTTATAATCAGTATCTTAGGGAACTTTGACTTTTTTAATAGTTCTGAATTTTATGAATGAAAAATTGTTTTCTGTCTGTTACTGGTGCTTAAATGCTTGTAATAATTAGATATTTTAATTTAATGATAAATATAGTATAAAGTCAGGTAAGTGATGAAATATTTCCGGGGATTTCAAGAGTTCTGAAAACTGAATTAAAATGTATTAAGATAAAGTAATATTTTAGCTCCAATAGCATTAGATAAAACAGTTCAAAGTTACTCCTAATAGTTGTAAGATTTAAAATATATATATATATTTTCTTAAACTATTTTAATTCTTTATTGCATTATATATACAGAGATTTTCCTATGTCCATGAACCAGAAATGCAAACTGTAAACTTTCTGTAGATGAAACTGTGGGTTTGGAAACAAAATTAGAAAACTAATATAAGTGGAGAAGTCAGGGCACTTTCCATTTTCCTACCAGCAGGAAAATATTTTATTTGATATATCACAGTCTACTATTGCAGATATGAAAAGATATGACAAAATTTATATTGCACATTACCTTTTGAGAAATTATAGCTTAGATACATTTTCCCTGAAATTCAGCATTTAGAATTTAGTACATCAGTCTGTAGTTACAATAATGTTAAAATCCAGGTGGTTAGACAACACACACACACACACACACACACACACACACACACACAAAGAATAAAGAAGAGAAACTAGGAATTTAAAATTTAAAACTCCATTTTTCTAATGACATTTCCTTAAATTGTACTTCTTAATACTTTGTAAAAAGAAGCATATTTTTCATCTATTGCATTATCTTTATTAAGATAATTATTTTAAATGAATTTATTTTTCAAATAATTCCTTCAATGGTTTTTCTTCTCCATCTTGAAGAGCCCGGCAAGCTACTGAGAGTATCTCACCTGCATGGCAGAGCCTGGCAAGCTGCCCGTGGCATATTCAATATGCCAAAAACAGTAACAACGAGTCTCACAAAGGAGACATTACTGATGCCCGCTCGAGCAAATCGATGAACAACGGGGACAACAGTGCTACTGTACTATAATGAAATCATGTTTTTAAGAATTTTATAATGAGTAAAATCATATATTGAACTGCCTTATATATGACCAAGTTTCAAAAACGATAGAAAATCCACAATAAGAACTTGTGATAAATTACATGATTTTAGGCTGCTTTTCACCTTGAAAGGTGATCTGTGAAAAATCAGCTTACATTTAGGCTCTTGACTTCATCTTATCTAGAGAATAAACATGAACACAGTTGCTAAGGTCTTTAAGATGTTGTTCTAGAATATAGAAAATACATTATTAGTAAACATTTTGCACACCACAGTGTAACTGAGGACAGAAGAAAAATCCCTGAGTGGAAAGCCTGCCAATATTATTATGTAAATATTTGACTTCTAAAATTTGCATTAGACATTTTGAGATGAAAACAGTGGGAAAGCAAGTTACTGGAAACATTTACCATATGAAAAAAATCTCAACATGCTTGCATTTATTACATATATAATTATTTTTGTTTGTTAAATCTTTAATGAATGTTTGTATTGTAATCCCAGTCATTATCTTTAGAATATTCAATTTACAGAGAATATTGTTTGCTGCAGTTTAAAATAATAAAGTATCAAAGAATAAATTTTGTTTATATTTGATTATGATTTTGAAGTGTAAGCAATGACTTTGATTTTCAGTATTGACTATTACGATGTTAACACATAATTGAAAACCAGGAAATTAAAATGAGTAAATGTCTTACCAAAACCTTTATTCATTAAAAGTTATTCATTGAATGTATTGTAAATCATTAATCTTTCCCATGTAAAATTGTTTACTTCTTAAAAAATGATTGAATAGCATATTATGCATGACCCCAGCAGAACCAAAAGATGCCATTTTTTGTTGTTGTTTGATTTTTTCTCTTCCATCTTTACTTTTTCTTTTTTTACAATTTTACATCATTCCTTTTTGGATATTATGTTGTATTGTATTTCTACCTATTGCTACAGATTATTTGTATTGTGGTTTGTAACGAGATCTTAAACCACAAGAGACAAATGTGTCATAAAATTTAAAAGTACAATGCAAAATAATTTGGCAAAAAATACGGTGACAAAGACAGTAAAAATTATAAGTACACCAATATTTCTATAATCTCTCAATGTAAATATGTGGTTTGAAAATGTGAACACTAGTGACCTTAACGTGTCATCTTTTTTCTTTAATCACATTAACTAAATTTTATATAATTAACAGTAGACACATGAAAATATTTATTATCTTATGGTCAAATAAATGAAAACCAAAACAATGATAAATTATCACCCAACTGTGATAATAGCCAGCTTCTAAAAGACAGAAATAGTTATGACTGATGAGGCTGTGTGGCAAAGGGTACCCTTGACAGCATTGATGGGAAAGTATGTTGTACAGTTATTACGGAAAGCAGCCTGGCCATTCCTTTAAAAAAAAAAAAAAAGACAAAAAAGAAGGAAATGTGGACCATGGAACTGAAATATAATTTAGCAATTCCACTGTATGTTTATTGGAGGGATATAAATTTTATTCTATTTTATTTCTTTATGTTTTAATTGAATCACCATAAGATACAGTTATAAGCTTTCATGATTTAAGTTTCAGTCATAAAATGATCGACTCATCCCTCCACTAGTGCACATTTTCCACCCCAATGTCCCCAGTATCCCTCCTGACAACCCCACCCCATCCCACTGCCATTCTGTGGTAGGCACCTTCCTTCTTACTCTTTCTACATTGGCCATTATGGTTTGCAATACAGATACTGAGAGGCCATCATATTTGGTCTTTAGTTTACTTTCAGCACACATCTCCCATCCCAACCAATTCTTCCAATCATTATTAACTTGGTGGTTCCTTCTCCATCGCAGCTACCTTCTCACCCTGCACATGAGGCATCTTTCCAAAGAGATTCTCCTTTGTCTTTACCTTAAATACCTTGTCTCCTTGAGTATGACTGTGACTGGGTTCCGAATGTCTTTGGCTGCTAGGGCTCTGCTCGGGCGGGGCAGGAAGGGAAACTCAACCCATCCTGCTCTAAGGGGCCCCGGTAAAGACAGCCAGGCATGGGGGCAGGAGACTCTGCCACACATCTCACACTCTCCACATGCTCAGACGAGCCTCATTCATGAAGGAACCGGCAGAGGAACCCAGGTGTGTGGGACACAGAACTGAGATCTCCAAGCCTGCTTGGATCTGGACTGGACCTCCTCTACCCAGATCCCCCATTTTCCAGTACCTTGGCGGTCACACCCAAAAACTGCCCCGGGTGCTGTGTTATCCCATCAATGGCCAAGATTCAGAGATTATAAAACAAAGCATTTGCAGCCACTTGGGATTTTATTGTCAAGTTTTCCCTCCCTGAGAACCCGGCAAGCTAAGGAGAGTATCCTGCCCATAGGGCAGAGCCTGGCAAGCTCCCCAGGGCGAATTTGATATGCCAAAAATAGTAACAATGACCCTTAAAGAACCTTCCTTGGGAAGAAGGAGTAAAGAGAGGCTGCTAAAATCTCAAGGTTAGGATGAATGAATGGAGATGTTACAAACAAAAGGTAATTTTATCTCTATGCTCATTGCAACACAATTCATAGCAGTCAAACACAAAAGCAAACTAAGTGCCTGTAAACAGTTGACATGGAAAAAAGTGTGCATGTTTGTGTGTGGTTGTGAGGAGGGGTCAGGATAGAATAGAGGGAGGGTGGGGTGCTTAAGATAGAGAATAACTAATCTTTGGTGACAACAGAGCTGATGAAACCAAATGGATACTTCCCCTTTTTCCATTACCAATAATTTCATTATTGTGAAAGTTGCTATGGAAAGTTTTGGTCTTTGGTTTTTGTTTGTATTTTTAGGCCATCTTCAGCAGTGCGCTGGAGCTCCTGCCAGCTCAGTGCTCAGGATTTGCTTTTGGCTGTGTTGTGGAGAGCACTGGATATATCATGGCCTGCACAGCATGCCCTCCAGCACAATGAGCCATCTTTTGGGACCAGAATTTTGAAGAGATTGCACTGAATCTGCCTATTGCTTGAGATAAATAACTACGAGCTACATTCATTTTTCTTATTGATGAGTACAGAATACATTTCAACCACTTTAGGTCTTATTCAGTTGCCTTTAGAATTATCTTTTACTGTTCAACTATTTCTATATTTTTAAATTAAATTTATGCCTAAGAATTTTATTCCTTTTGATGGTGAATGGACTCTGTTCTTGATAAATCCTTTAGTTGATGAGACTGTGAATTCTACTTTGAATTATTCTGCTTAATTTTCAATCCCGTTTTCATTTTCAATTCAGCAGATCTTCATAAAATATGAAAAAACATTATATAATGCTTATTAATAGTAAACACAATCAGGATTTCTTGCTAAATTGACAAGCATGTTTTGCATTAATAAAATGAGATTAACATGTTTTGTCAATTACAAGTTTTTTTAAAATTAAAAGCATATAAGTATTAAATTATTTTCATTATTTTGTAGTACAATAATTTTAAATTGTCAAAATATTACAAATATATTTGTATTGCGTTAGAAGTGTGACTTTTCCTCATTTTTTTCTTAATTTGAAAATCCACAAAATCTTTCATATCAGAAAGTAGAGATTATGTTTGATTTGCATTAATGTCTCCTGCACATTTTCATATCAAAAGCCATTAACAGGCATAAGGTTAGCCTAGGGAGTAGAATAAACAGCATTGTTGATCCAGATATATAATCTTATAGTGACTTGAAATGCACTTCAAATCACAAAAAGAGGGAAAAAAAGTGGAACTACCCACACCACAGGGTAAATTGCAGAAAAAATCTTGGAAATGTATATTGTAATAATTTTGAGAATTCATTAAGTTAATGTATGCTGTAGAGGTGACAGTAAGCAACAGTGTGAAAAGATTCTAGCAATTTCACCGCCCACAACTAGGGATCAATCATGATGTTTTACAAATGTCTTTAGACAAGTAATTGTTACTAATGGTTTTGTAATAACAAAAGTAACAATGATTCTCATGATTGATTTTTTGGAAGAGCTAAAAGAAAACCATTTTGTAATGCAATTCTATCTTGGTGCTTAAAAATAAAGAGCCCAAAATTCCAAAGATGAGAGGGAAATTTAAACTAATAAAAAGAAATAGAATAAATTTGACTTTTCACCAACATGTTTATTACTATTGCTAAACAGTATGTTTTTCAAAAACTTAATATAGAAATGGCAGTAATACACTTCTAGATTGTATGATGCAGGTAATTATTACTGCTATTACATTTTAAAGGACTGGAGTGATAGCACAGCAGGTAAGGCATTTGCCTTGCATGTAGCTGACCCGGGCTCAATTCCTCTGTCCCTCCAGCACAGTGAGCTATCTTTGAGAGCCTGGCAAGCTACTGAGGGTATCCCACACCATGGCAGAGCCTGGCAAGAAGCTACCCACGGCATATTGAATATGCCAAAAACAGTAACAAGTCTCACAATGGAGACGTTACTGGTGCCTCCTCCAGCAAATCGATGAACAAGGAGATGACAGACAGACAGTGTATTACATTTTGAAAATTAAAGATTTAGCACATTAAAAAGTTAATCATATGACATGTCATCTCAATCTGCAGTTTTTCAACATGATAGTTAAGAATTATATAATTGACAAAATGACTCATCTATTTTTATTAGTTCAAAATTGAAATATAAATCTGTATATTACTTCAGTTTGAAAAAAGTGATTAGAATGCTATTTTTGGTTTACAGGTTTCTTTGTTAGTTAAAAATCTATAATAGGAAAATCAAACTAAAATTAGCAAAATAAGAAAATTTTATCAAAGCCATCAGAATATCATAAATCTTAAAGATAGTACACATGTGATATAAATATAATAACAGAAGTACTATTTCTATAATAGTAAGTAATCATTGTGGTTCAAAATAGAAAGTCTTCCTTTGTATTTTTCTATATATTATGTACAACTCGAAGAAAACAACAAACTGAACCTTTTCCTTTCATGCTTAAAAATGAATACATTTATTCATTTAATTCTTAGATACCTAAATTATAAATATAAGAATATGGCTCTTTATGTGCTTGCAAGCAAAAAAATATGTAAGCTAGTTGATTGGTTATGCAATTTCAAATATTAAGAACATAACCTGAGAGTTACATCAACACTCAGTAAAAATCCCCTCCCCTGATAACTCAGTTAATGGCCCCCACACCTAAGAACCTTAGGTGTGTGGTTCAAAGAGATTTTCCATTCTTTCAACTCCGTTTTGTCCAGCTGGTTTATCAGGTATCTGAAATGGCACAAAAATAGGATTGAGAGTCCTTCAGCAAAAAGACAATTTTGTGCTAAGGAAATAAAGTGCCTTTCCACAGAGTTCAGGTCAAGCCTAGTGGCTTCCATGTCTAAAGGCTCTTTATTAAGGCATTTATTATTTATTGCTACATTTGTTCTTTGGGGGGTGGGCACACCAGCAGGGCTCAGGGCTTTCTCCTGGCTCTGTTCTTAAGGATCACTCCTGGTGGGCTCAGGGGACCTTATGGGGTGCCAGGGACAGAACCCAGGTTGGCAGTATGCAAGGCAAGCACCTCACCCACTCTACTATCGCTCTGGTCCCCTACATTATTTCTGAACATAGGTTTAAATTCAGTTCTAAACATATGTTTTAGTTCATCCCAATGTCCACATGGCCTCAAATCCCATAGTTTCTGTCGCTCTGTTTCTCTGCCTCTGACTCTCCACATCTCTCTTTTCTGCTTTTTGGACCATTTCCAGCTGTATTTAGGGCTTAGTGCTGACTCCTAGCTGGACTCTCGAAGCATATATGATGCTGGGGATTGAACCGGGGCCCATTGTGTGCAAGGCAAATTCTCTGCCCTCTGTACTCTCTCCTGCCGTGGGCAGTCTCTTTAAGAAGTCGGCCTGTTTGTTTTGCTGTGATTCCACATAACAATTCACAAGAAAGACTTGTTTCTCTGATTTCCAACTTCATAGGCCCTAAATTGGCCTCATGTATTAAAAACAATTCAGAGTAAAAACGGGGTACAAACATGTATTGTCAAAAGGTACAATAAAGCAAGTTTTATTGGGACAGCCAAGAATCAAACTCAAATTGGCAGAGTAAAAATAAGAACCTGCGACAGCTTTTCAGATGTAAAGCAAAATCAGTTTCTTGAAACCCTTCGCAGTGTATTTGCCTTCTTCACCTCCTTCTGCCTGCTGCTTGGATTTTCTGTTTTGCTTCATTCCCAAGCAAGTTCTAAAAGACGGGAAAAGAAAGTTGCTTTGCAAATCTGTCTTTTGAAATCTCCATCTTTAGCCAGAGGCCAATGATATGAAAACCACCATATTTTCAGTGATCACTGTATCACTGTCATCCCGTTGCTCATCGATTTACTCAAGCAGGCACAGTCTCCATTGTGAGACTTGTTGTTACTGTTTTTGGCATATCAAATATACCACGGGTAGCTTGCCAGACTCTGCGTGCAGGCAAGATATTCTAGGTAGTGTGCCAGGCTCTCGGAGAGGGGCAGAGGAATCAAACCCGGGTCCGCCGCATGCAAGAGGAATGCCCTACCCACTGTGCTATCGCTCCAGCCCATTTTCAGTGATATACATGTGAAACTTTAATGTATTCATAATGCAGTCTTACTTCAAACAAATGCTGCCATTTCTTCTAGCTCCCTCAGACATAGCAGGTTAATACCAGTGATCCCCGTGTGATACCTGACCACTTCTAACAGAATACTGGGGTTCTCACATTGTTAGCATGCATCAGATTCACCTGGGAGAAGCCAAGCTCAAGACTACAATTACATTGAAACAAAATTGGTTCAATTTCTTGATTGGTGCTCAAATTTGCATGGGGGGTCCATCAGATTGGAACCCTTTGCTCTGGTTGGATACTTTCAAGTTTACACTTGGAGGAGGGCTTCAGCTTCATCTAGATCACATAAACAGATTGTGGGTGAAAACCACGCCCCCCAAGAAAATCAGCATGTTCTGGCTGGAGAGATAGTTCAGTGTGTGAGCCTTTACCTTGCACACTTCCACCCGGGGTTCCATTCCCAGCGCCCCATGTGATCTCTGAGCTTGGTCGGGAGTTAATTCCTTCGTGCAGAGTCAGAAATAACCTCTAAGCATTGCCAGCTGTGATTCCCCCTTTACCCCACCCCGGCTCCAAAACAAAACAAAACAACCTAAGAAGAAAACCAACATAGCAATGTGCTGGGCAGAGGAGCGTACTCCTACAAAGGTCTGTGTTGGAGAGATAGTACAGGAGATTGACAGCTTCCTTGCATGCAACCCAACTGTGATTCTGGTTTCGAGTGTCTAGCACTGCATCTGAGTCCGCTAGCACTGCCAGGAGTATGCCCTGTGCACTGAGCGCAGCTCTTTATGGCTCCAGAGCAAAAGAGAGAAAAGCAAGGTCAGCCAAGGGGCAACTAATGCAATTTACGAATCAATACAGTAGGGGTGGTTCTTTCTATTTTTCTGCTGTTCTCTACGAGAGCTGAAGATAGATGGAAAAGCTATGGTAAGGAACTGTGCTTAATATTGCTATGTATCTGGTTCTAGCATAACATATGTAATTCCAAAAACTTGAGATAACTTGATCACGGACTGCAGAGGTAGTACTGCAGGTAGTACAATTGCCTTGCCTGTAGAGGACCCGGGTTCAATTCCTGGTGCCCCAAATTGTCCCCCAGGCACCATCAGGAATGATATCTGAATGTAGAGCCAGGAGTAAGCCCTAAGAACCACCGTATGTGACCCCTAACAAACAAAGTAATAATTCAGTAATTAAGTTAGCAAGCAGATAAAATAGTATAACTACATTTATTTCACTATGGAAATGCAGTAAATGAAAAAATAAATCACATGATGGACCTCATAACTGCTCAAAAGTCGGTAATATTGTGTACTAATTCTAGAAAGCAATAATAGCAAAAACCTAACAATGTATAATACCTTAATAATTGAAATGTATGCATGCACAAATCCAGAGTCAATGTTCCTTTTCCTAAATAATGGTGTGGATACTTAAAAAGAGTCATTTAAAAATATTTTAATGTGCATTAATTTCTTGACTGATTTGCAAAGAAATGATTCTTAGGCAAGTCACATTAACTTAAGGAACCTGCATAAATAGCTTAAAAATAAAAGATCGTGCCAGGGCTGGAGTCAAATGAAAGTGCTAGTAGAGCGGGTATAGTCTTGTCTTGAATGCAGCTCAGTCAGGTTTGATTTCTGGCACCAAATACAGTTGCCTGAGCACTTCCAGGAGTGATTTCTGAGCACAGAGCCTGAGCACAAACTGCGTGTGGTTCTGAGCACTAGATGGGTGTGGTTCAAAAATCAAAATGGAATGAAGAAAAAGCAATGAGGGGCTGGAGCAACAGCACAGCGGGTAGGGCATTTACCTTGCACGTGGCCGGCCTGAGTTCGATTCCCAGCATTCCATATGGTCCCCAAGCACTGCCAGGAGTAATTTCTGAGTGCATGAGCCATGAGTAACTCCTGTGTATAGCCGGGTGTGACCCAAAACAAACAGAAAAAGCAATGAACCTGTGCTAGAACTTTCATTTGATTTTTCCAACTATGTCCATGACAAATGTGTAATTGACAATAGTTGAGAGAATAATTTTATCTCTGAGATATCTAAAATGTTATTACTGGCATATACCTTTCTAATTTAATTAGAAATGACAAGATACCAAGATATGAAAAACTATATATTTTTCTTTTTCTGTACTCCACAAATACTTGAGTGTGTTAAATTTTGTACCCGTTTTAAACTAGCTCTAGATAAAAACCATGATGATGATATGGCCAATAACAGAACCCCAAAACAAATCTTTACTGGATATCTCCTCACCTTGCTTTTGTTTGCCTTTTAGGAAAAATGTGCTCTTTAAAAAAAAACCTAAAATGCACAACGATGTCTTTCCTATGGGTCCATATTTGTACCCATCACTATCCAGTATGTGAAAGCACAGCCTGATCACTTGCACAGCTAGAGTGCTCAGTATTGTAGCATGTGTGACATCATTACTGTGGTTAATAAAACATGTCAAAAGATAATCACATTCTCCATCATGTCCTAGTGAAAAGCTGTAGCAACTTGCAGCCTGAACAACTTTAAGCTATAAAATTCATCAACCCATTGCCAATTATTCTGAAAATGATCTTATATTGCCAATTATTCCTTAAACTTCTAATTTTCTTGAATAGATAGATTCTCTCAATTTCACTGAAACTTTTCAAATATCACTTGACAGAGTTGGAAATTTCTTTTAAAGGATATTTAGTCTACATTTCCTGATTTACCTCAGCAGAATCATTCATTAAAAGCAAAAAACTCAAACTCTGCTAGCCTGTCGTTATTATCTTCATCTATAAACTTCATATTTTTGTAAACTACATATTTTTTCAGAAATTAGAAGGGAAAATTTAAAGGGTAAATTTTAAGAATAAATTTAAAGGCTAAACTTTGATTGCTTACTTGACAGTAAATACTGGATTAAAATTTTACCCAAGTGTACAGTCTTATAAAGGATTTTAATATTTTAATGCCATAATATTCACTACCCTTGCTGTTTATTTGTGCAACATCATAAATTATAGTTTCACACTGTGCAATAAAGCTGTGTTTGTATTTTATATGAGAATTAATTGGATATGTTATATTTATCCACCTTCAGTTCCCCCGTATTTTGCCTCTCATGGTTCTGGGTCAATAACTCTCGATGATTACTTTAAATCCCTTATTTTTAAGAGGCAGTTAAATTAATATGATGTCATTTCCTGCTGTTATTATAACCAATAGTAATAGAATTTATATTTAATTGTACCCACCTTTTGTTTTGTTTTCTTTGGGGTCATATCCAGTGGTGATCAGGGCTTGCTCCTGGCTCTGTACTCAGTGATCACGCAGTGACCACTCAGTGATCAAGGTGCTCAGGGGGCCATGTTGGACATTGGAATCCACACAGGCCAGCCACATGCAGAGCATGCTGCCTACTCACTGTGCTTTTGCTAAGTTATTATTAAACTGTGTCACTGTCACCCTCTGTTACCTTTAGTAAATTTTTATATGTGTTTGCAAAAGAAAATTATGTGAAATAAGCTTTAGAACTTTATCCATTGCTTCTGAACTTAAGGGTAATATCTTTAATCTTTTTAAAATTCAGGTTGCATTTTAAGTACTTAAACAGAACTTATGAAATATTCATTATTAAGTGTTTTTGTAGAAGGACTTTATGAAATAATGACATGTATTCTCTTAGCTACTTTTCCTACATTGCTCTTGTAGATGAATACTTCTTACGTATGTATATATTCATTGTGAGTTTGTATCTGAATCTTCTCCCTCCTGTCTATCCAGAACATGAAAAAGGAGGAATGGAAGGGACTCACTGTATTTTTCTTTCTTTGTTCAGACCAGAACCTTGGAAACAGATTAAATTCAGGTTGATTTTTGATTATTGGTTGTATGTGCTTATTGTTTTCATCTAAAATGTATTTTTATTAGCTACTGATTATGATAAAATAATTTAAGTAGAGGCAGAGGGGAAGCTCATTGGTGGTGCACTCAGAAAAATTGCTAATCGGGAGTACCTTGAAGGTGGAGTAAAGCAGTGTAAACTCCAAGTGGAAGTGGCCAGGAGGGAGCCTGTGACTCCGCCCAGACACCAGACACCTCACCCTGGCCTGCTCATCACTGCTTCTGCACCATCTTGGACCTGGTGAGTCAGAGCAGTGCTGGGGAAGCCGTTTCTCTGTTTTGCTATGGATTTGTGGGTCTTGTAAGTGCGTTTTTCCTTGGTTATCTACACTGTGTGGAGGATTCATCTCTTAGTGCAGGTTCTAGAAGCTCAGGTGTTTCTCTACAGGGATTTATGGAGAAAGTGTATCCCAGTCTCTCCTATCCACTTCATTCAGGTGCTTTTTGTTCTGCCTGATGTTTGGAAAATGTACAGGTCATGGTTGTTCATCTTATTTTTTTAGAGTGTTTTTGTTCAGAAGAAATTGCTCTAGATTCAGTGTGTTGGTAGGAGGAGTTGAGTTCAGTGGCAAACTACGTTGGTGCCATCTTGAACTGGAATGAGAGTCTTTGAACCAGGGTGTGTGTGTGTGTGTGTGTGTGTGTGTGTGTGTGTGTGTGTGTGTGTGTGTGTGTGTGTGTTCCTTATTGGACAGTATTTCATACTAATTCTTCCTGGGTACTGAACTGACTTGGGTTAGGATTTGACCTTCCATTTTGAACATACTAAAAAATATATTCTGGCATTATGTCAGAATAAAATACTCTTGTTATATTCTAGCAGATGATTAAAAAAATGGCTGAGCCGAACTTTAATATCATAATCATTGAATTAATTTTCGGTTGACCCTAAGATTTTTTTAAAAAATGTTGACTGTAACTTAGAACTAACTAGCCCTTTACAATTTCTCTCCTCTAAGCTACCAGGATAATATCATCTCGTCTATTATTTAGATTATTTAAAATTTCACAAATAAAAATAATTTAAGAATCAGTTTATTCAGACTCATTTTAAGCAGTGCTTATCGAGTTTCCGCGATCTCAGAACAGGATATTACTATAAGGTGATATGAATCTACTCAATTCCTGAAGGAGTTGATTTAATAAGGAATTTCCTTACAAAAATGTATTAGTTGAAAGTAATTTGTGCTAATTACCTGTATGCCAAAAAATATTGAAGACATTAGAGATATAGCTGTGGACAAAACAGTCAAAATGTTCCTTGTCTTTCCCTCGGGAATGCAGAAAATAAATACGTAAGTTGGTTATACATATGCATGATGGTTTGTCAGATGATGATGCATGCTCTAAGAAAATATGATAAAGCAGGAAGGGGATAAAAAAAAAAACACCAAGCCCAGGGGGAAAACATGGTGATCCATGAAAGATTAGCCAACAAGGTGATTTTGCCCTAAAATTTTAGCAGACAAGGGGAGCCAGAAACGTGGCAGATGCAGTGTCTCTACAGTGGGCGTGTGTGCAGATCAGTGAGGCAAGCGTCTTAATGGAGTTGGTTGAGTAAATTGTTAAATACTTTTCAGCAATGAATTTCCTGACTAGTGCTAGCCTGTAGAATTTCTTTGGTCTGAGAAATGGGAATTCTTCCTATTTAACACAATGGTTCAGGCCAGGTGCCCATGCCAGTCCACAGATGCAATGAACTTGAAATCCACCACGCTACAGACCATGCAGAAAATGTTCTGTCACAGAACACACAGAGGGGGCTGGAGAGATAATACAGCAGTAAGGTGATTGCCTTGTATATGGCCGACACAAGTTTAATCCCCTTGACACCCATATGACTCCCTAAGTTCACCCGGAGTGATCACTGCTCAAATAGCCAGGAGTCTTCCCTGTGCACTGCTGGGAATGGCCCGCAGATAACAAGAACTGTAGCAACAAGCATATCACAATGAAGTGTCATCTTTAATGTGGCTTCTCTCCGCTTTAAGTGCTGAGTTCCCCCAAAGCATAACCGAGTGGTGTTCATCTTTGTGCACTCAAAGGGCGATGTAAGGCACAGCAGGTAGAGCATTTGCCTTGCATACAGCCAACCTGGGTTCAATTCCCAACATCCCACATGGTCCCTCCAGCACCACCAGGAGTAGTTCCTGAGTGTAGAGCTAGGAGTAACCCCTGTGCATCACTAGGTGTGACCTGAAAAGCAATAATAATAATAATAATAATAATAATAATAAATAAAAACCAAAGGGCAGTGTAGAGTCTGCTACTTCGAGGGGGTTCATCAGCTGGAAATATGACTGAGATCTCAAAAAAATTCCAAGTCAGTGGATGATTGCTAGAGATGGAGCGATAATCTCTCTCTGAGGATTCTGACTTTTGTGGAGAGGCCACTCTTTGTTAAGGCTTTGGTCAACACAAGTTGAAGGAGTGGGGCTTTTAAACAGTGAATGTATTTCTCATTTCTATAGTCCTGAAGCAAGGAGCTAGCAGGCCTTCCTTTCTCTGAAGACACTAGGAATCTAGACTCCACTCCTTGCTCATTCTGACTCCTTGAAACTCCAGATAGTTCTTGGTATGTGTCTCTGTCTCTGACATCGACTTTTCCTGTTCGCTGTGTGTTTCACAACACCCCCTGCCTATCCTTATAAGAATGTGGGAAATTGCTATAGCAGTCCAATTGAATAATCCACCTCCTCTCAAATTTTTTAATCTAGAATTTTGGCATGGAAGATCACTTTCACTCTTTCAACATGTAGGATGATATCCCTTGTTCCTAGGGATTATGATAGGCTCATATTTTTAGATGGGAATACATTTTAAATTTACAAGAAGAATAACAAGGATTTCTAGTTAGAGATTTCCAGATTGATATAGGGATGAAATGGGGCGAGAGAGAGAGAGAGAGAGAGAGAGAGAGAGAGAGAGAGTGAGAGAGTGTATAGGGTTCAATAAGACACAGACCCTATAGGCAGCCCCAGTTCAATCTCTGGTACCACATGGTCTCCCAAATACCTCTGAGTGCAGCACTGACGGCCCCTCTTACTCGTAAGACTGTGCTCCCAGAGACTCCCATGTCACAGGGTCAAGCACCATCACATTCTCAAGACCTTGCATTGAATCTCCCTAAATGAGAATCCCCAATAGGACCATCACGCTTGAGCACAGTTTTGGAGTCCACTCCCAAAGTAGTTTTGAAAGTGTGTATTATGAAATAGGATCTGGAAAGAGAGGGATATGTTTATAGGACCCTTATCAATTTGATTTAAATAGAGAAAACCTTGACTTTCAAGTTAAGAGATGGGTACAATTCAAGTAGAAGAAAGATAAATGTTGTCATGCGGCCTCTTCAACCTAATAGGTGTTATGTTATATATGAAGAGACATGGATAACTTGTCTACTTTGCTATACACATGACTCTCAAAACTCACCAGCTCATTTGGGTTCAAATCCTGTCCTTTATCTTATTGTTTCCTAATTATTGACTAAGAGAGGTATTGTTATGTCTTGGACGTTTAAAAAATTGATTAAGGCGTGCTCGCTTCGGCAGCACATATACTAAAATTGGAACGATACAGAGAAGATTAGCATGGCCCCTGCGCAAGGATGACACGCAAATTCGTGAAGCGTTCCATATTTTTGAGTTGCGGGCTGAATGAGGGCTAGAGACTGAGCACAACGGCCACTCAACACCTTTATTGCAAACCACAACAGCTAATTAGAGAGAGAGAACAGAAAGGAATGCCCTGCCACAGTGGCAGGGTGGGGTGGGGGGAGATGGGATTGGGGAGGATGGGAGGGAGGCTGGGTTTACTGGTGGTGGAGAATGGGCACTGGTGAAGGCATGGGTTCCTGAACTTTGTATGAGGGAAGTATAAGCACAAAAGTGTATAAATCTGTAACTGTACCCTCACGGTGATTCTCTAATTAAATATAAATAAATTAAAAAAATTGATTAAGGCACTGTGATTTATAAAGTATTAGTAGTTAAGTTTCAGGCATACAATCTTCTAACATTAACCCCATCTCCAATGTCAACTTCTCTCCATTAGTAAGCCCAGGTTCCCTAATGACACCCAATCTGGCTCCTTGATGGGCACATTTTCAAGTTTCAATGACTCATTGGACCTCATACTTTTAGTTTTGCTGGTAATGTGCTTTAGATATATAAATGTATTATACTGCCTGTATTTTGAGACCACCTTGCCTTGTACATACTATATTTTGCAGCCCCGAATACAATAGCTAGGATACAGGATCAACCCTGGTGTCTACAGAGGAATGAGTGTATCATGATGGTTCAGCAAATCTACACAACAAAATCCTACACAACTGCAAAAGAAAAATATAATAGTGTAGTTTGCTGCACTTTGATAGAATTGAAGGAAATTATATTAAAAAAAAAGGTAAGCCAGAAGAAAGACACAGAGCCGATGATCTCATTTATCTGTGGTATATACAGAATAATAGGACAAGGGTATGTGAAGTATCAAAAAAGGGATCTCTATGTTACCATGAACCCTAGATTATAGAACTGAGGACAGAGAAGAAGAGAAATCCAGAAGAAAAGTAAGAACAGGGCAGGAACCTAGGACATTTTTTAAGGACTTTGGCTGAAAGAGTGTCTGTCACCCTCAAAGCATGATGCTGAAATACACCATTACCTTTCAGCAGTCAACTTCTGAGTGGAAGGTAAGGTAGGGGAAAGGAGTACAACTCAAAATTTTGCTTTATTATTATTTTTTTATTTTTTAATTCTTTAATTAGTGAGTCACCATGAGGGTACAGATACAGATTTACACATTTTCGAGCTTGTTTTTCCCTCATACAATGTTCGCAAACCCATCCCTCCACCAGTGCCCATTCTCCACCACCAATAAACCCAGTATCCCTCCCATTCCCCAATCCCATATCCCCCCACCCCACCCTGTTTCTGTGATAGGGTATTTCCTTTTTATCTCTCTCTCTCTCTCCAGTTGGGTGCTGTGGTTTGTAATAGGAATATTGAGTGGCCATTGTGTTCAGATTCTAGTCTACTTTCAGCACGCATCTCCCTTTTCGAGTGGGATCTTCAACTACATTTTACTTGGTGTTCCCATCTCTATCTGAGCTGTCTTTTTCCCCAGCATGTGGGACCAGCTTCCAAGCCATGGAGCCAACCTCTTGGTACTTATTTCTACTATTCTTGGATATTAGTCTCCTACTCTGTTATTTTATATTCCACAGGTGAGTGCAATATTTAGGCAGAGATTCTAGGAAGATTTTATGTCACTTATTCTATAGCATACAGATAGCCTTGTTGAAGATTATTTGGTAAATGTAGTTTCAGGTTTGTACTCTTGAGATTAACAAAATTGTTTGAGCAGAAGATAATGTTGCCTCTGTCATTTAGATGTTGAAGATTTTTTTCTAGGGTAACATGTGTAATATCAATCCTGAGTTGTAATTGTATATGAAAAGTTAAGGGTAGTTTATAATATAGAAATAGGGTAGGTTCTAATCAGAGAGATAAATCATAAGAAACTTGCAGATAATATGTGTTTGCTATATGCAAATACAGAAGATTACATACGCTTGGTCTAGACAGAGGCTTTGGTTCTCACTAACCTGGTTTCTTCCCCACTAAGAGGGCTGTAGTTGCTTTCAAGTACTACTTAGTACTACAAAGCTCTAAGCGTATTTGTCACCTCTTCAATGTCAGTTGTTTTCTCTGAGTAAATTCTTTATCAGAGCTCACTATTAAGATTGTAGTGGTCTGTTAATCTGGTATTTCACAATGTTTGCTGACCTATAGGGGCAGAGGAGCTATAGCTGTGACTTCTCTTAGGGGATTAGGCATGCTGTTCTATGGTACTACTAGGGAAGTATTCTTTTTAAAACTGAACCTCAGTGGTTTGACTTGGGAAATAAAGTGCTGCAGAAATGAAATGCTCTCCTAAAAATTGCATTTATTATATTTCTTCTCAGAATGTTTATTGTTATTCAATTAAAGTGTTTCCACAGGGATGGTTTGTGACAGAGCAGCTTCTGTTTATGAGTTGATTTGGTTTGATATAAAATTTTGAGGTATCATTTGTTAATGCATGTTGCAATGGTTTTATGGCAGTTTTGTAAATTTATACCTGAATAACTTTATATAATACTACTTGGCTCTAAGTTTAGTAATATATATATTTATATATGTTTGTGTGTATGTGTATATATGCTTTTTAATATATATGCATGTCCATATACACATACATATGTGTACATAAATTTCAAAAATGCTCTTGTGTCAGTGTTAATGGGAATTGCCTTAACACATTCACAAATGAACGGTAGTAAGATTTTTTAATATGAGATGTATTTAAAATTGTAAAAGTATATGGATATGTTATTCTTCTGCAGGCATTCCTTCAGAATATTCCCATAAATTAGTTTGTACTTGTAATTATGCTAATTTGTGAAAAATAAAATGTAGCTTTTATGGTATTTTCATAAATTTGATAGCATTTCTAATTCATTTGATTTTTTAGTATAAATATGTCAAGATAATACTTTTAAGATTGCAACAAATTGTCTAAGATATTGTTATACTAATCAGTTGGCATTAATTGCCAATTAAGAATTAAATATGGTCAGAATAACTTGAGCTTATTTTAGTTAGTAAGACCATCAAATGTTTCTATTTATCTCAGTTTCCTGGGCCTGGGTCTTCCTGCTGATGTGGAAAATCTTTCTACAATTATTAAATAAAAAATAAATGGTCCCAAAATTATGGCCATATAACTACATGAAGAATGATTTTCTTTTGAATATAAAAAACCTTGCTAAATTTTGTTACTAGCAAATCATTATTTTATCTAAAGTTATTTTCTTGAAATCATATTTCCTCAAAAAATAAATAATAGAACATGTTATCCCACTTATGGACAATATGAATATTTGATACTTAACTTTATTCTTATGCCAATTCAGATTCTGCCACTGTATCACTGTCATCCCGTTGCTCATCGATTTGCTCGAGCGGGCGTCAGTAATGTCTCCATTGTGAGACTTCTTGTTACTGTTTTTGGCGTATCAAATACGCCACGGGTAGCTTGCCAAGCTCTGCTGTGTGGGCGGGATACTCTCGGTAGCTTACTGGGATCTCCAAAAGGGGCGGAGGAATCGAACCTGGGTCAGCTGGGTGCAAGGCAAATACCCTACCCACTGCACTATCGCTCCAATTCAGATTATATTTGATATATATTCCACCAGAATTAGGATAAGAGCTTTATTATGAACCCTCAAATATGGTGTCAGAGCTGAAACTATGATGCTTAGGAAAAATGGCATGTTTTTTTTTTAAATTTTATTTTATTTTATTAAATCACCGTGTGGAAGATTACAATGCTTTCGGGCTTAGGTCTCAGTTATACAATGCTGAAACAACCATCTCTTCACCAGTGCCCATATACCACCACCAAAAAAAAAAAAAAAAACCCACACAGTACACCTCCCATCCCGCCCCCCCACCCCCTACCTTGTAACTGATAAGTTTCATTTTACATTCTGTTTACTTTGGTTACATTCAATATTTCAACACAAACCTCACTATTGTTGTTAGGAATACCCCACTAGATTCAGACCTACTGTGAAGACAAATAAGGTTTTGAATTTCTGTACTTTAACAAGAAGTCCAGGGAGATTTCTTCCAGATATTAGATAATTGCAGGCTTGAAAACCCAATCTGTGGTCGTCTTAATATGGCGGCCACCGCGCCCTTCATCCCCGGAGAGAAAGAGGCGAGAGAGAGAAATACCTTTCCCCTCCCGGGCGGGCACGGGGCCGAGGCTTAGTTCTCAGGCTGGAGACATTCTGCGAGGAGTTGCTCACACCGAAAGAGGTTTTGCTGGGTCTGGATTCACGCTTGTACAGCTGCGGAGAGGCCGCACATGCGTGCGGCCCCCGGGATCACATCTCGGCGGTGGAAAATGGCATGTTTTTATGATTGAGACTGTGAGCTTGATTCTTCCTGACTTCATATTTCATGAAACACTTTCTAGACAAATATAAGGGACTATTTCTTGACCAGTATATTGAGGAACTCCATGTTGCCTGAGGATTCTAAATCAATTTGAGTCCTGAGAATATGTCTTAGTGTTGAGCTAATTTGTATTTCAAAAAGCCAGGAATGATATAAACTTTAGGGATATTTGGTGTGGCAGGAATTGTATTAGCTTTATGTCAGTTATTCTCCTAATGGTTAAGTTCAAAAGATGTTGTAAACACTAAATTAAGAATAGGGCTGGAAATACTAAAGTTCTTGTTATAACCATCTTGTTATTACCATTCAAAGATATTGGGAGAGATAGAAAAAAGGTATCCAAAATCCGTATGCACATTGCAAAAAGAGACATGGGCAAATGTGATAGAACCAAGGAAGCAGCTTCCCAGAAGAGAGTCACTTAAATTGAGCAGGATCACACATTAACATCTGGAAGACCTGAAATAAATCTTTCACTCCTCTGCAATCTCCTTGAATAAAAGGCCTTCAAAGACTGAAATTTTGTGTTAATGAAATAAAATTTCAACTTTAACACACAAATTTCCTTTCAAGTCAATACATAATATTTACAAGTGTACAGTGATGGAGGAACTATGTTGAGGGTTTAAGTAGTTTATGAGGTTGACAAGGAAGCAAAAACTGTAACTTCTCTAAATTATAAGTAGTATATTCACATGAATCACAAAATCCTGTTAATCATCGATTTCTCGGGCAGGCACAGTAACATCTCATTTCGTCCTTTCCCTGAGTTCTTAGAAGTCTATCTCGACTCAGCCCTCCTAACAATGTTGCACTGGGGGCTCTTCAGGGTCAGGGGAATGAGAGCCAGTTTGTTACTGGATTTTGCATATGAATACACCATGGGAAGCTTGCAAGGCTGTCCCATGTGGGCAGGAAACTCTCAGAAGATTGCCAGTTTCTCCCAGAGGGAGAAGTAGGCTAAAGATATGAAGCTTGCTTTTAAGTCTCTCTCTGGATGTTGGCCTTTGATGGTATTACACATACCTGGGTTCCTCTGCCGGTACCTTCATGCATGAGGCCTGTCCAAACATGTGGAGAGGGGCCTCCAGCATGGCTGTAGCTAGGTTCCAGTGGTCTTAGGCCGCCTAGGCCGCCAGGAGCTCTGCTTGGGGTGGGGAAAGAAGCTGGAGCCCATCCCTTCTGAGGGGCCCCGGGGAAGACAGCCAGGCATGCGGGCAAGAGACTCTAATATAAGTAGTATATTTGTTATCCATAACTCTATGATGCTTAGACAAGAAGCTCATGCAGTAACTCTATAAATGCTCTCACTCCTAAGATGCAAGTAAACCAAAATCTAAGTCTATAAATGGAGCAGATTTTTGAAACTGTAACCTAAGAACAAGTCACTGCAAACACCAAATCGAATTTTTCAAATGTTACAGACACTTAAACCATTGCTCATAAGATAATTGCCTTTCTTTGCTTCTGTTAATTCTCTGCTTTTCTCTCTCCTCACATCCATGGGCAGAGCTTCCCTAACCATGCCAGGCCTGGTTCTGGTTGATTATAACATATTTTAGATTAGATAAATTTTTAGGAGTCTTATTTTTATCAGTAACATCACCATGTAAGTCAACACTGTCAATGAAGCCCACTGCTACATCTGTGTGCACAATTATATTGTTACTCTGTTTCTCTAGCTTGAGTCTCGGCAATTTCACAGGTTTCACCTGCCTTGAGTTACATTATGGTCTCTCCTCAAAGGCTCATTTGGGGAAAGATCCACATGCAAGTGTTCTGGAGTTGTAGAACAATTTTTTTACCATTTATCCTAGACTGAGGGTTGACCTTGTTATAGACCCAAGTTTCCCATCCTGGACAGTCCAAACCCCATGGGAGGGAGAAAGATTGTGAGGAGTAGGATGGAGCTGGGAGAGGAGGTAGTGTCAGGTACAATTGGGGGTTGCTTTTAAGTTTTTTAAAAGATGTAATATTCAAGAGAATAGGTAAGTACTGTTAGTTTGCTTTTCTGAAAAGAGGGCAGCTGACAAATAACTTTGGAGGTCTGTGTTAGACAACATTTCAAACTCAATACTTAAAACACAACTGGAATTTTTGTCAAGTTGGCTACTCTAGCATGCTTCCTTCTATGTCATGCCAACTATGTCTTTAAGGCTGATAATGGGGATAAAACAAATCTACCTGTAAGCAAGTATGTTGTATTAAAAAAAAAAAAGAATCTCAAAACTTAAAGACAATCCATCAACTGCAATGTTCCATTACTAGCGCTAAGCCACATATCATACTAACCAACAGATTTAGGATTACAGAAAGGCATAAGCAGCAGTTTAGGAGAGTCCTGGGGGTCACCTCTGTGTATTGTGTTTTAGATTTTGGAAAACTACATGACACTTAGTTAAGCTTAAAATGTATTAAGGAAGGTTTCCTGGAAGAAATTAAAGATATGTCATAGGTTAAGATTCTTGCTTTGCATGTGGCCAGCTACACTTCATATCAGGCATGATCCCTCTTGCCCACTGTCAGAAGGGATCCCTGAGCACAGAGCCTTGTGCACTGCTAAATATGACCCAAAAACGAAAAAAGAGAAAGAGCATGCAGAGAAACATATATGAATGAAATTCAAAAAAACTAATAATGATAATATCTACATAAGAAAAAAGAAAGAAGGGAGGGTTTGGGTTTGTTTTGGTTTGGGGACCATACCTAATTGGGCTCAGGGCTTTTATCTCTGCAATCAGGGATCATTCATGGCAGGTGACCATATGGGATGCCATGTACAGTACAGGGAGGGCTGTATGCAAAACAAGTGCCCTAAAGGCTATACTTTGACTGTATTGCCAAGGGAGTATGTTTCTAGATGGACAGATGCTGGAGCAAAAGTACTGATGTCCAGTAGTGTCTCCCTCTCATGTCAGAATAGTTCAACAGAAGACTCAGCTAAGGATCAGATCAGAGCCCAGGATGCTGGCGCAAGATTTGGAAGCTGCAAAGAATTTGACTTGGGGGTGGGGCATTTTTCCTGAAAATTTCTTTACAAATTGAATCTAGCCTCTCAAAACATTACAAATAGTTTTTGCTTGTCAAAACCAGAGACTGATGGTTCTGTGATTGTCTCAGAAATAATGGCTTGAATTAGACTAAGTTAGTGGAAGTAGAGGAAGAAGAAACATGGATAAGTCTTTAGTGAACATTAATAACCAGAACAAGTGAAATGGCTCATGACATTTAGAATTTTTGGGAAATGGAACATGTAAGATTCCCTTTCAGTCAGTTGAATGAGAGAGAAATTCTTAGATTATAGGCACATTTTGTTCTGACTTTGGTGTTTTCTTTATGCCAATTTTATATATTGCTTTATATAAGTATTATCTCCTGTGTTTAAGATTGTGGAAAATTCCCTTTAAGCATCTCAGAGACATGAATTTTAAAACTAATTAGAGAATAATCACCTTGATTGTTTTTTTACAGTTATTTAAAGGGTAAATTTTGATCTACTTTGACATAAAGATACATATTTCCTATAGATCTACAACCATAACAATTAAATGAACACAGTATAAAGTTATTTTTGATGTAACTCTTATATAATTGACTTTCAGAGCTTATATAAAAATGATTTCTTTTAACATTTTCTTTTAAAAAATATTTAAAGTTTCTGGAACTTCACAAAGCTATCACTTATACATATGTGCCCATAACTAAAATTAAACAGATGTTAACATTCTACTTTACTGAATATCTTTCTTTTATTTAAATAAATAAGATATAATAGTCTTTATATCCTTCTTTTTTTCCTTGCTCCCTGGAGTTTATTTTTGCACTAAAAATGTTTCAATAAGTGCCAAATTTTAAACTTATTTCAATAATGAAATTAGCTATAATAAAGATTAATTATGTGATTTAAAATGTAAATGATATGTGTACTTACTAATTTTGTAATGTGATATTTTCACAAAACATTGTATTAGTACATATTTTTTAAATTTCATCATAATTTTTACATTACAAATTAGAATATAGTTTTATCTGCATTTCACATTTATTTATTATTTGAAGAAAATAAAATTGTTTCTAATATTTTCAATTATGTTTTGTGCATGTCTCATTTGTACACATATTTAGAATTTTGGATTACACTCCCACTTATGTAATTTCCAGGCTATAGAATATTCATATCTTTAACTTTGCTGGAATTCATAACACTTTACCTAAGACTCATGAATATAAATGACTTCCTATCTCTCACATCTTCTCCAATGCTTGTCATTATAAGAATTAGAAAAGTTTTACAATGTTATGAATGTGAAATGGCATTCAGTTATTGTTCTAATTTCTTTTTGCCTAATCACTCATGAAATGGAACATCTTTTGATTTATATGTAGACACTGATTTCTTATTCAATGACTCTCATGTTTGTATTCTTTACCTTTATTTTTGTTGAGAGTTATATTTCTTCCGGGCATACTATAGCGATTTTTATTTTCTGATTACTAACCATTTGCTGATTATAGTTTTACATGTATGTAGTGTCTTTTTAACCTGTAAGACTTGTTTTCATTAATGTGGAATTTGTTCCCCCATTTTCTCTGATTGTTTAGTTTTGGTTTAACTTGTATGTAAGTGTTTATTCTATTGATGGTTAGTGGTCATTTAATCTGTTTTTATCATCTGTTTCAATACAATTTGTGGGATAGTCTATTATTTTCCATTGACATTTGAAAAGCATTACTTCCATTCTATTCCACACAGTTTTTAAAAGAATTATGAATTTTCAATTATGTATTTTTTATTTCTTTAATATTAAATATTACTATATTTTTTAAAGGATTCCTTGGTTGATTTTGGCATTTTTTTTCCATTTTTAAAATGAAACATTTTCTAAATTTTAAGGGTAACATCTGTGGATTTAAGTTGGAAAGTGGATTTGTAGAGAAGTTACCTCATTTAATTTAATTTAAAAATTAAGTTTATGAGTATGTTTGAAACCTTGTGTGTTATTAATGTATCTGATAGTTCTGAGATATGTTGTTAATATACCATAGGATACACAATATACATATATAATTCCTCTCATACTGCATGTTCTTCACTAGTTCAGCTCCTCAGAGGTATTCTTATTTTTCTTCATACTTCACTGCACTCAGTATTTTAGTGTATTTAGATTAGTTATTTCTGTAGTCTATCATTATGATTCCCTTGCAGATTTTTAAAACTCTTGCGCAAGAGAGAGGTAATATCATCTGGTCATCCTTATTACCCCGGATGCATTTTTTTCTTGATATACAATCCAGTTTACTAATCATCTTGAGCACTGTGCTCAAATCATTTTATCTCATTGAAATATCCTTCACTATTATTATTCCACTGCAGTTACTCAGATACTTTCAGTCTTTATAAAACTAACCTATTTTTCACATCTCTTCCATGAAGTCATCTCTGTCTTCTCTATCTTTAAAACAAGATAAATGTTTTTGGGGAAATGTAAGTAAAAGGACGGCATGCCTTTTCCCAAATACCAGCTTGACTTGAAACAGGTTCCTTTGTCACTTGTGACTCAATTACCTAATGTCTCTGTGTATAATGCTCTCTCTGTTTTCAAATGTTATTCATTGAAGGAAATCAGCAACACTGAAGAGTTGAGAGTGAAAGTTTTATTAGGGTAGAGAAAGGAACCTTTGATCTAATACTCTTAAAAAAAGTAATCAGTACATGGCTATTCACTGCAATTTCAGAATTTAGTCTTTATTTATACCTACTTAATTTTTATTGTTAGTTAACTGAGAGACGACTAATATATTGCTGATTTAGCTGAGACTAACTATTGTCCCCACACACAGAGGTTTGAGGTCCCTACATCTAAGCCTGAGATTCTCTCAAGAGAATGCCTCACTTTAGCTATAGTCTTTATTCCTCCTGTTTTCTTTACTCCGTCTGTTCTTTCTACTAACCAGCAGGCAAATATCTCTCTTCTTACATCATTACATTCTTGAGTTGGTTTAATATGATAGACACAGATGATGTGAACTTAAATATAGTCTTGTGATATTTTACTTTGTTTCTCTTACCTATAAATAAGTTATAGCACGCACATATGTACATTGGTATATTGCCACAATGAAATAGAAATATAAAATTCACTCTAAATGAAAAAAAATGAATTATTAACGTATTTTTGGTGTTGGTCTGTATTCTCAAAAAATGTGTAACACAAGCTTTCATGAGTTTTATTCCTTTCTTTTGTTTTGGGGCCACAGCTAGATGTGCTCAGGGATTCTCCTATCTCAGGGGTGTTCATGGATTATTCCTTGTAAACTCAGGGACCATATGTGGTACCAAGAATTAAAATATGATCAACCAACTAGAGGGAAAGCACCTTGTCTGCTGTACTGCCGCTCTGGCTCTTCTAGTTTCAATTTCTTACATTTATAAATAATTGTATAACTTTCACATATAGTGTACATAAGTTGGATCCTTTCTATTCCGATATGAAGAATGTGAAGTATATAAGCAATCAGATTCAAAAATTTCTCCCCATACTGATTTGGTCAAGGAAAACATGTTTTCTGATTGCATGTCAATATTTTAGTGGCAACCAATCATCTGTTCACTTCTGTGTTCATTGTAAAAGTCTCTTGAGATGTGCCTTTCAGACTGGTCTAGTGTCTCTTATTTCTTTCCCCAGCAAAGCCATTTGGTCTGAATTGAGAGTAGATTGTGCTTACAAAAATTTTTCTTTGATCCTTCCTGCAGGTGGCCATTCAGCTGCTCATTGCCTTTTAACAGTAGCAGGACAGCCTGTGAGTTTTCTTAACTAGATCTATCCCTATGGTATTGCTGACCATATTTGATTGTATTCAAACAGAAAGTTACTGGGGCTGGAGCAATAGCACAGTGGGTAGGGCACTTGCCTTGCGTGAGGCTGACTGAGGTTCGATTCCCAGCATTCCATATGGTCCCCTGAGCACAGCCAGGAGTAATTCTTTTTTTTTTTTTTTTTTTTTTTTTTTTTGCTTTTTGGGTCACACCAGGCAATGCACAGGGGTCATTCCTGGCTCATGCACTCAGGAACCACCCCTGGTGGTGCTCAGGGGACCATATGGGATGCTGGGATTCGAACCCGGGTCGGCCGGATGCAAGGCAAATGCCCTACCCGCTGTGCTATCACTCCAGCCCCCAGCCAGGAGTAATTCTTGAGTGCAGAGCCAGGAAAAACCCCTGTGCAGTGCCAGGTGTGACCCCAAAAAAGCCCCCCAAAATACCCACCCCAAACAGAAAGTTACTATTCTAGGATGTGCGTGTCAATTATCCTACTCTTGGCTTACTGATAACTGGATTTATGGTAAGCTTATTAGTATCTCATCTTGAAATCATTAACTGATACCATGACACATATTTGGAAAATATTTAAAACTCTCCATCTATGAATGAATGGAATTTCAAATATACAGATGAAGATAAGGATTGATGATTAAACTCAATTTGAAAAGAAACACTGTTTAAAAGTCCTCAAGTTAGAATCATACCTGAACATTGTAATGTCATACAAAAATAAGGAAGTAAGAAAGTTTACTTTATCCATTGTTGGTTACCTTTCTAACTGTGTACAACATCTTGTACAATACATGAAGAGTCTGTATACAGAGAGCTGGAGGAAGAAAACAAGATTAAGGCAGTTGCTTTACAACTGTATGAGCCTGGTTCTATCCCAGGTACTACATGCCTCATGAACCATCACCAGGGAGTGATATGTAAAAGCTGGTCTTACAGGCTCCAACCATCCTAGTGCCCTCACATCGAAGTGAGGAAGTGAACTTGGTCAAGATTTTCTGAAAAGGGTCTCCAAAGCATCACTTGGGACTCCCCTCCAGCCATCCTTGATGAAAAGCATGCTATTGGTAAATGAAGCTACAAGAGTTTTCAGCAAATAAAACCAAACTATCCATGTACTATTTGTATGTTGTTAAAGAAATGTGTTCACATAATTTAATTTTAGAAAAACATAATTTTGCCCTTATTTCTAAAAAGTATCCATTTCGTGGATATGAAATGATATCTGACAGATTTTTTTTAAAAAGTCAAGTATATTTGTTGTAGATGTCTTATTGTATCTCTTCAGAATTTTTTTTTGTGTTTTTCTTATAAAAGTAAGTGACAGACTTAATTTTTATCAACTAAATTTGTTACCAGTAACGTCTCCATTGTGAGACTTGTTGTTACTGTGGGTAGCTTGCCAGGCCCTGCTGTGCGGGCAGGATACCCTTGGTAGCTTGCCTGGCTCTTTGAGAGGGACAGAGGAATCAAACCCGGGTCGGCCGCATGCAAGGCAAATGCCCTACCCGCTGTGCTGTTGCTCCAGTATGAAGTTTAATCCAGTATAATTCTTTGTGTAGGGCTTTAAGTAGTATTTAGAAAAAAATATGACATTATGTGCATACACATAATTGTATTCCCATAATATAAGTAGTTTATATAAATATTAATGTAATACATTGTATGACATTTATGTTGTGTTCACTCTCTTTTCAGTAGAGGGTTTTGGGCAAAACCCAGTCACATTCAGGGCTTTCTCCTAGTTCTCTGCTCACGGATCACTGATGGTGGTACCTCTGCTTAGGGTAGTGTATGAGGTATTAGGAGTTGAATTTGGACCAGCCATCTGCAAGACAAGCACCTTATTTGCTGTACTGACACTCCAGCACCTATGTACCATTATTTCAAATCACCACTCTTTTGTCAAGGATACCACAAAAAATATTTTTAAAAAATATTACTGAATCACTGTGAGATAGTTACAAGCTTTCACGTTTGGATTACAATCACACAATGATCAAACACCCATCCCTCCACCATTGCACATTCCCCACCACCAATATCCCCGATATACCCCCCCTTTCCCACCCTCCCCCTGCCTCCATGGCAGACAATATTCTTCATACTCTCTCTACTTTGGGGCATTATGGCTTGCAACACAGACACTAAGACATCATCATGTTTGGTCCATTATCTACTTTCAGCATACATCTCCCATCCCGACTGCATCCTCCAGCCATCATTTTCTTAGTGATCCCTTCTCTATTCCATCTGCCTTCTCCCCTCTGCTCATGAAGCAGGCTTTACATGGAGAGTATCATGCTAAGTGAAATGAGTCAGAAAGAGAGGGACAGACAAAGAAGGACTGCACTCATTTGTGGAGTATAGAATACCACAAAAATTTTGAAGTTTTTACCTATTAAGTTGCAGTGTAGAATATAACTCATTCTGTTGTCAAGAGTCAAAAAGTGAATTGTCCTTCGTGTAAATTGAGTATTAAAAATAAGATAAACAGGCAAGAGAGTGAGAGAGAGAGAGGGAGAGAAGAAAAAGAAAGGGAGTTAGAGAGAGAGGAGAGCAAGAGCGAGCGAGTGAGCAAGAGAGAGAGAAGGACAGAGAGAAAGGGAGAGCAAAAGAGAGAAGAGAGAGAGAGATTTCTGACTGTGTTCATTATCACCTGTGAACAGCTGCGCAGGTAAGGGCCTGCTGGGTGCCTCTTTGGAGTCTAACGTCATTTGAAGGCAGGTTGGAAGCAGTTGGTGCCGAAGGTGTCTTGTCTACACAGCAGGGGTCTCTGCGTAGCTCTTCAAGACATTCACAGAAGGAGGAAATCCTTCCAGAGTTCTTGGCACAATTTCATAGGCTCATTCCTTAATATATGTTATTTTACAAGTGAGTCAGGGAAACAAGACAAATATAAGTAATGAGATTTTGAAGGGCAGAATGGAGTGGTATTTATTTCTATATTTAGAAGAGTAAGAAACCTTATTACACTCATGCCTTCATTTTATCAGTAAAGACAAAGATGTTCAGAGTCTATGAATAAATTGTAACAGATATACTGCTACTTAACCAGAGATTTTGCTAACTAACTAGAAGTTTTGAATTTGTGTCAGATTTCTAGTGTCCATATTTTGTTGTTATTTGGGGGGGCACAGTTATCAAGAGTTATTTCTAGCTTTTTTGCTCACAAGTGACTTCTATCTGTGCTTTGGGAATCATATGAGTTGTGTCTTCCTTTAGTGTGTTTTTGTCCCTATGTACTCTAATTTTATATTTATTAACACAAATCTTTGTATATCATTTTAATAAATGCAATTTAAGTAACATAGAAAGCAATACTGTTCTCAACATTTAATTTATGAATCCTAAAATGCATTTTTATCAAACATTTCATTATTCATTTTTTCTTTTTTTTTCCCATCAGGGGTATAGAACCTCCAAATTCACTTTGAGGGGGACTTCCCAGCCCTCCAAAAATGATGAAATCTGCCTGCTGTCAGCACCTCTGATTAAGCTCATTACTGATTTTAATGAGATAAAATACGTATCTTATTTTCTGTTGTTTCTGAGTTAAACAGTACAAACTGAAATTTAGTTGTGTCTAAAAATAGAAATTGGTTGTAATCAAATTCATTATTCTCAGCTGATTCAGGTATTATCAGAGTGTGTAGAACATGTCGATCACTATTCTAGATACTACCTTCATTGCAGGTTAGTTGGGATGACTTTATTTTATACAAGATTTTACAAAACAACACAATTTGTATTCTAGAGTTTCTTACTAGTACTCTTAATAAATTATCATTATTAAAAATAAAGTGCAAAGTTTACCTTTATTATTTTATAGATTCTTTTGTAGTTGTAAACATTGCTTAGGGATATTCAATAGAGGCCTGGTGATTTATAAACATCATATCTTAAAACTATCACATATTAGTGTTTCTGTTTTTTTTTTTAACTTTTTGGGTCATATCTGGCGGTGTTCAAGAGTTACTCCTGACTCAGCACTCAGGAATTACTCCTGGTGGTGCTCAGGTGGACCATCTGGGATGCTGGGATCGAATCTGTGTCAGCTGTGTGCAAGGCAAACGCCCTCCCCAATGTCCTATCACTTCTCTTTTTTGTTTTTTTTTTTGGTGCTTCCAGTAGAACTCACAGTCATCTGCATGTAAGATATATGCTCTGCTGAGCTCTATCCCTGATCTCTAGAGAAGTGATTTTTAGAGGTAGTTTTCATTCTAGACTACATGTATCATTGTATTTCAATGATGTATTTCCAAATTCATGACTTTTTGAAATTTATTGGCATAAAAAGACTAGGATAATTTGTATCAAAAGATATGAGTTTAATCTCTTAAGTGCACATGTTGATGATGAAAGAGTAGGTGAAAATATGAAAATAACAACATTTGTTTTGTTACATGAAATATCATTGAGATGTTGAAAATCATCATCATCAGCAGCAGCAGCATCGTCATCATCATCATCATCATCATCATCATCATCATCATCATCATCATCATCATCCCGTTGATCGCCGAATTTCTTGAGCGGTTTCAGTAAAGTCTCCATTTGTCCTAGCCCTGAGATTTTAGAAACCTCTCTTTACTCATCCTTTCCAATGGTGCTGCATTGGAGGCTCTATCAGGGTCAGGGGAATGAGACCCAGCATTGTTACTGGTTTTGGCATATGAATACGCCATGGGGAGTTTGCAAGGCTCTCCCATTTGGGCAGGAACTCTTGGTAGCTTATCAGGTTCTCCCAGAGAGAGGGAGAAGTAGGCTATAAGATGTCACTTCTGGGAGCGTGGTTTTAAGTAATACCTGTATTATAAATCATAATGTCCCAAAACATAATGTCCCAATGGGAGAGAGGAAGAGAGAGAAAAGTACACTGGTGAAGGAACAGGTGTTGGAACACTGTATAACTGAAACCTAGTCATGTGCAACTTTGTAACTGTATCTGACTTGTGGTAATAATTAAACACACGCACATTTAAAAACACAGTAAGTTAAAAGACTGAGTGATGAAGTATACTGATTCCTTACTTTGATATTTACCTCAGGTAGTAATAATTTGGGCTGGAGCTATAGCTCAGTGGTAGGGCTTTCGCCTTTCATGCAGTTGACCCTGGTTTGATTCCTCTGCCCCTCTTGGAGAACCCGGCAAGCTACTGAGAGTATTGTGCCCACACGGCAGAGCCTGGCAAGCTACACCTGGCGTATTCGATAAGCTAAAAACAGTAATAAGTCTCACAATGAGAGACGTGACTGGTGCCCGCTCGAACAAATCAATGAGAAACGGGATGACAGTGACAGTGACGGTAATAATTTGAAGAAAAACATTAATAATGAGTTTTAAATAAAAATTCTTCTATAGGAGTTCTAGCTAACATTTGCTATCTGAGGGCATGGGGTATGTCTTAAATTGTAAGGGTTTCAGCCTCAGCAAAGTGTGCCTCTCAAGCTCTGCCAGATGTGAGATCACCACAATAAAAATTTCTAGGCAGGTTTATGATAGGTACAAGGTCTATCAAGTTTCCTTTGTCATTGTGCCATAGCACAGCGGGTAGGATGTTTGCCTTGTACACGGCCGACCCAGTTTCAATTCCTCTGACCCTCTCAGAAAGCCTGGTAGTCTACTAAGAGTATCCCGCCCACACGGCAGAGCCTAGCAAGCTACACCTGGCGTATTTGATATGCTAAAAACAGTAACAAGAAGTCTCACAATGGAGACGTTACTGGTGCTTACTCGAGCAAAGCAATGAACAAGACTCAACAGTGCTACAGTGCTATGTTGTTTTGGTTAAGTGAATAGTGAAATTTCTGAAAAGAATGTTTTTGCTAACAGCTAATTATGTATCAAATAAAATGTTTATGTCAAATGTGGCTCATATGTCAAAAAGTAAATGAAGTGATGGTTATAATATAAAAATGTTTTTTTCATGGTTAATTTTCAGAAACTGTTCTATCTGTTGATAATCTAGCCTTATTGCATAAAAATTCAAACAAAATAACTCAGGATCCATTGATTCAAATAGTAGTTCCTTAGATGGTTATGGAGCTATTTTGATAAACAAGGTGATGCGTGTACTGATATGGCTTACGTGTTTGCATAATCAAATGCATATTTTCCTTAAAAACCTGTCATTTAGCTGAAGTTTGAAGACAAGCCAAATACAATATAAATAGACCAAGCGTGTATAAAAACCTGTTCAGTACTTGGAAAAGGTATAGAACATCTGTTCAAAATCGAAAGGATTGGTCCTTTGACTTTATTGGTGAAGCCCTGTAAAATTAAGTGTGCTTACTTTGTTTATTTGACTCAGTAGTTGATCAGTTTTCCGTCTTTAGTTGTATAGTTAAATGTTGCAAAAATTTTATGAATTTGACTTCATGAGGGAAAACTTAAGGGATACATTCTTAAGGGATACAGATCCTTTCCTTTTATGCCAAAAGAAAATGTATGTGTGTTTTTGCATGTGTTTGTGTTTTAATACAAATAATTGGTTCAAGAAATTTTTTTTAGGTGTAGTGATAAGTCACTATATACAAAATTTATTTTTACTAGCATGATAGCAATACTACCCTCCCATAATTGGGTTATCATCACATGAACTTGTTTGAACCACAGAACAATTGTATAAAAATAACAAAATATTTTAGATCATATTCTTATGATTAAAAAATGACATGTAAAACCAGTCATTTATATTGATGCCCTCACAAAAATAATTTTCAATGACTTTGACCATTTTACATTTGAGAACAAAGCATATTTCAGACAATAGCAATTTAAAAACAATGTTGAACCTCTAATTTGCTAGCACTATTAAGGAAAATTATACAAGTGACCACTGAAGCTTCATCACTAAGTAGATATCATTTAGGTCTAGCAACAAAGCTCTTGACCTGTCAGTTACATAAATATCACACTGCACAATGGGAATACCCCACAAGCCTAGTCAAGAAGAAATTTTTGGACCCTCTGAGTTGTGAAATGAAATTTTTCTATCACAGGTCCTCATATATCTTTATTTTGTTCACCATCATGTTACACCATTGAAGGGGAAAAAATAAAGGCCGGAAGGAAAAATGGAGTGAAATAGCATTATTCAATCACATAGTTTTGTTGCACATCCTTTTTCTTGAAAATGCCAAGTTTCTTTCCAAGAAACTTTCAGTGACTTTGGTGAGGACTCACCATACCTCAGTCCCTGTACTATCTCCCTGGCCTCAGTATAATAATTCTTTTTTTTTTCTTTTTGGGTCACACCCAGCAATGCACAGGGGTCACTCCTGGCTCATGCACTCAGGAATCACCCCTGGTGGTGCTCAGGGGACCATATGGGATGCTGGGATTTGAACCCGGATTGACCGTGTGCAAGGCAAATGCCCTACTCTCTGTGCTATCACTCCAGCCCCTAATAATTCTTATTAATGCCAGATTTTTGTTTTTAGAATATCTTTTCTAATTTGCAAAAATAAAGCCTCCAAGAAAGGTTTTTTTACTCAATAAAGCTATCTGTGGGTTTCTTAAAATTAACAGAGCTTCAATATCAAGGACATAGGCTTGTTGTCTTGTTTTAAACTCAAGCTTCACTCCTGCTTAGGCTCATGGGACAGTATGTGGTACTGGGAATTGAACCTTGGTCATCCACCTGTAAGGGAAGCCCCTAACCCACTCTGCTACCTCGCCTGCCCCTAAGATAGATACATTTTCCTCAGTTATTGTGACAGAGGTCTTTTTTCAGTCATCTGCCTTTTCCTCACATTTGTGCCATATGTCTTGTTTCTGCAAACTCATTTGTTATTTCCTGAACAAAAGATACATTTTACACTGAATCTTCCAAGCTCACCCAAGATTTGAGTGATGATCTTAGTTTTGTGTTTAATTTACCTGTTTAAGTGCTAGAAGCCAGCAATGACTAGTGAAGGCCCAGGCTTTAGAAACATATATTTTCTTAGAAACATTTATTTTTCTTTCCAATGGCTGCCCACACATTCCTTGGTGTCCAGTCCAAAAACAATGTTGAGCTGTTACTTCTGTTACTCTCATGCTACATCTCCAAAACCAAACTGTTCAATGGGGTGATATAGTCTCTGCCTCATGGCTTTGGAGTTTGACATGTGGTTGAGCCCATCACAGTTCCATCACAGTTCAGTGCAAATTATGTGTCCTGCTTACATTTTCCCTGTCTTAGCATTGCTGCATAATGGTCACTATTCATGAAACTATTGCATGTTATGGTTTCATAAGAAGTCTAGAAATCACCAGTAATATTTTTATATGACAAGAGATGGTAAAGATATTACTTTGGAGTACACAGAAGAAATCTCAGCGTAGGTGTGAATTGAAAGCAATATTGAATAAATACAACCTGCCCATTGCATTATAACTTAATTTCAAAAGTGAGAACTGGATTTTTTACTAAGCTGGAGATAAAATATATTCTCTTAGATCCATTGCCTAGATTCAAGGATTGGGAAATTGAAATGAGATGTATAGCATAAAAATTATTAATGCTGATCACAGTGGAATTTCTTATTTGGGAAATCTAATGCTATCTTCCTTTGTAATGAATGTGGAGAATAAAGTGAAATTCATAATAACTTTGAAAATCCCTGGCTTATAGAGATATAGACTTCAGATTAGCAAATAAATTGTGAATGGATAGCATTTTTAATCAAGGTTCCATGTCTCTCTGTTCATAAAGAAATCTCTCTCTTTATAAAGGCAAACAAATTTTCCCATAGAAAGCAGCAATTTCACAGTAGTACTTGGAGAAATTCTTAATTTGACCTTGACTTCAGTTTCCCAGTTGCATGCCCTTATAAATTGTAAAACTATATACTACATAAAATGAATTCTAGTCAAATTTAATAATATATTAATTCAACCAAAAGCAGTGAGCATTTTCCTTTGCCTAAACTCAGGAAACTAGATATTTAGAGCTAGGAGGATTAAAAATACAGTCAGTCCCCACTCAAATTTCACTTGAACAAAAGAAATTACTGGGTAGCTGGAATATTTCCTAGATTCTATAAAATGACTCATAAAATAAGTATGTATACAGAATAATTTAGTGCTATATTGACATAATTATTTTTTCTTGCACTGACATTTTTGCCAAGTGCTAATGAATATATTGACTTTTTAGATGAGCTCTTAATAACTTTCTCTTTGATAAGTAAGAGATTGTTCCAACAGGAAATTTAGTTGATATTGTTATATGTTTAGAGAATATCATTTTGATTTTTCTTACTTTGTTTTCTAGTAAATTTTTTTAATCATACTGACTTTGATTGTTAATATATTTAGAAAATTGTCAAATCTCATTCATGTGTTAAAATTTATATTTATGTCTTTGAATTAGAACATTATATAAACCTAAATATTTAGTTGAAAGGTGAAAAACTTATAAAAATATAAAATAATAAAAAATATTATTTGTGAAGATCTTAGCAAAATCTAAGATAGAGGGCACAGCCAAGATAGAGTAGAAAATATGCAACGATCAAGTTTGGAAAAAACATATGTGTGTGTGTGTTGGATTAGCACTGTTTATTTCTGCACGGTCTCAGACAAGTCATTTTATTGTCTGTTTCTTTTTTCTGTGTAATAAAGCTCACTTCATCTACCTAATATATTTTTAGTGCAAATTGATTGAAAATTTTTATTAAAAGAAAGGTGCTATTCTTCATAGTGTTAATACAATGTTAGATAAACATGTCTATTATTTATGAGACACCTAGAGAAAATAATATTGAATTGTTCTTAGAAAATGCAAAAGTAAAGGACTAACATTAAAACATTAAAAGCACATTAAACCACTGTCAATCAAGGAGAGGGTGGGTATTTAGAGATGATGAAAAGAAGCATTGTTGTTTTAAGAACTTATCCATCTAGGGCTCAGCTCCAAGGGCTGCATTTGTTCCTGCTTATAGAAGCCTTTGTTCTGAGTCTCAGCATCACCACTGGGTGGGGTGGTTTTGGTGGCCTCCAACTCTTCAAGGACTTGGTGACACTGACAGAGTATCCCTTGGAATGGCTTTGTCTCTGAAAATTGAAAGATGAATACTGAATAAGAACTATCAGTACTCAAGTAGAATAGATTCTTAGAGGCCTTAAGAGATTTTCAAAAATATAGCCTAAGGAATCAAAATTGTTAAAGACTCATGGCAGCAGAAAAAGAAAACCTTAAAAAATACTGCATCTAGAATCAGCATCAGTCATCAAGTCACTTCAGGATAAATTGAAATGTACCTTTGCTTCTTTGCAATTAGGGAGCTCGTATTTATATGAAAAGCAGGAGAGCAGTGGAATCCGGAGTGACTTGCTGTGAATGGTTGAGTGCAAGTGGGATGTGAGCCTCAAAGAAGTCAGGCTCATGGCTGAAGAGTCCGTGGTGCAACTCTTGGCTATTCACCTATTGGATGTTCTTTCACTACTCATACGATACGCTCTTCATCCTGTATTTGAAAAATGCAGCATCTATGATTTTAGGAAATTCATGTCAACCATTAATGTTGACATACAGCCATTTTCCCCTTGAAATGTGAGGTGTTTTTCATTTTCCATAAGAAACTCTTGACTCTATGGACCCTTCAGATTGCCAGTCTACTTCCATCTACTTCTGTTGTAGTTTGGCAGGTTTTTACACCTTTGAGAAAAGAACCAATGAATGACAAACAGCCTCCTGCCTACTTTTATGGCTGTTCACTCTCGAGGAAGAACTCATTGATATTTTGACTTTGTACTGACATAGATCCCCCCCCCCACACACACACACTTTAAGACCACTCTAAGTAAAAATCCACAGAGATGTGTATAATTTAAATGATGTGGAAGTTACCCCACTTTTGCATGGACTTCAGTCAATATTTAAAAGGTGTCATAAGACTGAGAAAGGGGGGCAAAGCAGGGAAGATAGGAAGACAGGCACCTTTTGAAATGAATTAGACACCTAAATATAGGCTTAAGCTTACACATTACCCAATATATATACATGTCCTATATAATTATAGCTATAAATAACTCAGAGGCATAAAACTGTGCAGGCAATATTTAAATCCTTTAATGTCAGTTTGGTTCTCAGTTTATGTGAAAGCAATTTTAACATACATATAGTGGCATCCTGTAAATTTTAAAATGGCTTGTACTCTAAAGAAAGGGACACATTATGGGATGTGTAGTGTTTGCACAATTGAAAACTCAGTGTCACAAACTTTATCATGGATTAAATGCTTTGTAGGTATATTTTGCCCTTAAACAATTTGTATTTTACTTTGATTTTAAATGTGTATGGTAACTTTTGTTCGAATTGCTATTAACTCTGCTAAATTCTTTTTGGGGGTGGAGCACTGCTTCCCACTCTGCTCAGGGCTTCCTCCCAACTCTATACTAATGAATCTCTCCTGATGAGGCTCTGGACACCGTATTGTGGTACCAACGATCGAATTCGGTCAGCTTCAAACAAGGCAAGTGCCTTACCAACTATAGTATCTCTCCAACCGCAACTTTATTAGATATTTAAACAATAATGGTGATATAGAATTTGAAGTCCCCAATGGCTTGCTGGAATAAAAGGACACTTCTAATTTCACTCCTAGGTCTCATAAAAATTTTATCACAGTATAATAAATTAGGAGCATGAAGATGGAATATTATTTCCAAGATATGGAGAACTCAGACTGCATGTAAATTTTACATATACCTGCTCTTGAAGACATCAATGAAGTTTTCTGCTTTGGGACTGCCACAGGACCTGTACTGCAGATGTCATATAGGATCTCACACTCCATTGCAAATAGCTAAGTAGGCACAGGTCTACTTTGAATTTGCCAATCTGGACATTTGACCTTGAATCATTTCACAATTCTATCAGAGTAAATCATATATCTGATCTGTCCATCCCCTCTCTTTTTACCTGTGTATGATGTTCTAGTCTCAGCACCATCGGACATAGAGCCTTGGCAGCAGTGCGTGCAGTGGTTCATCCACTGTGGGGTGCTGTCAGCCAGCCACTGGGTGACCTAGGACTCGGTGCAGATATTCGACCTGGCACAGACCCCCCACGATAGGGTCCTGCTCTGCCAGCTGCTCAACAACCTTTGGGTGCACTCCATCAACCTCAAGAAGATCAGCCTGAGGCCTAAGATGTCCCAGGTGCTGCCCAGAGACGCAGACAGGTGCATGTTTGTCAGTGTACAGATTGTTACAACATGCCAGTCGACCAAAAGCTTGCATTCAGTAGACTGGTAACAGCTGTAAAGGCATTAGAAGCCACCCCAAAGCCTCCATCCCTGTCGGAGAGCCTGGCAAACTACCAAGAGTATCCCGTCCACACGGCAGAGCCTGACAAGCTACCCATGGCATACTTGATTTGCCAAAACCAGTAACAACATTCCTCATTCCCCTGATCCTGAAAGAGCCCCCAATACTGGCTACACTAGGACGCGACAGGGATGAATGGAGATGTTACTGGTGCCTGCTCGAGGAAATCGATGAACAATGGGATGGATGACAGTGATACAGTGATACAGTGATAATGGTCAAAGTCTTGCCCCATTTTTTTGGTTTTATTTATTTATTTATTATCACATCCAGGATGCATTCAGGAATCCCTCCTGGAGAGCTTGGGAGACTATATGGGGTGCCAGGATGAAATCCAGTTATTATCTCAAGTTTCCTATCCACTGAACTGTCACTCTGTGCCAAATCCTGTCCTTTGATGCTTGTTGCTTAGACCAATGCTTGAGGTTGCCTTAGATTCTGTCCCCCACATCTGCTCTCCAGTGTATGATGACATACACTTGTCCCAATACAGTTCTCCTCTCCATGTCTGCATTATTGATCTGGAGTCTGCAGCTGGACCCCTGTCATCTGAATTTCCTTGGGGCTCACTGCTCTGTGTTTCGTCTCTGGGTTTCTCTGGGACTATCCGCCAGCAGTTCCTTGTCTGCTAGACTTGCCTTTGTCTCCAGCCCAACCACATGTGCATGGGTGGCATCACTGCTGTCTTGCCATCTGGGCATAGAGGAGGAGGCAAAGAGAGAACTTGGCTCGCCAGAGCTTTCTTGTATCTGTGTCTATTTACACCACCCCCAGCCATCCTGTTACTTGATACCTTTTTTGGGGGGAAGATTATAGTTTGTTTGTTTGTTTCTGGTGGAGAGACCACACCCAGTAGCACAAGGGGCTTACTCCTGGCTCTGTGCACAGGGAACACTCCTGGTGAGCTCAGGGGACCCTATGGGGTACTGGAGGTCAACCATGGTAGGCCACGTAGAAGGTAAGTGCCCTACCTGCTGTATTATCCTTCTTGTTCCTGTGGGTGAGATTTTAAGAGGCCAATTAAATTGGCAATCCTCCCACCCAATCCCACTGTCTCATTTACACAGGGGGAGGGGCAGAAATACAGTTAAATTGCTCAGGTACAACAAATTTTTAAGGAATCAAATCTCTTGTAATCAAGTCTTTTTCCATGACAGGTGAGACTGGAGTCATTTTCACAATTGTTCATTTTTCACAGCAGTGCTATAGTACTACAGTGTTATTTTAATTTTTAAATCATGAATGAGTTTTACTTTGTATCTGATGGCATTCTTAATGTTAATATGGCAGTGTAAAGTGCTAGATAGTCAGTGTATTTATTTCATGTACCATTGGGAGGAGGGCATTAGGCTACACTGACAGTGCTCAGGGGCAGATCCTGGCTCTGTTCTCAAGATTCACTCCTGAAAGCATTTGAGAACTGCAGGTGGTACCTGAATTAAACTGGGGTCAGCACATGTAAAACAACTGCCTTATCTCCAGGTTCTAGATTTTTAAATAGTTCTTCCTGCACTTTCTGATAAACAGGTCTAAATTGATTCATTTCAAACAAAATGTAAGGTCTCAATGTAGACCTATTAGATGAACTAACACAATTATTTTACTAATAAAATAGTTTATGTATCATTTGGAAATCCTTAAACATCGCCTTTCCTGTTTTGATATGAATTTACTGTTTTTGTTCTCTGCATTTTCTATTCCCTCTGCGTCCTCAGAGGAATTCATCTGCATTCTGAAGAACAAAGATGACCACTTAGGAATCCATACTTGAAGTTCAAGTCCATGGATATACTTTTATTTTTCCTTTCAAAGTTTCTATAGATTTCTTAGTTTAAAAAATGACTGTTAAAAAAATGACTGTTTTGGACAAACTTTTAATTACGAGTCTAGGAACCTGTTTGCCAGAATTAATGCTTCTGTAACATATTGTAATTTTTATGATCACTGAATTGCAATGATAATTCAGTTATTTCCTTCATAGCAAGCTCTTAAATGAATTAACTTCTTTATTAACTATATATTTGAAGCCAATCTTAGGAATTATAGGCCTCTAAAATGAATGATAGCAGTTATTATACTAGTATTGAAATGCTTGCTGAAGAAGTCTGTTATTTATAGACATTTAAACTGCAGTTAATTTATAGCTAAACATATGTACTATTTATAATTAAAATTTATTTCATTTAGTTAATCAAAAATAAGTTTATTGCTAAATATGTTTATTATTTAAAATATTTCATTGAATTCCAGCATAGGACTGGAGTGATAGCACAGTGGGTAGGGCGTTTGCCTTACACACGAGTGACCCGGGTTCAACTCTTCTGTCCCTCTCAGAGAGCCAAGCAAACTACCAAGAATATCCTGCCAACACAGCAGACCCTGGCAAGCTACCCATGGCATATTCAATATATCAAAAACAGTAACAACAAGTCTCACAATAGAAACGTTACTATTGCCCGCTCAAACAAATTGATGAACAATGGGACAAAGGTGCTACAGTACTATTCCAGCATAAAGCAAAGAATCTCTAAATAGATGTTTAATTACTTTTTGCTTTAAATATGGAAGAAAATCAAATATTTGTGATTTAGTTTTACCTTACTGCTAATTTCAGGTTTTGAAGAATATTTAGGAATGAGGCACTGGAGCAATAGTACAGCAAGTATGGCATTTGCCTTGCACACATCTGACCTTGGTTTGATCCCCAGCATGGTCACCCGAACACTGCCAGGAGTAATTCCTGAGTTCAGAGCCAGGAGTAACCCCTGAGCACCACCGGTTGTGACTGCAAAAGCCATATGTATATATAATAACATGTATATTTTATATATATGTGAACATGTATATTTTATATATATGTGAATTAAATATCAGAAGAAATCTATCCAGCCTAAGAATTACTTTCCTGCTATTTATAGGCTACGTTGACAAAAATCAAGAGAATTAGACCTATGTCAGATATTCAAAATGTGAAAATTTCAAAAGTTATTCATTTTTGTTTTCTTAGAGGCTCCCTAGTTAATACTTGTATGAGTCTCTGTATCCTTCGCAACAAAATGAGATTGTTGGACAAGGTTATTTCTAATGATACTTTCAGAAATAAGTTTTCTATTATAATTTAATCCCATATCTTGGTGAAAAGTTTGTGACCTTGAGTTTCTTTGAAATATATTTATTGATTCAATATAAATCAGAAAATACTTTTCTAATCTCGCTCAAACAAGTAGGAGACTTACAATTCAGCCTAGATGTAGATATAGCAAAGATGGGTAACAACATAAGTTTCTAACTCTTTCATTTCTCCATTTAGATCTAAGATGGAATCAGTTTTAACACATAAACAGAATTAAATCTTGAATTTATAAAACACTCCTAAAATAAAAGTATCACTTATACTGAATAATTCCTGTTATGCTGAAATGAATAACACTATTATCAGTTCAGTCTGGTTGACTGTTGCCTTAGAATAGTTTTGTTTTTCCACTATAGCCTGTTCAAGATACTTCTTAATCACAAGCATAAGAGGAGTTAAAAATTATTAGTGGCATGACAATGTCTGTTGAATCTAAAGTAATACCTGAATAAATGCGTTGTGAGAATGTGGCTAGAATAAGCTCTCTATTTTAGACCGTAAAATTTCCCTGAGCAGCTAAACTCCTAAGTGTTTATTTGAACATAATGTGCAAAGAACATAAAATTTCCTTTTTACAACAGCTCTCCACACAGTGTTTTCATATTTAGATATAAAATTTATATCAAAAAGAATCATTGAAACAAACACTAGTAATATAATTGGCTTAGAATTTGCATCAAATATGACTCTTGGGGGTATACTCAAGCATTTCTATATTCAATGAGAGCTACTTCTACTTGTAAGACTATTCTGATTTGTTTAGAATTATTTTTTCCCTTCAAAGACTTTATGCTATAAAGTCATTAGGTGAAAATAAAAAGGAATAACAATACAGTGAAGTATACTTGAAATACAAATTTTATATTACTCCCAAATTAATAATAAAATCAAAGTTGAAAAATCAATGTCCATCGATCCATCTCTTCCTTTTCATTCAGACTCTATAAAGTACATAGCTACTGATGTTAATATTTTATTGGTATTCAGAAACCATACAGGCTTTCTTTTTATTGAGATTTCTCTTTTTTTTATTATAATGACCTGACATACATAAAATGATGTTTGTACCTATATTTTTGGGATAATTTTAGAAATGGTAAGAAAAAATAACTGAAAATTAAGAATAATCCACACTTATTTCTGAATTTGACAAGTCAACTCTATATCAGAGTTTGCCTCTACTTTTAAAGTATTTTTGTATGTATTTTTGCCTCTTATTCCAGTAAAAAAAAATTAGGAATGTGATCCAGTTTACCATGACAAGTCAGAAAGTATATAAATAATTGTGTCTCATTTATTTGAGATTATCCTCACTGTCACTGTCACTATCATCCCATTGCTCATCGATTTCTTCAAGCGGGCACCAGTAATGTCTCACATTGTGAGACTTATTGTTACTGTGTTTGGCATATCCAATACCCCACGTGTAGCTTGCCAGGCTCTGCCATGCGGGCGCAATACTCTCAGTAGCTTGCCACGCTCTCCGAGAGGGGTGGAGGAATCGAACACGGGTTGGCCACGTGAAAGGCGAATGCCCTATCACTGTGCTATAGCTCCAGCCCGAGATTATTCTCAATATTGAATATTTTATTAAATTTTATATACAAATTACTTCAGCTTCTTTCCCTTCTTCTTTCTTTATTTTCTCTATTTTCTTATGCATCAAAACTGTGTTCCTTTTTAAAATCTTAAGAGCTTATGCTAGTCCTTTCTTTACATGTCCTCTTCTTTTCATTTTATGGTGAATTTCTTTTTAAAGAAAAGCCTACTATTCATCTCAAATACCATATCCTAGGACTTGACAAAGCAGAGAACTAGCTCTGGCAAAGAAGATATAAAATATAGGTTGTAATTAAATGCCTAGATTGCTTAAAAATATAGATGGGAGAGGTGCAACTTCTGTGTCAGAACTACCGGGTGAGGAAGGCCTATATGTATGTTTTCATCTTCTGCATCACCCCAGAGTGCTGCAGAAAACAACACACAGGGTGACTGACCAGTAACTTGATATAAAAGTAAACATATGTTTAATTCACTGTCACTCCATTCCTAATCCAGAGCCCCCAAAACATATGGTGAGGGAATGATTAATAGATGATTCAGGATGAATCTCCTCTGAATTGCACATTCCATTCCGGTCAGAGGGCTTGAATTTAAGGGCAAATGTTTCACTCTTTAGTTAACACCTCTCTGCATGCCCCCCCCCCCGTACAACCCCCATCATGAACAGCCTAAGACACAGGGACTACTTCGTCTGCTAGAATCTTCCAGAATACATACCCCTGTGCAGAGAAAGGTAGGGGAGTGAAATTGACACAGTCACTGGTTCTGGATGAATTTCAGTTGAATTGGTTAATTCTGATTTTATATAATTAGCTCTGTTTATAACCACGTTAGAGGAATCTATTTACTGAATCTTGACAGGTTTTCATTTACTAGGATTACCTGACCACAAGTACCTTTCTTTTTTTTTTTTTGTGCCCAGTTTTTCTGAATTTCTGTGCTTCACTGAGACATAGAATGCACAAATGAATAGCATGTAACATACACACAGCAAGAGAGTCAAAAAAATTTGATGGCAGGTGTCATTTGTGAATGTTTAGAAAGAGACACATCTTTAAAAGAAAATGTGATCTGCCTATTCACCCTGGTGGCCCAGTGGCCGCCATCTTACAGAGGCCACTGGACAGTCAGGTATTGGCCCACAGACAAGACAAGTGGGGCTCACGGGATGGGGGTGGAGCCAGGCCTTGCCCTCCCCAACCCCAACGCAACCCCAAGTTGCTGCCCACGAATGGCCCCTCCGCCTACTGATTAAGCTGCTTAATGGCCATGATTTCAGAGACACACAAACGAATCTCAGAACCCAGCAGCTTTTGGCAGAAATCCATCCAGATTTAATTATTAAAATTTCAGAATTCCAAAACATCATATGCTATTCATAGTCAGCAATCACTGTATCACTGTCATCCCATTGTTCATTGATTTACTCGAGCGGGCACCAGTAACATCTCTATTCCTCCCAGCCTTGATATTTTAGCAGCCTCTTTTTACTAGTCTTTCCCAATGATTGGAGGCTCTTTCAGGGTCAGGGGAATGAGACCTATAGTTACTGTTTTTCGCATATCGAATACACCATGGGTAGCTTGCCAGGCTCTGCCCGTATGGATGGGATACTCTTGGTTGCTTGCCAGGCTCTCTGAGAGGTATGTATATATACATATATATGCATATATATACATATTACTCTCTATGATTTATTGCCTACTGTCTGAACTCCATCAGATATAATGTGGTAATTAAGGAAAATAGGTAGGAAGTATCTTATAATGTCCAGAAAGTGGCCTGGGGCATGGTGGTGGTTGGGTAGTGGAGGTCGGCTGCCAGGGCTGGGTCCCTTGGTATTGGGTGGGTTCTCATACGCCCCCCTCTAGGGCACGCCAGTGAAAACAGCCTGGCGCAGAGTCTGGTGGCATGGCTATGGAGCCTCATTTTACACTCCTGTCTGGGAGGAGCAGCCACTGATGTCTGAAGGGTGGCAAATGAGGAGGCAGGGTGTGGGGTGTGGCTTATGAGTGTTATCCCTGGGTCACTGGAGATTGGGGGATAGCAGGCAGAGGATCTCTGCTTCTGGGTCCCATTGAGTCCAGAGTCCAATGTTACAAAGTTCCGAATTATCTGGGTTCCGTGGGACTTCATGCGTGAGGCTCAGCCAGAGTGTCCAGAAAGAGGCCTGCAGCATGGCAGCAGTTGGGTAGTGGAAGTCGGCTTCTGGGCTGGGTCCCTTGGGCTGGAGAGGGTTCTCACCTGCCCCTCTCTGGGGCACCCCGAGTGAAAACAGCCTGGCGTGGAGTCCCATAGTCAGCGATAGAAAACAAACTGTCTAATGTTGCCTTCTTGGCAGGTCTGAGTGTTGGGGGAAAATCCCAAACAATAATGGTGGGTCTGGTATCGAAATATTGAATGTAATCAAAGTAGAGAGAGCATAATGTGGAAATCATCTGCCGTACCAGTAGGGGGAGGGTATGGGGTGGGGGGCATACTGGAGTTTTTGGTGGTGGAATATGTGCACTGGTGAAGGGACAGATGTTTCATCATTGTATGACTGAGACATAAACCCGAAAGCTTTGTAACTGTTTTCACGGTGATTCAATAAATAAATTTGCACTGCACCAGTAACATCTCCATTCTGAGACTTACTGTTTTTGGCATATCGAATATGCCACGGGTAGCTTGCAAGACTCTACCGTGCGAGTGGGATACTCTCGATAGCTTGCCGGGCTCTCTGAGAGGGACAGAGGAATTGAACCCGGGTCGGCCATGTGCAAGGTAAATGCCCTTCCTGTTTCACTATTGCTCCAGTCCAATAAATAAATTTATTTTAAATAAACAAATAAAGGAAAATGCGATTTCTGCAAGAAAAGTGACGGTGAATGAGACAGAGTCTGTTTATTTCTCTTGAAACCACAAGGTTATAGTGGAAAACCACTCTGAGCTGTGAGCCTTTGGCACTTGTCAAAGTAAAAAGACTTAATGTTGAGGTTTTATTACTCTGACAATATGAGAAACTTCTATTCTGAACTGTAATAAGTAGAATATAAAGTAATTTAGATATGGCAGTGTCTGTATCTGTTAAGTGTGTATATTTATACTTTGTGTGTATGTGTGTATACACACTGAATATTTTATATATACATTATATTTATATTATTTATATTTATATTATATAGATTCATGTTTATGTTATATGTATAGATTTATATATATAGTAATATATATGTATATATACATATATACATATATATGTATGTGTGTGTGTAAGATTTTAAAACTCAAGGAAATATCACTTATCTTGTTCCCTGATAAAATATGTGTCTGTTTTTCAGTAACTAAAATTTATTGAGAGCCAACCTTGCTAGTGTGTACTATGAAAAAGGAACAAGCAGAATTGGGAGTACAGTGTCATCTCATTTCAGCTATATAGCTGAATATGTATTTACTTCTCTAGATTCTATAAATCTAGGCAAGAAAATGTAGTCTTTTATCAAGACTTCGGCATTTCTATCAAAATAATTAGGAATTGAAACTAACAAATTTAACTTTTCCCAGCTTCATTGAAATATAGGTGACAATTAAAATTGTTCATAATCAAGATGTACCTTTGATAATCTAATATAAAATATGCTAGCTGTGAGTTATCCACAACTAGCAAGATAATTAACATACATCTTCTCACTTCTTAATTAGTTTCTTTAGTTGTGTGTTGAGAACACTCAAATTTGACTCTTCACAAGGTTTTTTTTTTTCAAGTGCACAATGTTTTGAAATACTGTCAGATAGTTGTATTTCATTTAGATCTCCAGAACTTCTTTCATCTTGCATAACTGAATCTTGATCTGACTTTTTAAGACTGTTCTACTCTTTGTTCCAATAAGTTCTTGAGTTTAAGTTTGCATTTAGATCATGAAAATGTACCTGCTGTTTTCCTTTGCAAAGAGAGGCAAAGATGGGAAGAGAACAGTTCAAAAACTTGCCCCATCAGTCCTCCTTTTGAGAATGGGGATGTTATTGGGAAAGATCATGATATGCTGAAATACTCTTGAAGTAAGCTACACAATTGGCTAAGTACAATGCTATTTACTAGTGATCATAGTTTAATATCATGCTCTTACCTGGATAATGATAAAGCAGGTGTCACTTGACAAAAGACCATGTAAACAGTGGGACTGGGTATGAAATGCCAGTTTTATAATCGAAAAGCACCATCTATGTAAGTTATATGATTCATATGGCTTAGAGATTCCAAGTATTAATCTGGATTAGCGTACATCTTAATGCTGCAAGAATAAAACTGGAGAGATGTTAGAGTATCCATATTATTTTCTGCCTCAATTTCAGCTAGTCTGATAACTGGAATCCTTGAAATTAATATTAAAGCTTAAAAATTGCTAAGACTTCTAGTTCATATGAGGCAGACTTGATAATACTATACTTGGTGTGAGATTCACAAATATTAAAATTGATTATGGGAATAAAATAACAATGATAAAGCCACAGTGCAATCTACAATTAGTTAAATATTATAGGGACCAGTTTAATATTTATGAAAGCCATAGAAGAAATATTATAAATAGAAGTGCTTTCTGAGTGGATAGGCCATACCATGAGAGTAAATTTATATACACTGTCAAGATATTCTGGTTTCCCTAAGGTTTAATCAAGAACTATATTTTAAATGAGACAAGTAGGGTTATATATACATGTACAAAGCATTGAAACTAATCATCAGTTTTACATGTATTGATTATTAATCCAAAATATCGAGTTTGTGTATTTTGTTTTTATAGTTCACTACCAATTGCTAAATAATCATTTTATCTAGATTTTCACTTGTTTTTGTATCTTATTCACAATATAACATTCTTTTTGAAGTGTTCCTCTAGAAAATAATGTCAATTAATTGTAACTTAATATCATAGCTTTTAAAACATCCTGCATTATCCCTATTTTAACTGGGATTGGCCACAGAGATGCAACTGACCTGTTACTTTGTAATAAAAAAAAATATAAGGGTCAGAAAAATGTGCAGCAGGCAGGGCACTTGCCTTGCACTCAGCCAACCTGAGTTCAATCCTAGTTTCTGTATATTGTCCCCTGAGCCAAGATGACACCCTCAACACTTCCAGCTGTGGCCCAGAATCCAAAATAAATAATAAAGTTAAAAATTCTAGGAATAAAAATATATTCTAGAAGCAAATGAGAAAATTGAATTTTGAAAAATAATTATAATTTTTTCTATTTCTTTTATTTGAATTTATATTAGGTTGGTATATTAATATTTTCAATGAAAAAGAAAACTCACTGCCTTCAAATTTGCCAACTGGAAATAATAAGTAATGAAGTGCAAAATATGTAATAATATTATTTATTTCACAAAGAAACTTGAATTCTGTATCACCACAGATTCATTTAGAATTTACAAGAATGAATATTATAGAATATCTCTTTACCTAGAAAATATACAACAATGAGGGTGTATATAAATTTTTAACAACTAAATAAAAATACTGTATATATGAATTTATTATCAATACTTTGAAGATTCATTTTCAGAATATAAAAATCAAACAAAAATGGCATATTTAGTATAGCACATAGACGAGGTCTCACAGTGACCCACTTTTCACAAATTAATTCAAAGAGAACCAGAATATGATATATAACAACTATTTAAAGACACAGTTAAAATGCAGATGGGAAATAGTTGCCTTGTGTGAATACACACATTGCAATGAATTAATTGTTAGATTTATTTCCCATAGGGAAGACACTTTAACAAAGCCACTGAATTTCAAAGATCTCATCATCTTAGAGACTTATGAGCAATTAGTTATTTAAAATAGCTTGTAGCTACTTTAAAACAGAGTTCCTTAAATACTGACAAAATTTGTTGCTATTTAGTTTCCATTAAACTGGTGCCCATGCTGGTATAATTTCTTACAATTAATCATTTATGCCAACTGGGATTTCACTTTAAGAATGCTTAGAAAATATATGTTTTAATGAAAGGATACCACAAAGAATTTGACAAAGTGAGGTCAGATTATCTTACTGGAAAAACAGAGAACCTATGTGAAAATGACAACTGTTAAGTGGAAGTGAGTCATCGTTTTTTATGGTTACATACATGTGCGTGCACACGCACACACACACACACACAAACACACCAAAATAGCAAGATAAAAAAAATTGAAGATTGTCATACTTTACCTTTTCGTTCCAATTTTAAAAAGACGAAGAGATTTGGTTATCTTTTCTCTGTCTTTTTATCATTCCTTTCTCTCCTTAATATAGGGTCTTCAGAAAATTATGATTTTTATTATTTTGCACATGAGAAAATATATAGCACCAGATTGTATGTAGGTGTCTTCAGTCTTCATTGCTTTCTAATCTCCATCCTCTATTTTTGAACTTGGCTACTCACTACAGCAGTGCCTATCACAGCAAGGAGAAGAATATAAACAAGTCTTGTGATTATTTTTATTAGGGGAGGTATAGAGGAAAGGAAATTAGAATAGATATTCACTAAGCAAATTTCAGTTAACTATTTGAAAACAAAACACACTAGACCTTGAAAATTCCAAGGAATGTTTGCTCGTTTATAATCTAAAATAGAAAAGGCAATGTTGTATTACAGCAGGAACTTTAGAACCTCACCCAAAGAGTAAATGGTAAATCATCTCAGAGAAATGGTACATGTGGTATTGAAGTATTACTAGTGATGGTGGTACCCAGGATGTAGAGTGAGTCTATTGACTTTTGTATCTTCTATTTCAATAGAGAGATTCTTGAAAGAAACAACTTAAGAAATACAGCTGAGGTTCTGTATCATTTTGGTACCATGGGCTGATTCATAAAACTGTTATATTTATTTGGTAAAATAATAGATGCATAGAGAATAGAAATTACAGTTTGCTCTTGATGAAACTCTCCCAATACACTCAAAAGTATAATATGTGATGCAGTTAAGAAGAGAGTCAGATGAAATGCAAACACAAAAGTTCATAAGCTTGTAACCCTGTACCTCATGGTGATTCACTAATAAAAAAATTTAAAAAGAAAGAAGAGAGTAAGAGTTTTGTGTATATTTTATTGATGCAGTAGCAATTTATAGTAGTTTATATTGATCATGGACTGGAGTTATAACACAGTGGGTAGGGTGTTTGCCTTGCATGTGGCCAACTGGGTTTGATTCCTCCGTGCCTCTTGGAGAGCCTGGCAAGCTACCAAGAGTATCGCGTCCCCACAGCAGAGCCTGGCAAGCTCCCCCTGGTGTATTCAATATGCCAAAAACAGTAGCAAGTTTCACAATGGAGACGTTAGTAGTGCCCGCTCAAGCAAATCTATTAACAATGGGACGACAGTGCTACAGTGCTATCTTGATCATAGGAGAAGGTCTAAAGCCTTCTCATTTTCATTTAGAGGGTTAAAGTAAAGTTTTTGTACTAATTTAAATAGTGGCAGATTGTTTTATAACAAAAAGGAAAAATAGTTTTAAAAAAGTGTAAATGCTGAAAGGTTTTCTTATAAACACAGCCACCTTTATACTAAAAGACATTTTAAATTGTAATTGTACTATTTGCTAGTCTATATAAAATATAAAGATCATGATGCCATATCTGTTAATTATAACAATTTGATATTTTTAAAAAAGAATCTGTTTCCATTAGTGAGCCAATGTTAGCCATAATGGTACTCAGTGCTTCATATTGACAGGAGGACATATAAATCTGCTTTCAAGAGCATTTCATTTTAAAGGAGGAAATTCTCCTTGGGTTACTTGTATTTCTGCAAACCTTGCAAGTAGAGGCACTGAATGCCGTTGTTTCAGACATATTTTGCAAAGTTTCAGACATCTTTATGAAGGTATTTTATAATATATTCCCTAGGAAGATCGAGATACCGTGACTGTCTTTTTCTAGTACAACAAAGATTATGTCTTCCTCAAGGCAAAGAAGGTAGCTTTTGCCCACTATAGAAGAGTGAGTTTCCTAAGCTTGGTTTTACTTCTTGTAATGCAATCCACTACTTGTCTAGTTTCACCTGTCCTTTTATCATCGCCCAGTGGGAATTTTAGCAGGAAACATGGCATAAATAATAATATTATTGCAATAAAAGCATTTTTTTTCTTTTATCCTGATTTGCAAGTCTTATATTTTATTTCCCCCTCTGCTGGAGAAACTGTAAAGCAGACTTGTCAGTTTACAAACAGTGAAATTTCAGACTCAGCCCTTTGGGAAAAGATCATGTGTTATTCCCTACAGTTTGTTCCATATAGTAATAGCATATTCAAGCTTTAAAGCACTAATCACATATTTTTCATGTTTCTATCATAACTCTTCATTGTTTTACAATTAAGTGTAGATTATCACCAAGAACTTTCAAGCCTCCCATTATTTTATCCCAACTTCCCTTTGTGACCAGATAAGTATAGAACTTCAACAAGAACTTAGGAGCTTTTTATTTATTTGGATCCAGCCTGCCTTTTAAAATATTTTTATTACTTATTCCTTGAACATCTCTCATTCTTCAGCCACATGACCTTCACCTGTTATTTTATGTCATGTGATCATTTGGTATTATTCTTTTGATTCTGCTATCCTTCAGGAACACCGTACTGTAGAAGTGTCAACCATTGGCTATAGTGGTATCAAGGGACATCATCGGAATCACTCTTCAGTATTGACTTTCCTATTCTCAGATCTGTTGTTGGCAGTGACAACAGTCAACCAAGACAGCTTCTGCTCTAGCAGTTGTCCTTAGACATGTAAACTTTCTTATCCAATGTATAAAGTAATCCTGTGTAATATGACCAAAGTTTAACACAAAAGTGGGGCGACTATGTAGCCTGTCTTAGCTCCAGCTCTCTCTATTGGCTTGATTGTTCCTGGTAGTGACAATATCAGAATTATAATTTTATGAACCCTCCCCTCCACTTTATCTTTATTGAACTCTGTTTTAAAGTCTGTTTCCTTGGGGAGCCCAACCTGGAATTGTTATCGTTCGGCAAAATATTATTTCCTTGTAAGTGTTTGATGTCCTTTATATTTTCAATCCATATAGAAGATACCTGTATTAACATCTCTTCAATATGTTTTTTTTTTTGCTTTTTGGGTCACACCCAGTGTTGCACAGGGCTTACTCCTGGCTCATGCACTCAGGGGAACATATGGGATGCTGGGAATAAAACCCGGGTTGGCCACATGCAAGGCAAACGCCCTACCCACTGTGCTATCAATCTAGCCCCAAAACCAATATGTTTTTGATGAATCAAGTTGAACACAGTAGAAAAGCTAATCTTGAATTTGTGTTATTAGCTCAAATAAAAGTAGATAATAGTACAAGGTAGTACTTTGCTAACTAAGAAGTGAATAGGAAGTAAGAAATATATATTTTAGAATCTATAATTAAACAATTTATGTTACTCAAAATAAGTGTCATATATTTAACTTAACAAAGTTGGATTAAATACCCCAAAATCCTGGGTAACGAATCTTACCTTTCTTATCAAAAATGTGATAAACCAAGCTAAGGGAATATATTGAATAAGTAAAATCAAGTAAAGGAAGAACAATATTCACCAGTAACTTTTATTTTTATTTTTAAGCCAGAAGTCTTCAAACATTGGTCCGCATGCAAGTGTTTTTTGTATGTATAGAAAGGTCAAAAACTTCTGGTCTACTACTTTGATATAACAGCTGATCCATGGTCCAGTATGTAGGACAGATGTCAATCCACAAGTGGAAAAAAAAGAAGTTGAAGAATGCTGCTCCAAACATCAAACTTGTCATAGATCATAAATCTATACATGAAAAAGAATGGCTCTATAATTTCCCTTGTAGTCCAGGACTACTATAAGATCCTATTCATTAAGAAATAATGAAAAATTAATTTTGAAATTTTAAAATAAAAACCTAGCCTAAAGTGCCCTAAATGTTTCCATGAGAATAAATTTTATAATAATAATAATTTTCCAATAGCATTTGAAAAATAATAATGGCTTAGAATAGGAGAAACAATCCAGTGGTCTCAAAAACTCTGAGAACATTTCACCAATAAACACCACATACCCACTCTTTTCTCATTACTCTTTCAAGAACCTATAAACTTTAGATAGCACAATATTATAAAAATTTGATAAAAAGCTACAAGATTAGAAACAAGTGTGTGCTCTTGGGCATATTGAATGTTTGTTGAATCTCAACAGATACATTTATTTCTCATCTGGTCTTACAGTAAATGGAAGATCATGGCCTTCGATTAAAAAGAATTTTTAATATTTCAGCTTATATAGCCTCAGTTTTCCCAGCTGAATCTTTGTCATAGGCCTTAATATTTCTAGAATAAGCCTTTATGTACTTCACTTCATTTTTTCCCTTGTATTTTTTCAATAAATATTTCTTCTGCTTGAAATATCATCTCCAGAGAAAAATGTTGAAAAATTATCATTGCTGGTTTTTGAAATGGTAGTTGTCTAATTATTCTCCTGTTCATATTATACCTAAGTTATTATTTTTTCAGTATTATTTGGCAATACTTAGATGATTAGATTCACTTTTTGTTTGAAATTCTTTCATAATGTAAAATATAAAAATATACTAAAATATGAAGAAAACTTTCTGTTCTAATTTAATACCTCTTTCATGTGACATCTGATTTTCTTGGGAAATTATCTTTTATTAAAAGTAACAAACATATGTTGAAAATAGCCAAATGAGTTCCATGAGGGCTCCAAAGAAGAATAATATGTATGCGTGAGATATATATATATATATAGAGAGAGAGATATGTACATATATATCTATATATATAGAGAGAGTGTAAATATGAGCCTTTATTTTCTCATTGTAGATACTATTGGGATTATAGTAAAGCAACTATTAGTTGTGTGAACTATCTTAATAAATTCTAGGGTCTAACATGACCTTTCTTAGATGCAAGTCTACTAAAGCCTTTCTTACTCACTGTTATATCCAAGTGTCTCCACCCTTTCCTGATCACCACCGTGGGGAATAACACTCCTCATTTTCTTATTTTACTTCTCATTATACTCATCAGTGTCAGGTATTGAAAGGTTAGCATAGCAATTTCCTCTACTTAATGTTTCCCCTCAGCTTCCAGCTCTTCCCCAGTTAAACCAAATCAATATTTTTACAGAATTTTTACACTACTTTTCTTCCCAAAACGTTGCATTGGTATGTGTGTGTGTGTGTGTGTGTGTGTGTGTGTGTGTGTGTGTGTGTGTCTGTGTGTGTCTGTGTCTGTGTCTGTGTCTGTGTGGCCTGGGTCAGCCGTATCAAATTATCATAAACTTGGTAGCGACGGTAATTAATTCCTTCATAGTGTGGATGTGAAGACTCCAGAATCCAGTGTTTGGCTCATCCAATTTCTTTTGCAGACTCTAACAGAGAAACCTCCTTGTGCCACTCTTAGTAATATAGCTGCCAACAATTCTTGGCATCTCTTGGCTTATAGACAGCCACTTCACAATAGGCTCTGTCTCCAATTTCACACCACCTTCTTCTGCTTCTTTTCTCTCCTCCCTTCCCCTCCCTTCCCCCTCTCCTCTCATCTTCTCTCCACGCCTTCGCTCACTTTCTGCAGTGCCAGGAAATGAGCTGAGAGTCTCATAATGCAAAGCAAGAGCACTGCTCCTGAGTGACCTCCTGATCCTTTTTGTTTCTTTTTGTCCTTTTATAACACCTAGAAAGATGCTCTCATTAAATTTGGAGTCAGCCCTTATCCCAGATGCTCTCTTCTCTCCTTATCATAACAGTCTCTCTTTCAAACGAAGTGACATTCTAAGTTTCCAGTCCCACACCAGTTGGCAGGGGTGAGGGCCACAAAATTCAGCTCCACTAAAACACAAGTTGAAAGTAGAAGTTCACAGTTGTCATCTTGGTTTATAAGGTTATGTGAACAGAAATGGTTTTGTTATTCCTACTCACTCCGCCAAACTGCACTCTGAACTCCAAACATTCACCAGAAGGCTTTCCTTTTGATATTCTATCTTTTCAGACACTGCCATTTCCTGAATTACTCTTCAAAGATACTTTTATTGTTTTTCCTTTCCTACAAAAAAAACACCCACCCTATTTCTTGAGATAAAAATCACCTTCATTACTGTTCTAGAAGACTCCAGCAGTCATCCTTCTGTTGTCCTCTGTGCTGTGCATTAGAGTACACACCCCATTGCCTATCGCTGCTGGATCCACATCAAATACTGGAACAAAATAGCAAATGAAGTGATCTGCTACAGCCAGGCTTATGACTGCCATTATATCATCCCATATCTGTAGGCCATTACAATTGTTCTATACCTGTGTATGAATGAATGAACATTTGTTTGTTTTACTTGTTCTCCTTCATAAATGACATGGCCAATGTATTATTATATAAGAGCATTTGGTATAATTATTTAATACTGAATTTTTTGTTGTGTTCCTTTGTTCATGATTTTACACTTTGGGACAACTTTTCACTTGTGAAAAAAAAGAGTACCCTATATGATCCAAGGACTTTCAAAAAACAGGCTTTGTGTGGGCTAGTACAATTCTAGACTATAAATATTAATACTGCAGAGTGAATATAAGCTGTGTAATAAAAGAAACAATGAAAGAAACATTGGTTACATGTAATAACAATTCCTGATCATCACTTTTATAAAACCAATAAAAAATGTGAATACTTCTTGGATTAGATACAAAGAGAGAGGAGGAGTATGTTCAAGAAAAGATGTAATTATTTTCATAGTGTGACCCAAATTTGTCTTATAAATTTCAACAACAACCTGAAGATATAGTGGTGCTACATATTAGATCAAAATTCAAATTTGAGCAATTGACATAGTTTATAAATTTGAATTTGAACTTGTCAATTAGGAGACTTGACCAACCATATTTTCTTCTTGTATTTTTTTTTCCCGGGGGGCCCCCTCACGGGGAATCCCACTTGTCAGGACTTGAGGGATCTTCTCAAATCTGGGGTTTGCTCCTTGAGAAATTCTGCTTAAATGTAATGCTGATATTAACGCAGGGGTTTTGGCAATTAAGAGATTAATTCTTTAAAATCTGTGCTATCTCTATGACCCTTTGCAAGATTTTGTAAAAATGTATTTTTAGTCAGATATCAGAGATTTTACTACATTAGTGATGATATCAAAGAATTTAAAAGACTTAGTGATGTATCTGAATATAGAAAAATATTCGTTAAAATAATGCATTAGAAAATTGTGTGCTATGTATATAGCATCTTTTCATTGTTTGAGCGGGTACCAGTAACATCTCTCATTGAGAGACTTATTGTGACAATTTTTGGCATATCCAATACGCACGGGAAGCTTGCCAGGCTCTGCTGCGCGGGCTCGATACTCTTGGTAGCTTGCACGGCTCTCTGAGAGGGGCGGAGAAATCGAACTCAGGTTGGCTGCATGAAAGGCGAACGCCCTATCACTGTGCTATTTTTTCATATGCAAACATTTATAGCATATCAAATATATATCTTCTTAACCTTTATTGTGCTTTCTATATCATATATTTTGTATCAAGATTCAAGCAAGACATTTTATTTTTAAAGTTTATAGTTAAAACAAAATAAAAATGCATAATTTTTCCATTTTGATCTTAAGGAACTGATGAGCTCATCACTTTACATTCTTTGGACAAGATAGTGAAGCTTTGGTATGTTTTACCACTGTTCTTAATGCGTTTAAAATATAGGTATTAGATTTAAAAATGTTTTGGATTATTTCGGATCCAGTATTGTAGAAATGTGCACTAAATAGTACTACCAGATTTTATTTTTCAAAATGTAATTCGTGTTTTTAAGGAAGAGAAATTTGGCTTAATAAAGAGCACAGAATAGGCAGAGCTTGTACAAAATAATATTTACTCTTAAATGTTTTTTTCCAAAATTGATCAAGACATTAACTACTTGTTGAAAACAGTTTCTATTTTTGAATTCTAAAGTACAGTTAACTAATATGAAGGCTAAAAAAAAAAAGGAAATCTAATTCTACATTTCCACTTCGCAATGTTCTGAGAATTTCTGAGAAACACTAATCTGAGGGTCAATTATTTAAGATAAACATGTACATAGAGACTGGAGTTAGATATATTTCTTATTCTCTGGTCACAAAAGTGTTTGAAGTTAGGAGTCTTAACTCTGGAAAGAATGTGTGAATATGTCTTTTTCCTTTAACATCCTTCCAGTTTTGAAAAATAGAAGACCATTTCGTTAAAGATTTGTTTGGCCCTGTTTCCATACAAGTGAGGAACATGCTTTTATTTATTCAAGATGCTACTGTTGCCAACCTATTTCTAGATAGTGAATTACCTCTACACAGAGCCCTATAAGTCCTTCTTTGGTGTTGGATCCTACAATACACTTGAAACTGTTCAAAGACCCACAGTGAGAAGATTTTATTTTATTTGGGGTAGAGGGGTGTGTGGCACATAGCCGATGATGCTCGGGCTTATTCCTAACTCTGTGCTCATGCGTCACTCTGTCACTCTTGGTGGCATCACTTTCTACCCAAAGCACCTCAAAGAACAACCCCCAAACACAGAGGCTCTCAAGGAGCACTAAGTAGGGCCCACCCTCTCCCATCCTAAAAATTTCACTGTCACTGTCATCCCGTTGCTCATCAATTTGCTTAAGCAGGCACCAGTAATGTCTCCATTGTGAGACTTGTTGTTACTGTTTTTGGCATATCAAATATGCTACGTGTAGCTTGCCAGGCTCTGCCATGCGGGCGAGGTACTCTAGGAAGCTTGCTGGGCTCTCCAAGAGGGGTGGAAGAATCTAACCTGGGTCGGTTGTGTGCAAGGCAAATGCCCTACCTGCTGTGCTATCGCTCCAGCCCCTAAAAATTCAAAACAAAATAAAATGTCCCTGGGCAAGTCTCAATTTGAATAACCTTATTTGAAAATTCAATTTCAAATTTACAAATAGTAGGATTATTCCGGGGATCCATATGGGGTTCCTGGGTCTAACCCAGGGCAGGGAAAGTTCATAACCCACTGCACTTTCTCTCAGGGTAGGCCCTGAAAGATTTTAGAGAAAATGGAAAAATCATGTAAAGGATATAATAGATTCATTTTTCCCAGGAGATACATTTACACTACGTATATTTCCAATTAAAAATAGAGACATCTAAGATAAGAGTTCACAAGCATTTGTTAATAGAGAAGTATTTCCTATGGAAAAGTCACCAGTGAACTAGGGAACAGTTATTGATTGTGTCTTCCAGAAATGTGTCACTTGATTTCCTATAATTTTCAAAGCATTGACAATACAACATTCATGATGTTGACTTGGTTTCTATGCCTTAAAGGATGTTCTTTGAAATACAAGTCTGAACTGTTTCTTCAAATTCTATAGAATTTAAAAAATCAGAATTGTATACCCAGATAAAATAAAGTGTTTTGTTTGGTAAAACCCCACTCTATACTGCTTAAGTAACAGTGTTATTTTTCACAATAGTATGGATTGGTTGTTTTGTATTATTTGTATTATTGATTCATTTATTTTTTGGTCTGGATAGCTCACCCATATTTTTAGTTATTTTTTAGCTATATGTTCTATCTCAAATTTTCATGGTCTCAACTGAAAAAGTTAGGTACTTGTCCACACCATTGCTCGTTTTATAGAAGACAGCCCAGCCATGCTTTCAGCATGGTAGGGTTCTTATCAACAATCATCATATTCTGTCACGACTAGTAATATACAGTTGTTCAAAGCTAAGTGACATCTCTATGGCCAAGTACAATATCTATTGGTCTTATTGGCTCATAGACTGTTTTTGGCCCATTGCAAACCATTTTATTTTGCAAAGCAGTTTTTAATTTCATGTCTATTCCAGATAATTTTGTTTCCAATTAGTGGAATATGCCTATATTACATATATGCATACATATATGCAAGTATATTGAGTGGAATATTATATATATATGTTATATTATAAATTTATGATATTTTTACTTTGTTGTGTATACTACATGAGATGTGAAACACTTCTTGCACAGAACTGAGGTTGCTAATGGGATGAAGGGCTGAAATTATTCCAATAAATCTTTTTTTAATTGAACCACCATGTTGCCAAGTTGTTAATAATGAGGGTTCCAGTCATACAATGTTTCATTACCCTTCCCACAGTCATAAACATTCTCCACCACCAATGTCCCCCAGTATCTATCACAGACACATACACAAACACACACAGTTAAGCCTACCTCTATGGCAGGAACTTTTCTTCTTTCTCTCTTTGCCTCTCTCTTTCTGTGCATTATGGTTAGTAATACAGGTACTGAGAGGTTATCATTCTTGGTCCTTTACCTACTTTCAGCATGTAGATCTTATCCAGAGTGATCATTTCCAACTATCATTGCCATAGAGTTCTTTTTTCAATCCCAACTGACTTCTCCTCCAACACTTAAAAGAGTCTTCCAAGCGTGAACCAATCCTCCTGGCCCTTGTTTCTACTGTCCTTGGGTATTAGTCTCATTTTTTTTTAATATTCCACAAATGAGTGCAATCATTCAATGTCTGATTCTCTCCTTTTGACTCATTTCACTCAGCATGTACTCTCAATGTCCATGCATTTGTAAACAAATTTCATGACTTTATTTCTCCTAACTCATGCATAGTATTCCATTATATAAACGTACCATGGACTGGAGCAATAGCACAGTGGGTAGGGTGTTTGACTTGCACGGGTTGACCTGGGCTCAATTCCTCTGTCCCTCTCGGAGACCCCGACAAGCTACCGAGAGTATCCTGCCCACAGGGCAGAGCCTGGCAAGCTACCCGTGGCATATTTGATATGCCAAAAACAGTAACAAGTCTCACAATGGAGACATTACTGGTGCCTGCTTGAGCAAATTGATGAACAACAGGACTACAGTGCTACAGTGCTACAGATGTACCATAGTTTCTTTAGCCAATCATATATTCTTGGGCACTCGATTTGTTTCCAGATTCTGACATGGGTTTAATATATATATATTTTAATGTAGGAGCACTGCTATTTATTCAGCCATTGATCAAGCTGATTGAATTGGGCATGAACTCCACATTACTTTTTAAAATTTTTAAAAATTTTATAAGTTAGTTCACAATGTTTGATTACCTTCAATATTCAAACACCAATCCCACCACTACTACACCTTCCCACCACCAAATTCAGGATGTTTCCATTCCAAGCCCCAATTCCTGTCCCAAAACACAACCAAAATAGTATATTTAATGTTGTCTGCTACGTAGAACTGCTGAACATGCTTACAAAAAAGTCTCCATATAGGAAACAGTGTGAAGATTATTCTATTTTGGCACGAGCCATTAAGACATCCTATAGGATATCACTAACATGTTGTTAAAATTTGGGTGATATGAGCTTTGGTGTATATATCTGAAAATATGTATATATATATGTATATATATATGCCTCTATGAGTTGTTGCGTACCATCTGAACCCCCATCAAATGTGGTGTGATAATTATGGAGAATCGGTAGGGAGTGTTTTATGATGTGTCGCGTGGCTGCAAAAGCAGCTGTGTGGTCCAGGAAAATGGGGAGAGGCCTTAAGCATGGCAGTGGTTGGATTGTGGGGGTTTTGGCTGCCATTTCTTGGTCCCTTGGGGCAGGGAGGGCTCTCACCCGCCCCTCTATGGGGTGCCCCAGGTGAAACAGCCTGGTGCGGAGTCCAGTGGCATGGTTATAAGGGCCTCATGTTATTCTCCCTTTCCAGAGAAGCAGCCATGTGATCTGGACAGTGGCTGATGATGAGATTATCTGACGCCACCAGCAGGAGGTGGCTTATGGGCATGACCCCCGAGTCACTGGAGACTGGGGAAAGTGGGCAGAAGATCTCCGCTCCTGGTCCCATTGATCCTAAAATCCAAGGTCACAAAGTTCTGAATTACTTGGCTTCTGTAGGACTTCACTCATGCTGAGGCTCAGCCCAAGCATGTGGGGAGCAGCCTTGAGCATGGAAATGGTTGGGTTGTGGAGGTTTTTGGCTGCTGGAGCTGGGTCCCATGGGGGCAGGGAGGGTTCTCACCTGTCCGCCTCTGGGGTGCCCCATGTGAAACAGCCTGGCATGGAGTCCGGTGGCATGGTCATGGGGGCCTCACATTATGCTCCCTTTCAGGAGAAACAGCCTTGTGATCTGGATGGTGGCTGATCTCCACGTTACTGTTTTTAAAATTCTATTCTGAATGTTGATTTTATTATTTTGTCATTTTCCCCCCTTTTTTTTTAATTCATCGTGAGATACAGTTACAGAGCTTTCGTGTTTGAGCTTCAGTCATACAATCATAAAACACCCATTCCTTCACCAGTGCACATTTTCCACCACCAAAATCCCCAGTATTGCTACCCCCATCCCCATTCCAGCCCTTCCTCTGCCTGTGTTGAGCTTATATAGCTGAACAGGAGGTGGTTTGTGCTTGTGTCTCCCACATACCTAACTTTTGGCCATTTACTTTCTTGGTAAACTTGGTCCCAAGTTGTTGGGGTCTGGCCAAAGTCACAGCAGCAATTTTGGGGTATCAGGAAGCCTGAAGGCACCATCAGGTTGCTGATGCACTCACCTCCTAGGTACAGTACAGGTTGACCTGATGGAGGCACCATACTCTCGGGTTCCAATAAATCTTGATGAGAGAATATTTGTACCTGATAGTGTCACATATACTTTGAAGAGGCATGATGTTGTATTGCTAAAATCTATTAAGTTATGTAAATAATCACTTTAATGAAAAAAATTTCATGATTTGTAAAAACAAAAACCACAGTATTTGCTTTTCGGACTTAATATATGCTTAACAAACTTTTTCTTGTTTTGGACTTAGTTGATGCTAATTGGTGTTGGGGCTGAATTGAGCTACAAGGATGAGCCCATGTAAACTGCTTCAAACAAGGGCAGGAACATAGGGACCCATGAAAATGGGTGAGATTACTCATATGTCCTGACTGGTTTGGATGAGACTGAACATCTTCTTTTGGCTGCCTTAGTTTTCCTAAATCTCCTAAATCTCGGTATACCAAAATTGTCAGTCTTCCTTTTGTCACAGATCCCTGGTTCTACTTAGCCTGTTTGTTGTCAGTATGCAGATCCTAGGTACTTAGCTTGTTTGTCAGTATGCAGATCCTAGGTACTTAGTTTGTTTGTCAGTATGCAGATCCTGCATAGTTTGTTTGTTTTCAGTATGCAGAAGAACTTTGCATGATTTTCCTGTAACTCCTTTGTTGATGACTTCACTGTACTAAGCCCTATGAATTGTAGGATGGTAATAAAAGGAGGTTTCAGGGCTCTCCACCTTTGTCACAGAGTCAAAGAGATCCTGAATCCTCCATGACATAAATTTCTTTTGCATTCCTTGTCTCAGTGCCTCCGACTGAATGAACCTTCATGCAACATCTGGAAAGAATTGAAAGCAGCTCACTGAATGAATTTATGCAATTAATTTCTCATAACTGAAAAGTGATCTATAAAGTTTGATATGTTTGGTGGGTGAGATTTCTTTAAAGTATAATAGAATACTAAAAGATTGTTTTCTATAATCACTGCTTTACGTAGCAGCAATCAGTTCTATTGGATCTATTAAAGACTTTCAAGTCTACTGAAGTAAAGCTCTATAAATACGTGAATATCAGAATCTTTCTGAACTACACAATAAAACATATTTTGTGTATCTATGTTTGGGATCATTCTCAGTACTACTCCACAGGAAGCATGTATAAATTCTACACCAATCTATATCCAGTTGAAAAGGAGAAATGTTTAATGTCTTTATATTTAAAAATGATGTTATCAAGATGGTACATTATACTAATCCAACAAAATATAAAACTATTTAAACATGAAAGCACAATCTACTTTTACCAAATATTCTTCTTAAATCAATCCATGTGGTTAGGTGGGAAGGACATGAATCAACCTATAACCAAATGTAAGGAGGTATGGTGCAAAAATTTTTGGTAATTTTGTTTTAAATAGTTATTCTGATGCTCAATAAAGTTTTATAAATAAATAATATAAGCAATATATAATTTTATTCAAAATAATAATTATTATCATTATAGAAACATGTATCCAATATGCTAGACTCCCATTTAAGTGCATTACATATATCAAATGAAATTATCATGAAGTAGTAAAATATCAAAAGCCATTTTTTTGATAAGACACTGATTTTTTTGGTGCATTTTTATTTTTAATTCTGCTGTACGTACTGAAGTCTTCAATATCTATGACATTTTTCATTTGCAAACTATCCTGATTTCTTACAAACTTATCAGTATGCTTATTTAAACTTTTTGTTCGATTATTATTAGGGATTGAACCAGTTCCAGAGACCATTGCCAATGAAACCAGGCCTGGCAAAGCAGCTGAAGGCTACCATTTATTACATACACTTCATTTGAAACTCCTATTAATGCTGACATCTGTTCAAGTCTTAATTACCACATTACCACAACTGATCCCTCGTTACATTTCTCCTAATTTACTGTAGCATAAACACAAAAGTGAAAAATATATTTCCAGGTAATGATAAGGTTGTGTAGACATGCCATTCGTTGAAAGAATAATTGGCAGCAAATTTGGTACATGCTGTTTATTTAAGAATGCATTGTGGGTGTGTTTTTTCTAAAAAAGCTCCGTGCATTTTTTATATTTAATTATAGAACTTAGTATTAATATCCAGTTATAGAAAATAATTAATTATGAATTTAGATGATATAGCCAATAAAACATTTTTCTATTAACTGTGTTAGAGATAGTCAATTGTATTTAGAGTAGCCTGGGGAAATAGTGAAAAGTCGATCATAATTCTACAAAATAGAATGTCTTTGATAGTGAATTCCTTAATATTTTTTCCTTTACTGTCACTGTTACTGTCATCCCGTTGCTCATCGATTTTGTTCAAGTGGGCACCAGTAATGTCTCCATTGTGAGACGTGTTATTACTGTTTTGGGCATATTGCATATGCCATTGGGTAGCTTGCCAGGCTCTGCCATGCGGACGAGATACTCTTGCCGGACTCTTTGAGAGGGGCAGAGGAATCGAACCCAGGTTGGCTTCGTGCAAGGCAAACGCCCTACCCGCTGTGCTGTCACTCCAGCCCATTTAAAAATAGTCTTTTTAGTATTTTATTGAAAGTTTTCTGTGTGTATTTTTTTAGGCTTTTTAATATTATGTGGCTATTAGTTGCAATTTTTACTACCAATAACACAAATAGTTACAATTTTTACTACCAATAGTGGCCAGTTAGGATTAATATTACTTTTTGTCATTCGAGTGACTCTAGTGTCTTCATTGTTGTTTTTTTGTTCGGTTTGATTTGTTTTCTGCTTTGGAATAACTGTAAAACACTGAATAAATGGTTTATGATTTTGATTAAAACTCAGCTGCAAAAAGAAATGCTCATGGAACTCGTTGCCTTCTTTTAGATATTTGATTGAACAACATAATCCTCCTATCACGTGGGGATGTGACTCATCCTAGTGTGAAGGAGAAGCTGAGCAGATGGGTTGACACCAAGGCTGTTGGGAGAAGTGGTTCTTTCCCCCACATTTTCCTTCCTGATTACTAACTGCTTGATTATATCTGTGCTCCAAAATGAATCGGACTTCAGTCTTTAATTTTTGGAGGAGGCAGTCGCAAAAAATTTATATAATTGACATATAACTGCATGTACTTTCTGGAAAGTAAATTTATAATCCTAAGATATTTATTAATATTTATTCAGTATTAATATTCAGCACTTAGGCCTACATATCCCTACATCTTTAACATAAAAAATATAGATACATTGTTCAATAAGGATGACTTGAGTGAACAACTTGTAGACGATGGATAACAGGCAGATTGGGCGATAGTTGCCGATGTCATGGATGTCTCCCTTCTTGTATAACAGAACAGTCCTGCTGGTTTTCCATTGGGATGGAACAACCTTGCATTCAGACAGGTAGCGTGTGAAGAGCCAGGCCAGTGTAATGAATGATTTAAGGCTCTTCCTTTTCCTGGAGCGAGCAGATATCATTGTGTTACACTAGCGTGCAACAGGGACAAATGAAGATGTTACTGGAGCCCGCTCAAGCAAATCGAGGATCAACAGGATGACAAATGATACAAGTGATTCAATGCTTTATGTGAATTACCTTGTTTTCCATTTTTTCTTAGTATATTTTTGATGTGTGTATTTTTGTAGTTAAGCTACTTATTTGTGATATATTTTCTACTGTGTGCTATCATATATTAACATGCAATATACCCAAAATGTTTAGGATAAAGGAAAAACCAGTCAGTCTTACAGAAAAAACAAAACATTTTATTAGAAAGCTTGAGCGTAGCCCTGTGGTAAATCACAGATTGATTGTATAAAACCTTTGAGTTTGGTCCTCAGAACTGCATGGTAGCCTGGAGCTTCTTCAGGTGTAGCTATGGTATTTCCTGAGCACCAGAGGGTTCAATTCATATCTAGATTCAAGGATAATAAGAAATGGTCACTATAAAACAGAAACAAAGAATGCTTTAACCGTGAGCCATCCTCCTGGCCCTTGTTTCTACTGTCCTTGGATATAGGATATATTATGTTTTTTCATATCCAACAAATGAGTACCATCACTCAATGTCAGTCCCTCTCATTCAGACTTATTTCACTCAGCATGATACTCTCTATGCCCATCTACTCATAAGCGAATTTCATGACTTAATTTTTCTTAACAACTATGTAGGGTTCTATTGTGTACATGTATCATAGTTACTTTATCCAGTAGTCTGTTCTTGGGCACTTGTGTTGATTCTGTGATTCTGGCTATTGTGAATAGAATTGCAATGAACATAGAAGTGCCTAGAATATAGAGTTGCAATGAACATAGATGACAGTTCTGTTGTGTGTTTTTGGGTCCACAGGATATATTCCCAGAAGTGGTGTTGCTGGGTCATGTGGAAGCCCAATTTCTGGCTTTATGAGGAATGTCCAAATTGTTTTCCAAAGAGGCTGGACCAGTTGACATTCTCACCAACAATGAAGGAGAGTCCCTATCTCCCCACATTTGTGAAAGCACTGGTTGCTCTTGTACTTTTTGTTTTGTGCCCTCTCTGTGGTGCATGATGATATCTCATTGCTGTTTGATTTGCGTCTCCCTGGTGTTTAGCAACATAGAGCATTTTTTCATGTATCTTCACCACTTATATTTCTTCTTTGAGGAAGGTTTTGTTCATTTATTCTCCCCATTTTTTGATGTTGAATTTTTATTTCTTTTTTGTTTATTTGTTTGCTTATTTTTGTTTTTTGGGTCACACCCGGTGATGCACAGGGGTTACTCCTGGGTCTGCACTCAGGAATTGCCCCCTGGTGGTGCTCAGGAGATCATATGGGATGCTGGGAATCGAACCCAGGTCAGCAGTGTGCAAGGCAAATGTCCTCCGTCCTCTCCGCTGTGCTATTTCTCCAGCCCCTGAATTTTTATTTCTTTTAAAGTTCTGCCAGTGCCATATGGAAGCCTTCCACAAGCCCTGGGGAAGAAGAAGGTTGGGATAGAGAAGGGGCTACTATGGCAGAGGTAGTTGAAAATGATCACTCTGGATAAAAATGAACTATGTGCTGAAAATAGGTAAAGGAACAAACCTGGAAAAACCTCTCAGTATCTGTATTACAAACCATAGTGCCCCAAAGGGGAGGAAGAGAGGTGGAAAGGGAGGGAAGGAAGGAGAGAGACAGAGAGAGAGAGACAGGGAGAAAGAGAGAGAGAAAGGGAGAGGGAGAAGGAAAAGGAGGGAGAGGGAGAAGGAGAAGGAGGGAGAGGAAGATGGAGAAAGAGGGAGAGGGAAAGGGAGAGGAAGAGAGAGGAAAAGTATCTGGTATAGAGACAGACTGGGGTGAGGGTGGAAAGAGGAAAATTGGGGACATTGGTTGTGGGAAATGTACACTGGTGGAGGGATGGGTGCTGGAACATTATCTGACCATGAACATCTTTGTAACTGTATTGCATAGTGATTAAAACAAAGAATCAGAAGGGTTAAAATTAATAAATTTATGCCACTAAGTTAGAGAGTCTTAAAAGTGAATGTTAGAATACTGTAACCTCTAGAATTTTTTAAAAGAATACTTTAAAGGTTCTGGACTTCTTAATTTTAAGAAATCAAATATAGTTCAATAGATTAAAAGTAACCAATTGCACCATATAATGCATTATGGTTCATGGTAAAAATGCTTTCTGTATCGAGGGCAATTTTGTCTTCAAAATACATGCTGAAGTTCTAATCCCAGCATTTCATAAAGTGATTCTACTTGGAAGAAGGGTCTTAAGAAGGTAATTAAACTGAAAGTAGGCTGTTAGGATTCTACTTCAATCTGACTGGGGTCCTTGCAAGGCATGAAGACTTTAGATAGAGATGGAAGACCAGGCCAAGATTCAAAGAGATGATGATCATCAAAAAGTCTAAGAAAGAGGCCCAAGAAACCAAACCTTCTGACAACTTACTCTTGCATTGCTCTCTCCAGAATTAGAGAAAATACATTTCCGGTTTTAGCTATCTCATCTGTAATGCTTTGAAATGGCAGCTTTCAAAAACTGAGAAAGTTTCTTACAGCAATATTTATGCATCCAGGATAATAATTCCATGAGAAATTGCCATATAATTAACTTTCTCTTCATTATAGACTAATAAATAATTCCGTAATCACTTTAAGTCACAATACAACCTCTGGATTCAATAATAAATCCAAAATATTAATCAACTCCTTTCAACTGCACTTAAATTTAGCTTCCCCTCTCTCTCCTGAATGCTCAGAGTTGTAGTTGGTTATGATCTTTATTATCAAATACAATTCAACCTGCGTCTGCCAGCCCTGGCCATCTTGCCAATTTTCTTTCTTGATCTTTCAAGGAGGATAGTGGTGAATTGTTGTAGAGAACTTCTTCCCTGGTTGTGTGGTGTGTAGATTCTGTTTTCTTTGTTCCTGGTGTTTAAAAGTGATTCCTCCCTTACGTGTAATCGTGTAATTCTGTTGTGCTATTTAGAGATCATCATTGTTGTTTCTGGGGATTTTTTGTCTATAACTCTCATTTTATGGATGGACAGTCCGTTTCTTAATGTCTCACTCATGGGGTCTTCATGATCACTTATTATCACACCTATTTTTAGAGTTTAGCTGCTGCATTTTCATGAGTGGTGTTTTCATTGTGTTTGTGTAGGAGTTTGTTTGGCTCAATTTCAAAAACCCTGTATTTGAAATGTAGGGTATTGTTTGATTTTAAACTATGTTTAATTTAAAATATATTAAAATTTGGGCTGTCTTTGAAATATAGTATATTTGGAAACTAAATTAAAATTTATACTTTTCGGGGAGGGGATGGCAGTCAGTAGTGTATAAGTACTATTCCTGGCTGTTTGCACAAGAATAAATTCTGGTGATGATCAGGAGACAATATATGGTACATAGAATTTAACCTGGTCAACTACCAGAAGGCAAGTATCTAACCTCTGTAATATCTGTCTAGTTCCAAACCTATAATTTTAAAGAAAGTTAGAATCACCAATTATGAAATAATAATAAATTAGCATATTCACTATGAAACTTTGAAACATAAAATATTAATTTACTATGGAAATACAATACAAACATTATATACTAATATAAAATTTTCACATACCAAGTTTCTTACTGACATTGAACTCTTAAAATATTGGTGATAATTTTGGTACAATGCTAATTTTAAAATTTTGTTAAATTTGAGCAACCCTCAATTTTTAACCTTCAAATTTTGTCAATTTGAGTATATATAGAATTCAAAATTTTCATTTAATTTGGATTTAATCCTATTCTTTATACATTTATTCTAATTACATGGAATAAAAGTATTAAGAAGAGGGCTTTATCTTTATAGTTATTATTTCATTTATTTGTTTTAATTTTGGTTCCTGAGCTACACCTGACAGTGCTCAGGCTTATTTTTGGTTCTACACTCAAGAATCACTCCTGGAAAGATGGGGTTAACAATAACCAAATGAAAGTTAGCTGTGTATAAGACAAAAGCCCTACCTATGATACTCTCACTCTAGCTTAGGTCTATATCTTTAATACTCTGCATTTTTATCTTGTCAATAATCTTAAAAATATTTACATCAACTCTAAACCAAATATTACATATAATATGAAACAAATTAAAAATAGTCTCTAAACATTAAATTATTATGGTAAATACAATTCAGATAATTATTATTTAGAATCAAGAATAGCATAAATGCATAAGTTTTGGTGATTTTTCAAATGTATTGCATACAATTCTATGATTCAGCTAGATAGATTAATCATGGATTAATCTGCAATCAGACAAGGCAAAATCAGAAAGATGAATTTTCTAAACTGAAAATGCTCCAGTTATAAATGAGTTTGAAATAGTTTATTTGAAATAATTTATGAGATCATAGTGTTATGGGAGTTTTAGAGAAATTAGTACAGAAATTATACAATAGGCAATAGAAATAAAAATTCCTAAAAGTTACTTTGCTTCCAAACTACTTCAGTACTGATGGTTTAGAAGAGATAGGATTGCAGGTAAGGCACTTGCCTTGCATGCAGCTGATTCAGGTTCCACCCCCAGCAATGCATACCATTACCATCAAGAGTGAGTTCTAGGAGGTTGTCTCCATGGCTTGGAGACTGGTCTGTCATTCTGGGCAACTCAGAGAAGGGAACACCAAGTAAAATGTGATTGTAGGTCATGTGGGGGAAAGATGATGCAGGCCCAATATAGACTAGAGACTGAACACAATGGGCACTCAACACCTTTATTGCAAACCACAACACCTAATCAGAAAGAGAGAACAAAAGGGAATACCCTGCCATAGTGGCAGTGTGGGGTGGGGGGAGACAGGACTGGGGAGTGGGGGGAGGGATGTTGGGTTTACTGGTGGTGGAGAATGGGCACTGGTGAAGGGATGGGTTATCAAACTTTGTAAGGGAGAAACATGAGCACAAAAATGTATAAATCTGTAACTGTACCCTCACGTTGACTCACTAATTAAAAATAAACTATTAAATTAAAAAATAAATAAATAAAATTTCAACTAAAAAAAAAGTGAGTTCTGCCTACCAATGAAAGATTAATACCTAAGACCTTCAAGCACTTGTAAAAATCAACAAGAACAAAACCCCAACTAATCCCATGAAAAAATAGAGAGAAGAGGTGAACATAATAAACTTTCTCACTTAAGACATACAGGTGGTCAATTGGTACTTACATCACTTATCGTTAGAGAAGTGCAAATCAAGCAATCATGAGTTATCACTCTCACACCAGTAAAAGAGGCACACATCACAAAGAACAACAACAAAAACAATGTTGACATGGATGTGGGAAAAAAAGGAATTTCTATTCTCTGCTGGTGGTAGTGTTGACTGCCCAAACCATTTGGAGGCAGCGTCTGAATCTGCTGGTCTGTTTTCTGTCTGATTTCTGTCTGAACCTCGATGCCCCCTGATTTTGTAGCTTGTATTTCTTTGCCCCATTTGCTGAGTTAATCTATGTCAGAGCCAGTCTTCCCTCAAAATATTTTGAACATTTTTTCCCCAAAAATGTCCAGGGCTGGTTTGTTTGTGTCATCTGTCTGTAGAACTGAGGTCAAATGACACCCTGAAATCTCCAAAAGAAATCTTTATCTTTACTTCAGGAATCACCTGTACCCAGATTTGGAGAGTCATCTCCAGACACAACCTTATAGAAGAAAGCAGCAGAAGGGACGATGGCTAGCTACAGGGGAGGTTTGTGAGAACAGCCACATCCTCATTCTGTGATGCCCCTTCTGTCTCTGATGTTTCTAGTTCTCTTCCCAGGGTATGAAAAAACTATCCCTTTCTCTCACTTAGTTTATAATTTTCTGTATAGATGTTATGCAGTGTGTTTTCCTCCTGCCAATCTGTTTTATTAAACTTATTTGCTTTTTCCACCCAAGAAGAGCCCAGAGGTGGGATGGAGTATTTCCCTGCCCCACATTTGCTGATACTTCCTCCTGCCCTTGCTTACGACACCTGAGGAAGGAGTACTGCTATCCTGCTAATTTCTGGGTTTCCTTAACCGTAGCTTATTTACTTGTGTGCCAATTGCATATTTAGCTTTCTGTCTAATGCAATTTCATGCTTTCTCTTTTACTGTATGGACTTTTAGCTGATAAGTTTAATTAACAAGGGATTTTTATCAGTTGTAGCTTGAGAAATATTTAAAGGGTGGTGATATTTGAAGGAATGCATTTGAAACCATATGCTCATCCTTAATGAGCATACTAAAATTAGTTCTTAAAGCCGATAACACCTGATTTGTCATTTTAATGTGGCATCTTATTTATCTCTACTTCATGTTAGGTGTCACAAGTGAACTGGACCTTCTGCTCTTCAGAACATACCTTATAAACAGTTGTTGTAAGCCCCAACCTTCCAGTGGGTGAATGCTTAAGTCTCAATGAATTTTGACAGAAAGGAATATTATAAATGAAGGTGGCACTTAAAAAATTACTGTTCCATGCAGTGTCTACATTTTCACCACTCTCTTGAGTGAAAATTGATTATATCTGATATTCCCAAATTTTGAAGGAATGTGTCATTGTTGGCCAAATATAAATAAAAATTCTGCCACAAATGTAGAGAGTTCTCTTATGTTCCTCTATAATTTTCTCCTTTTCGGCCATTTGGGCTTTTTGATATGGATTATATATAATATGGATCACATAATGCATCACTGACTATTTCAGAGTCTTTCTCTTACCCACTACCCATGATTTTGTTTTCTATATCTGACTCTCCATGTCTTTTCTAGATTGCACTATACATGTTCATTAGCAGTATCATTTATTAGTTACCAATTATAATCTAGTATATTCCTTAATCATAAATTAAGTACATATATGCATATACCTTCACTGACTATTCATTACTACTATATATTAATCAATGTATTTATTTTTTCCTTCACACAATATAATGATTTGTGTATTTGTCCCTCTTGCAACATAATAAATGATTTTCTAGTATTTTCCACCTTTTAGTAGGTCATCAGAAATAATGATAGCTCACTTTTTTTTTCTTTTTCGGTCATACCTGGCAATGCACAGGGGTTACTCCTGGCTCTGCACTCAGGAATTACTCCTGGCAGTGCTCAGGGGACCCTATAGGAGGCTGAGAATCGAACCCGGGTCTGTCGCATGCAAGGTAAATGGCCTACCCGCTGTGCTATTGCTCCAGGCCCTTGATAGCTCACTTTTATATTAGAGGGATCTTATCACTTACTTTTCAATTTAACTTATAATTTGCTTTTATATTAATATTTTATAACAACACATAAAGCTCAAAATCTTAGACTACACTGTTACTTGCTTTGATACTCTTTGGAGTATATACTGTTTGTTGAGTACACTTTTACATACTTATTCATTGACTCAAAGCTGTATCCAATGAGATTGAAACTTTAGTTATCCTCATTTTATATATGAAGAAAGGGAAATGTGGATATATTAAGTAACCTCCCTAGTCACAGAGCAATTAAGAAGTAGAGCCTGAATCTGAACTTGAATAGGGGGTTTCTAAGAACTACTGTTAATAAATATAACTTTATACTGTGTAAATACTTTAAGCACATTGAAAAATGTAGGTAAAGTGGAATCTACTTATATCAAATGTATTTTGTGTTTGATTTAACTTTGAACTCTTAATTAAACAAATAGATTGTGAAGTAATGAAAAGTAAAAATGTTTAAAATTATGGATATGGGTATATAATATCTAGGTTAAAGAATAGAATCAAATGATCATACATGTTAAAAATTAAGAAATAGTTAATAAAATAATATTAAAAAGAACTGGAGGGATAGCACAGCAGGTAGGGCGTTTGCTTGCACATGGCCGACTCAGGTTCAATTTCTCCGTCCCTCTCAGAGAGCCTGACAATCTACCAATAATATCCCGCCTGCACAGCAGGACCTGGCAAGATACCCGTGGCATATTCAATATGCCAAAAACTGTAACAAGTCTCACAGCGGAGATGTTACTGGTGCCTGCTCGAGCAAATCAATGAACAATGGAACAACAGTGCTACAGACAGCGCTATTAAAAAGAAACCAATATAAGTTTAACAGGGCATTAACTGTTACAACTTGGGAAATTAAGAATTGTAGAGAATAGGCAAAGCTTGACAGTGAACTGAAATGTTAAAGCAAATGATACTACTTTATCAATTAGCTTCTGCTCAAGCAACTAGCTTCTCACACCTTGAAAGGGAGAAAGGAAGGAAGGAAGGAAGGAAGGAAGGAAGGAAGGAAGGAAGGAAGGAAGGAAGGAAGGAAGGAAGGAAGGAAGGAAGGAAGGAAGGAAGGAAGGAAGGAAGAGAGGGAGAGAGGAGGAAAGATCACTGTTTCATTATCATCCCGTTGCTCATTGATTTATTCGAGCGGGCACCAGTAACATCTCTCATTGAGAGACTTATTGTTACTGTTTTTGCCATATCCAATATGCACGGGTAGCTTGCCAGGCTCTGCCATGTGGACTCAATACTCAGTATTGAGTAGCTTGCCGGGCTCTCTGAGAGGGGCGGAGGAATCGAAGTGGGGTCGGCCGCGTGAAAGGTGAACACCCAACCTCTGTGCTATCGCTCCAGCCCAGGAGGAAAGATATCAAGGAAAAAGGTATAAGGACTAAAAAGGAAGTAGAATAATTTTAATTGCAAAATCTACAACTTTATAAAATAGAAGTTATACTTTGTGATGGAAGAACAGAGACTTCAATGATGAAAAATTTGAAAAATCCTCAAGTATTATAGAAAACAAAATAGATTATTGAGGGAAATTTTTTTTATAGCAAAGTAAAAGAAATATGCTGACCAACATTCAAGAAAATATGTGCAGAAACATGGTGGACCACAGAATATTTTAAAATTAATCTGTATAAAAGTAAAGAATGAATGAAAGATGTCAATTCCAAATATCAATTTTGCATAATCATTTAATTAATTACCATATTATCTCCAAACACAACTGTTAATCAGTGCTAATCAATATTCAGGAATCCTCAATGCTGATCAATATATAAAAATTTTCATTTTTTTTGCTTTAAGTCTGCTTTTAAATGCCATAAGTAAAATGAAGTTCTAAAAAAGTATTAAAGAAAAAAATGTGAAAAAAAAGAAGTGACAGCTAAAAAAGCTTCAATACTCTTTATAAAGCGATCCTAAGAAAGAGAGTATAGAAGTCATTATATCTGTGGATCACTATTTAAATTAAAAATAAACAAATGCAGAAAAAAGGAGCTAGTATGTGAAGGGATTACGTATTAGCAACTAGCTGTTTACAATTTGCTTCTTCACTGAAATTTATAATTTATTTAACAAAATATTTGTTGGTATTTTTTAAAATAATGAATTAAAAACAGTAATTATGAACCAAGAAAATATGGGTGAAATCTTATATCAATAAAAAAATGGTGTGTTTGGCAATGAAAAACACTAACCATAAGCATTTATTTATCAATTCAGTAGTCAAACTATCCAGAGGTGAGGGGAGGCAAATAATAAATATGGTGAAGTAGTTTCCTCTTCTGTGGAGGAATTATAGTTTTTTAATTATAGCTTCTTATATTAGATATTACTGACTCTGAAAGCAAATTTAATTCTCATTGCAATTCATGAGTTGGATATCTGTCTAATAGAAAACAGTAAATTGGCTGCCAATTAAATTAATGCTGTTTCACTCTGCATACATGTTCCCGAAATAATCCAAAACTTTAGTTCAACTTGCTAATAAAAGAATCTAATCCATAATGTTGGCTTCTCCTGACTTTTTTGTTCATTCACACTGTGCTCCTTAATCAAGAGTAGATTTTTTTTTGATGAGGCATGAAGTAATATGGATTCAGTCCTACATTACCAAAGCTATATATTTAATTTTCCTCATGTTATCCATTTATTACGTACACTTATAAGTGGCAGTCACTTTCCTTGAATGTCTTAGTTTAAATGTGATTCATTTAAAAAATGAAAGGAAAACGATAAAGTCCTAGTTTAATAAACCTTTTAGAGAACCAAAATAGAGCAGGTCATATCACATATATTTGAGTCCTTGTAACTGCAGTGCACTTTTAAGAAGAATATTTTGTTGTATCTTTGGATAAGTACAATAGACAGATGTTGAAGAGAGAAGTCATATTCTGCTGCCATTTATCGTCATGTGTTTCTTCTTTTGTTTTAGTTTTTGGCCCACAGCAGGCTGTGTTTAGGGCTTACTTCTGGTTCTATGCACAGGCATCACTCCTGGCAGTGCTTGGAGTACTTGGAATGCATACAGGGTGCCTGGAATACATAGTGCATGTGATAGAACCCAGGTCAGCTGCCTTCAAGGCAAGTGCCCAGCCCATTGTACTATCACTCTTCTGTGCTTCTTATAAAGTAAAAGATTTAATTTTTCAAAACATTTTTGATAAACAAAAATCCTGAATAAGGTAAGTTTTCTAAGGATGTTTGCTTTATATTTTTGAGAAAATAATTGCTTTAGAAATGAGCAACTTTATTCAGTAGTCCAGGGACTCAAAGAGTATCAGGTGAAATTAAAATTAATTTATATAAATTCAGGTGCCCTTTCTTAATTGACTAAACTGACATATATGTGTTTGTAGGAGTGTCTTGGAAGTGAAGGGTGACAGTTCCATACTGTGCCTGCAGGCACGCATTTTCTTTAATTTGCCTCTACTTTCTGAATTGCCTTTGTCTTTGGAAGTCTAAATTAGTTACAGTCACTTCTTTGCTGCATTTTTAAATTTTTCTGTCTCATTTGCAATTTCTTTATATATATCTATCCTCTAAATCCCCCTTGAGAAAACAATATGTAATTATCCCTTTCCCCCAGCCAGAATATTTCATTGTCACTGGAGGAGCGCACTTAATCTCTCAGTTGACTCAGTGTGCACTCAGGAGTTTTACATGGACCCAAATTTGTAATGAATAAGTGTATGTGAGATGATGGCAGATTTATGTGTATACAGCAGCCAAAGTTCCTTTGGTATCTCTCTTACTATCTCTGGCAAATATTTCTTCTTAATATCTAAAGGTTTATTATGTGATAAGCTGATTAACTCTGTGTCAATGAAATTAGTATATATTAGCTCTTCTAGCCGCACAAATTGTAGTTCAGCTAATGGAGTACTTCCAAAGAAAGCTATCAGAAAATGAAATGTGTGAATTAGGTTCAAGAAAACTGTGCCATGCTAAGTCAATCACTGGACTTTTAAGGGGGTGTTGGATGGGGAGGGCATGTCATATGTGCAGTATTTAGGGGCTGTTCATAACTGTGCTCAGGGATTAGTCCTAATAATGTTTGGGGTCCATATAGAGTACTGGAAATTTTGAAGCATTCTTCAGGAAGCAAGACAAGTGCCTTCAGCTAGAACTTTCTCTCTAACCTATATCCCTCAGTCTTTGTCTTATCTAAAAAAGTGTCAAGGATGTATTCAGTGTTGATAGAATCATGGATTTTCAAAGTAATGGTTTGGACAATAAGAAAGTTTATTTGTCCTCACGAAGTATAGGTGGAAACTGAACACTTATGGAGAGAGTTAAATTCATCCCTAGTTTTTCAAGAGGAAAATGTAAATGAAAAAAGGCAAAAAAGGGATGTAATATAAGCATGGAAACTTTTGAGAAATGTTATCCATTTATCTAATGAATAAGCATGTTTTAAGGGGTCAAAACATTTTTAGTCATAACCTTAAGTAATATATTAACACAGTAAAGGATGAAGATGTATAATTTTAGTCATATGAAATTTGGGTCACAGGATAAAGGGATGTCAGTGAGGTTACATGATCAAAAGGACACGAAAGTTCCAGAGAAAGAGTACAGAAGGGAATGCACTTGTTTGCACACAGTCAACTGGGTTTGATCCCTAATGCCACTTATGATCCCACTGATCACCTCCAGGAGTGATCCCAGAGCACAGGGCCAGGAGTAAGCTGTGAGTACTGCTAGGTGTGTACCCTTTCTCCAAGATAAAGGCATGGAATAAATTTTTCTTACTTTATACTTTTATTTGAGCTACATGGATTTTGATTTTTTAAAAATATTCTATGTGATCTCTTCTAGTTTGTGGCAAAAGTCACTGGTGGAAGATATATTTGTAGACTCAACCATTTCCAGAAGACTGTGGTAAACTATGGAGTTATATCAGATTTAGGCCAGTCACTTTTTGGCTGGTGCAATTATGAATTAGATTTTAATTTGCTCTTTATTTGGAACGTTTTGCTATTAAATAAGAAGCTATGATAAGAATTTTTATGGTAATTTAATTATTCTCCTCTAAGTAATTCCTGTAATCACACTGCCCATCTAACTTACTATACAAACAAAAATATTAACAGCCTCAAAGCTTGAATTAGTACTTTTAACATTAAGTAACACTTATTAGTAAACAATTATTATTTATCATGTAATGATCTGCTTTAGCATGGGATTTTTGTAGAGTATAGTAAATTTGTCTACATGATATGTATTTATATTTCAAAAACATTACAGCCATGTCCAGTAACTTGACCTGAGAGATAACTTTATAATGGTGTTGAAGAGATATTGCAGGGAATAAGGTGCTTAGTTCGTATGTAGCTACCTCTGTTTAATTTTCAGTACCCCATATGTCCCATGGACTGGAGTGATAGCACAGCGGATAGGGTGTTTGCTTTGCACGAGGCTGGCACAGGTTTAATTCCTCTGTCCTTCTCAGAGAGCCCAGCAAGCTACCCAGAATATCCCGCCTACACGGCAGAGCCGACCCAGGTTCAATTCCTTGATCCCTCTCGGAGAGCCTGGCAAGCTACCAAGAGTATCTCGCCAAAATGGCAGAGCCTGGCAAGCTACCCCTGGTGTATTCAATATGCCCCAAACAGTAACAAGTCTCATGATGGAGAGGTTACTGTTGCCCACTTGAGCAAATCTATGAACAATGGGATGACAGTGCTACTACAGTGCTACATATGTCCCATTATTTCTGCCAGTAATGTTCCCTCACCACATCTTAAGATACAAAATGTTGTATTTGGGGGCTGGAGAGTTAGAAGAATGGAAAAAAGAAGATGCTTGCCTTGTACACTGCAGATCTGAGTTGATCCCTGGAATGCCATTTCCCTCATTGAAGAACCAGGAGGAAGCCCTCAGCATTGCTGAATGTGAGTCAAAAACCAAAAGCAAGTTATATTTGTACTTGATTTGCCTTGTGTTGAAATGATATTTCATGTACCATAATTTCATATGCCAGATTTTTGACATATTTTGCATATGAACTGTTCAGTTTTCTTATTATTTGCAATGTTTATAGCAGTTCCATTTATGGTACAAAAGCACAATTATCAACAACATTTCCTGTGTATAGAGTAAGGTTTATTATCTTTCCTTTTACTACTTTATGGTTATTCTTTATTTAATTTTCTTTTTATTTTTTAATGAATCACCAGGAGGTACAGTTACAGACTTACAAATTTTTGTGCTTACGTTTCAGTCATACAATGATTGAGTATCCATTCCTCCACCAGTGCCCATTCTCCACCACCAACGTTCCCAGTATCCCTCCCACCCCCCTCAATTCCTCCCTCTTTCCCCCCTCTGCCTCTGTGACAGGCACATTCCCTTTTACTCTCTCTCCTTTAGGGTGTTGTGGTCTTCAGTGCAAGTATTGAATGGCCATCATGTTCGGTCTATAGTCTACTATCGGCTCGAATCTTCCATCCCAAGCAGGCACTCTAAGCACCTTTTACTTGGTGGTTCCTTCTCTATCTGAGTTGCCTTTTCCCCCAGCATGTGAGGCTGGCTTCTAAGATGTGGAGCAAACCTCCTGGTACTTATCTCTACTATCCTTGGGTGTTAGTCTCCTATTCTGCTACTTTATATTCCACAAATTAGTGCAATCTTTCTGTTTGTCCCTCTCTTTCTGACTCATTTCACTTAACATGATACTTTGCATGTTGATCCACTTATATGCAAATTTCATGATTTCATCTTTTCTAACAGCTGCATAGTATTTCATTGTGTAGATGTACCAAAGTTTATTTATTTGGTTATTATTTTATTCTTCAATATAAAATATAATGTGTAATATGATAAATCTTTGGAATGATGACAGTTCAGTTTACGGAATGCCATCTTGATTAAGAAACATGTCTCTGACTAGAGAGATGTTGGATTTTTTTTCATTTCTCATGAAGAGAATTTCTCTCTCTTTGTAAAATAACTGATAGATGCCTATGTTTTGTGCTATGTAAATTATAGGATTCCATACAATGAAAGAGTTAAAACAGTCAAATAAGAAATTCAGGATTTATCTTTTATCCTGGCTTCCTGTAACAGGTCAACCAGGTCTGTTGATTTTTTTAAAAGTCATCTGCACACATTTGTGCAAATGCAGTTTCTGGAGACACACTTAAATGAACAAGAGCAGATCCATTCAGTCTCCCCTATCTGCAAATATAATCAAGGGTAATCTGCAAAAAATATATAACCTTGTTTCTATCGCCCTTCCCTATTCCAGTTAGTTAGACAGACTTGCGCTATTAAGCTCCAGCAAGAAGTGCTGCTCTGAATTGACAAGAGAAATTATGGATAGAGTCAGAGTTGGATTATTTTGAAATTCTTCCTCATTACTTATAGACAGACTTTCTCTTACTATTTTGCATCATTTCCCTTCTGTGCATAAATGTAACTGGTGTCTCTCTGTTCTAATCTCACTTTCTTGTAAAGACAGTAGTCAGATTGAATTAGGTCCACACTATGGACCTCATTTTGACTTAGTCTCCCCTTCAAAGGCCCAGTCTCTAAATGCAATCATGCTTAGGTACGAGAATTTTAAACTATAAATTTAGAGGAAGATTTACTTTAACCTCTTTCATTCCCAAGTGAAATGACGCTTCTCTGTTTTATGCTATTTATTAGTGAAATATTATTTGATAATGCATTATTTGATAGGGATGCCAAAGAATGCAATCCAAACATCATTACCTGCTCAAGACACTTTTAACATCAAGTTAACAAAATGACCACAGAAACAAATAAAGAAGCAAAAACTTCATCAGCTTTATTAGACTAAAAGACATGGGCAGGTGGAGAAAATGGGAGTTTTCACATAATCAAAGAAGATTGTTCTCACATAATCAAAGGAGTTCTCACATAATCAAAGAAGATTGCTGATTAAGAAGATATTAGGAGGGCTGGAGCCATAACACGGCAGGTAGGGCATTTGCCTTGCATGCAGCTGACCCAGGTTCGATTCCCAGCATCGTATATGGTCCCCTGAGCACTGCCAGGAGTAATTCATGAGTGCAGAGCCAGGAGTGACCCCAGTGCATCGCTGGGTGTGACCCAAAAAACAACAACAAAAAATTGTTAGGGTTAACTAGATCCAGTGTTCCGGGCACCTATCCACTGTGGTTTTATTTAATACCAACAACAGGTGGCCTTTCCTCCTGGGGATGCTTATAACTGAACTCATGCTTATAAATGATATTGTTGACAGCAAAATAAATTGTACTTCCTTTTCTCTTAAACATGATATAGTTTGCCTTAGAGAATCAAAGTAAATGTCCTGATAGTTCAGTGGTCTGACTTGGGTCATATTTCCAGTCATACTGCAGTCCTCATACTCATGAATAAGCTTAATTGTTCCTACATTATTTACTGGGGAAATAAATGAGGTACTTATGAGCAATCACTGTTAAGATCCAACTATGGTCAGTCCCCAATATTTGAAACAGCACATTGGTGAATAGTTTGGGAAGGGTAGCTCCATAATGGTTTCTATAATTGCCCATGAAAAGGAAATGAACTCATGATTTAAACTTCAGCACAGACAGACTTTAAGCAATACTATTCTGCACAGAAAAAAATAGCAGTTTCTGAAAATATGTGCTATTTCCGGAGAGACTGAAATGTCTGGTATTAAAAAGCTATATATTTTTGCCTTTTATATTAGCTTATGATCCAATGTTGACAATGGTTTTAAACCACAGGAAAAATTAGTCAGTTTAATATTTGCTTTCTGGGCACTGAGTGCTTATTTTGTGGGTCTGGCATTATATTTTAACTGAGCAATGGTGGTTTAATTTCAAGTGTCTTGAAAATATCTAAAAACTCATCTTCCTGCGACCATTATGAATTAAGAAGCTTTGACTACCCTATTTGACAACATTTATATTACTTTTATTTTCACTTTACAGGTTCTTACATGTTTGACAAAATTATGACAGGTACTCAAAAACCTGAAAATTGTGGAGACTCAAAATTTAGGTCCTCTTTTATTATGTTTTAAACTCTACATTATATTCCAGATAATTTTTTGTTATATATATATATATATAAAGCAAAATGTTTGAAGCAAAAAGTACTAGCTCCTAATTTTCATTTAATTTTTAAAATTTTCTTTGGGGGGTTGGTACAACTGTCACTGTTCAGGGTTTAGTCCTTGATTCGTGCTCAGGGATCACTCTTGGCTGGGATCAGAGGATCATGATTTGATCCAGGGTTCCAGGATCGAACCCAGGTTGACTGAGACCACGGTGAATCTTCTACCCACTGTAATCGTGCTAGCCCTAAACTTGTGTTTGTTTTAAATTGCTGATTTTTCTTCACTTCTTAGTCTCTCATCTTAATTGTTTTCCTGAGTTCTATAGATCCTACTTTCAAATGTCATTTCAGAAATAAGCAAGACGCTCTCCTCCTTTCTCTTCTGTTTTGAAAATGATGATTTCAGCACATATAAATTCTTTGAATTCCTGTGAGGTTTAACTACCTTTATCTCATAGAATATTATATTTATCCCAACTCTCTATGCTACACATACCTCTTGAATACACACACACATCTATATATATGTAAACATGTCAAAGAGTTTTTAAATGAAAATAGGTTTTAATTATACCAGGGTTTCAGGAGTTCTTACGTAATCACTCAGATTTCTATCATGTTAATATGCTTGTAAAGTATATTAAATGAGTAATAAAATTAGTGCGTGAAATACCAACTATGAAAAGAATTCTGCTTCACAGAAGTGGATAATGTATGTTAATAGATGTTCTTTATTAATAACTTTATAAAATGAAGCCAGATGTTATGTTGATTAAGATTGGAATCTTAATCACAGATTGAAACAGACTTGATTTTGTGAGCACTATCATGTTCTCTACTGGTTGTACATCTTCTTTATCAAAAGAGTTCATAAGTGGGTTCAGATAAAAGCGAATCATGGGGCTGGAGCAATAGCACAGCGGGTGGGGCGTTTGCCTTGCACACGGCCAACCCGGGTTTGATTCCCAGCATCCCATATGGGCCCTTGAGCACCGCCAGCGGTGATTCATGAGTGTAGAGCCAGGAGTAACCCCTGTGCTTTGCCAGGTGTGACCCAAAAAGCAAAATAGAAAAAACAAAAAACATCGAAACATGATATAAGTATTTGTTATGTAGCTTGTTTAGCATGTAGTTCTCAGGAGGCATAATAAGAGGGGGTATTTAGATAGAAGAAAAAGGAAAGTCAAGAAATGCTGTGTTAATGTTTTAGGTCCATCCTCTGACTGACTCTCTGATAACACTACATATTGTTTCAGATTTCTTTGATGACTGTGCATCTTTTTTAAATTTATGATGACTGCACATCTTCAGTTAGATCATCCCACCAAGAGCCAAGGATCTAGAATTTTACTGATCAATTATTAGTTCTAGAAAGTTTTTCATTCCCTATGATGCATTAAATCTCAATATGTGGCATGGTTCATACATAGCAACTCTAATTCTATGTAGTCTTAAACTTGAGAAACAAAAAAGTGGAAATTTGGTCACGTATTAACACACCCTTTAGTGTAAAGTAGACAGTACTATGGTAAGAAAAAATTCTATAAATATATAATGACATATTTGTAAATGAAGTTAAGATTGGTTAGAATTGTACTGTGCTTTGCAGAGTCAACAAGAAATCTGTGCCAGAGAGATAGTGCAATGAATAGGATGCTTGTCTCACACACAGCTAGTCAGGATTAATCCAATACCCAGAATCCAATATGGTGTCCTGAGCCATGTGTAAACATCAGGAATAAACCCTGACCATGGCTCGTGCCCCCAGATATAAAAATAAAATATCAACAACAAAACCAACAAAGAAAATCTTTATTAATGAGGGACCATTGCCTCATATCTGCTTTTCTTAGACCACACTGTTTTCATACGGCATTGCTTGGTAGAGAAGTGCGAAGACTGGAGACTTATTCTGTCTTAGTCTGAAAGTAGTGTATCCCATCCCAAGAACAATTTGCAACTTAACTTTCAGAAAGATTGTTGGGAAGCATATGTTTGAGTTAGTATGCATTATGCTCTATGTCCCATTTCTTCTATGCATCATCAATAAAACTGGTAAAGACAGTAGCAATAGTAGACATTGCTATAGATGTAGCTTAATTAGGGAGCCTGGAGTGATAGTATTGTGGATAGGATATGTTCCTTGGATGCAGCATATCTAGTTTCGATCCCTAGAACCCCTGTCATCTCTAAAGCCTGCCAGGAGTGGTATCTGTGTGCAGAGCCAGGAGTGAGTCCTGAGCACGACTGGGTGGGTGTAGCACAAAACTACACAAAGTAGAAGTGTCATAATTTCGGTTGTAATATTGTAGTGATATCTGTGTAAGAATATGTTTTAAAATATGACAAATTTCCAAAAGATGTCTTATTTTGTAAATATGAATTTGATATTAAGCTGAGAAATTTTAGCTATCACCCACACAATATCTTGTTTAAATGCTCAGAGTAGAAGATGGAGAATATTATTTCTCAAAATAACTTGAACACTAGTTCAAGTACTAAAATACCCAGAGTAAATTAAGTATCAGTATAGCTTTGCAGAGGGAAAATGCTGCCACTTTGCCTATTGTTTGGATCATTAATCTGAGTGATCAATCAACAGATTTTTCTCTGATGGAACAGGCAGGATGGGTTTAGGATCTGGATGTGAGAGCAGTTAGAGGGCATGAAGCTAATTTATTATTTGAGTCAGAATGCCCTAACATAATGCATTTTCTCTTGGCCTGTAAGCATCTTGCTTTGATTCTCCCCAGAATTGCATTTCACTCTGTTTTTCTATCTGTCTGTCTATCTCTCTCTTTTTCTTCTCTCTGTCTCTCTGTCTCTATTTCTGTCTCTCTCTATCTCTCTTGTTCTCTCTCTATCTATCTATCTTGGAAGGTATACTAATTGTAGCACTATACCAAAAACACATCCTCATAAATTATGCTACTAATTTTTTTCTTTTTTGTTGTTGGCTTTTTGGTCACACCCAACCTTGCTCAGGAATTACTTCTGGCAGTGCTCGTGAACAATATGGGACAAAATCCAACTCAGGTCGACCAGGTGCAAAGCAAATGCCCTCCCTCCAATTATATAATTCTTACCCCCCATATTACTAACTTTAATGACCAAGTTTTCTTAGACCATTAAGAGGATGGGAAATAGTGGTTAAGAATGTGTGATTTAAAATGCTTAATATTCTAACTTTCAGTATTATGTTTTAACTAATCTATTTTATTATAGATTTCAGATAGAACTTCCATTTTTTAGAAAAGTTACATACTGTTGACTTCAAAAGTAAGACTTTTCCCAATGAATCAGTAAAAAAGAAAATGATTCTGTATCTAGTGTTCTTCCCAAAAATGATCTCTAAGAAAATTCTAAGCTAAATAGGGCTAATTATTGCTAAATGACAATAGTTAAAGCTCTTTTCATGCAGTCTATTCTATGGAAAATCAGGTGATAAAAGTCAGAGTCTTTTGAGTCCATTGGTAATTGATTGACAGATGTCCAAGAATATGTATCATTTTGATACCCATGTAGGATTTGGGACAAGAGAAAACTCAGAAAAGGCAAGCAGAAGACAGAGTGTTCTTGTTGGTAGTTTGATGGTTCTTGACTTCAAAGGAAGTTCTAGAAACTTTCAACTTATTCTTTTGAATTATATGTCATAGTCTGAATAGGGAATGTACACAATTTTTCACTGCTTCATGCCTGACAATTATCTTGACTAGTATTTATATTTCAAAGAATTAACCTAATGTAATCATTATATGCATCGATCAAAGATATCCAGGATCTTCTTAAAGGGAATAAAAAAGAACTTTACACAATTATTTTAAATCAACTTCAAAGAATCATTATAATAGAATGATAATTTTGATTCTTTCATAAATTGTATTACTATAGTATTCATTTTGTGTGTTTTAAGCTCAGTGCTATACCAATCATCTTAATTATATTCTACAATAGTGGTAATCTTGCATTTACATTTTCTCTATGTTTTGGCTATGGAAGGTTTATTTTTTTAAGACCTAATGCTTTTCAAAACTATTAGTGTCACCAAAAAAATACTACATTCAAACTGTAATCTGATTTTGTAAGTCAGATATCTCTTTTAGATTTTTCAGTTGGTTGCTTTTATGTCACCTCAACTTTGAAAGATGGTTCCAATTCAGAAATGATTACATCTGTCCACAATTAATATCCTCAGTCATGATACCTCAAGTCTTTAAACATAGAAGATTTTTACAATTCTCATCATCATTATCATCATCATCCCTTTGATTATCAAATTTCTTGAGTGCCCTTAGTAATGTCTCCATTTGTCCTAGCCCTGATATTTTAGAAGCCTCTCTTTACACGTCCTTTCCAATGGTGTTGCATTAGATGCCCTTTCAGGGCCAGGGGAATGAGATCCATCATTGTTATTGGTTTTGGCATATGAAAACGCCAGGGGAGTTTTCAAGGCTCTCCCATGTGGGCAGGAAACTCTCGGTAGCTTGCCAGATTCTCCCACAGGTAGAACTAGGCTAAAAGATGTTTCGAGCCCACAAAGCTTTCGGGAGCTTAGTGTTATAGTCTCTGGATATTGGCCACTGGTGGGATTATACAGTACTCGGGGAGTCCCTGGGTGTGACCTCCTAGCTACTGGAAAATGGGGAATATGGGCAGAAGAGACCCAGTCTTGATCTGAGCAGGCCCGTAGGTCTCAGTCTCGGGTCCCACACACCTGGATTCCTCTGCCGGTATCTTCATGCATGAGGCTCGTCCAAACATGTGAAGAGGGGCCTTGAGCATGGCTGTGGCTAGGTTCTGGAGGTCTCTGGCCGAGGGAGCTCTGCCTGGGGCAGGGATGGAAACTGAGGCCCACCCCCTCTGAGGGAACCCGGGGAAGACAGCCAGGCGTGGGGGCAAGAGAATCTATGCCATATTGTTAATAAATTTCAAACCAAATGGAAGTGAAAGACATTGTTCATTTCAGTGTCTTAACTACATTAATTGAAGAGAAATATAATCTAAGGTAGTGTAAATGATTCCAACACTATAAATGTCTAAATCAGTTCCTGTAACTAGAGTTGAACAAAGACTATGGGAGGAAGTGGAGGAAGAGGAAGAGGAACAAGAGGAGGAGAAGGAGGAGGAGGAGAAGGAAGAAAAGCAAGAGGAGGGAAAGGAGAAGGAAACATTTTTTATTTTATATTTTGCAGTGTGCACACAAGTTGTGCTCAGGGCTTAGTCCTGGCTCTGCAATCAGTGATTACTCCTGGCATTGATAGGGGACTGTAATTGTGAGCAGTTCAAATGCAGGTCTGCCTTATGCAAGCAAGCCAAGAATCTTGCCCATTGTATTATTTCTCTGAACATACAATTCTTTAATACTTTTTCTTTAAAAAATTCTTCAGAGGAAGGGCTAGATAGTCAAGTGTGCAGGGAACTTACCTGGGACTCAGCCTACAAAAATGGGATTCTCAGCACCCATATGGTCCCTTGAGTACCTCTAGGAGTGTGAGAAGAGCCAGTAACTTTGAGCACTTCTGGGTATGTCCGAAAACCAAACAAAAATTCTTCAAGAGATGAACAAAGTGGAAATATTTAAGTTCAGTGCACAAATAGAGTTTATTAACGTATAATATGGACACATATTTCATAATACATCCCTGAACACACCATATGTACTGACTGAGATAGTCACACACACATGAATCTGAAAGTATTTTTCAAACTGTCATATAGCAACATATCTTAATCCAGCATAATGAAAATTTGTAAAATTTACTTTTCAAAATAATTTAAACTGTAGGACTCTTGTGTGTGATTCTTTTTTTATTTATTTATTTTTTTGTAAGAGCTAGAGTAATACCATAGCAGGTAGGGCATTTGCCTTGCACACTGCCGACCTGGGTTAGATTCTTCCGTCCCTCCTGGAGAGCTTGGTAAGCTACAGAGAGTATCCCACCCACACGACAGAGCCTGACGAGCTACCCGTGGCATATTCAATATGCCAAAAACAGTAACTACAAGTCTCACAATGGAGATATTACTGGTGCCTGCTCAAGCAAATCAATGAACAACAGGACAACAGTGCTATGACAGTGCTAGAGTGCTATTGTAATAAAGTTTTTCACAATAATTCATTACATTGAATATTCGAACACCAATCCCACCTCCATTGCACCTTTCAACCACCATATTTTGAATGTTTCCACCCCAAATCCCAAACCTTGCCCGCCAAAGCAAAACCAAAAGAATTCGTTTGGTATTATTTGTTATGGTAAAAATGGTCTACTGCTAAAAATACTGCTAAAAATGGTCTAATAAAATTTCCTTAGAGGAATGTGTGTGAACATAGAGCCTCCAGACCCCGTGCCGGACTGTATTCATTGTGCATGACTCTTATAGAGGAGGAATACATAATAACAAATTTGCATAATTGTACCTCTAGCTTTTCATTTGCACTTATCTTTTCTTGTAGAATTAGTGAAACTCTTTGCTTAAAAGGCTGCTGGAGTGCCAGAAATTATCGGATATAAGTCTTCTGGTACCATCATTCTATCTGCTATAGAATTCTCCCTCCTGAAATATACTGATTTGCTTTCACAAATCCCATTAAATTTCTAGTATTTGATCTTATATTTTAATTGCATTGAGAATCTAGTCCCTTTAGATGTATTGATTAAAAATGTAGAAGCTCTCTGTAACAATTTGAAAGCAACATAAAAATGTTTACTAATCATGCTGTATGCCATATTTCCTCTCATGATTTAATAAATGAATTATGAGTGCTTCTTTGATGGATTCTTTTCTGGAATCAAACTTGCTTGAAAGAAATAAAATATTTTTTATTAATAGAGAGTATATAAAATATGCTCTGCTCTGAACTTTGTAAGTTCCCAAAATGGTATAAGCATTATTTATATTATGCAAATGTCCATTCCTCTAATTTCTGGGGAATAATGCCATCCACAACCAAAACTCCCTTCAACAAGTGAATTAAATTTTAAAGCCCATGGAGGAAAGAATCTCCTCCCCTAGTTCTTTAGCTGTGATGTAGCCCTTTTTTTCTGTTCTCTAGTTCTATGGCCAAGTTCATCACAACAGCAATAGTTGAAGACTTTCTAACTTCTTAGCTCCTGTAAATGCAGAAGGTTAAAATAATTTGTATTCATATTTTGACCCTCAGTCATCAAGAAAGGTTTAAATTATGTTCAGTATTCCCCAGTTAAAAAATCAAGAAAGTAGATGAAATAGTTTCAAACTTTAAAGTTACTGTGTAAAGGCATAAAATTCCATTTTCTAGAAAAGCCATCTATGTGCAAAAAACTTTCTTAAGGGAAACCTTTCATTTTCAGAAGATAGAGGATACATCAGTTGTAACCAGAGTTATTTTCATTTCCTGAAACACAATGATATCTTGTGTCTGTTTGGGTAAAGATAAGAGCGCCCCATAGAGAAAATCTGAGAACATGTAATTAACTCATTGATATCGAGTATTATGATTTACATTACACTATTTGCATAATATTTGTGTAGACTATTTTTCTTTGCTAGGGAGAACAATCAATATTTCCTGTGTTTGTAAAAGTTTTTAAATTACTATTATAAGTTATGTGGAATTTAAGATGATCATAAAATATGGCTGACACAGACTGAAAATTATCAGTTTAAATATAGTAACTGTTAATGAAGACCAACACAGCTGAGTAAGATAGAATATAAAACGCTATTAGTCGTGATGATAGTAAATAGGAAAATGCAGGAGAGTGAACATAAATATAAATATATGGAATCAAGTTATCGCAGACATTGGCATCTATTGCAATTAAATGTACTATATTGAATCATTAAAATTAAAGAGAAAATCAATTAACAATCTAATTATATATCACCCAATGCCCTCAGTTATCTGTTTAAAACCATCATTTTAATTCCTACTTTAGTTCCTAGAATTTAGACTAATTATTCAATTAAAATTTCACTGAAACTTTGACCTTATAAAACCTTTATTCTAGGCATTTAAGTGTAGTCTATTAAATATTCTTAATGAACACACAACCCATCTGGTAAAAGCATTGGCCTTTCTTTGATCATTTTCAGATACATCCCCTCTCCAGGTGGATCAGAAATAGAAATTTCTCTTTTTTAATAAAATGGGTCAAATTATAACTCTCTGATCTTTTTATTAACTTCTTTTTCAAATGCTAGAGCTATGGAATCCTGTCACTTCATATCTTTGAACAAGATTTCTTATTGATTTTCTGTTGTATCTGAGATATTTTTCATCATTGTTTTCCATGGGGTCATTGAATTAGACTTTATAGAACAAAATAATCACCTTTTGTCACCAATTGTAAGCTATTTCTACTAAATGGTCAACGTAGATTTTTATTCAGGAATTTAGAATACATTCCAGATCATTTTTCTTATGAACTCTACGTGCCAGAATATTGCAAGGTGCTCTCAGGCGAATCCTGGGTAGGTCAAGGTATGAGACTAGGGTGCTAGAATGTAGGACAAGGGCCTTAACAGGAAGGAAACAAGACTGGGTGGATTTGTCTAGTTGAACGGTGTTGGCTGAATCATCCTCATTACTGTTGTCACTCTTTGAGTGTTCTGGGCTTCTGAAGGTCTTTCTCATCGCGTTTGCTGTGCTTCTACTGTGTTGAGGATGATCCTATAGTTAGCTTCTCTGGAGTTCTCTGAGGAATTGTTCTGGGAAATTCTTTTTCTCTCCTGCCTCTCTTCTCCTAGTGATAGACAATAAAAATGTGAGTGGTGTTTCCCAAAGCTCTAGAGGTCAGCCTGTTAAAATGGATATCTGAACAAATTTTTAAACTAGATCCATGTTTCAAAAAAAAGCTATTATGGACCAACTGGATCTATTTGTACCCTATCTTTGAAAGACATGAATAATAAAGGTTTTAATAACTTGGAAAATGAATACTCTTCTGGTACATGATCTTCTGTTCTTAAACTACATTAAATTTCAAAAGAGGGATTCATTTTGTTTCACTTTCACATGTTTGTCTCAATTTCAGGGCTATTTTTGTTTTATTTAACTCAGCATCTCTTTTCATTTTCAAAAAATGAGCCTCTCAATAGTCATTTGTCACTCCCAAGTAGTGAAGCCTGTAGATTTTCCTGCACAATTCAGAAGGAATGGGGAAAGATTTCATGGCAAAACAGTAAGAGAAAACTAATAACCATCTTCAAAAGTGCTTCCTGCAAGGTATTAGCATAGGTTGGAGAAATAGTGTAGAGTTTAAAGCATGTATGTCTGACTTTCCCTGTTTTGATTCCTGACAACACATGGTCCTGTTACTTAGGGCAAGCCAGGATTCCTGTGCACACTGTAGAGCAAGAGAAACACCACATCGAGTCCTGGCACTGAATAATCAGTCCAGTTTGCCCTGATTTTCTGGAAAATAAATAGTGCTCCTCTGTTTACAATAGCCAGAATCTGGAATAAACCCGAGTGCCTGAGAACAGATAACTAGCTAAAGAAACTCTAGTGTATCTACAAAATGGAATGCTATGCAGCTGTTAGAAAAGATGAAGTCATGAAATTTGGATATAGATGGATAAACATGGAAAGTATCATGATAAATGAAATGAGTCAGAAAGAGAGGGACCGACAGAAAAATTGCACTTATTTGTGGAATATAAAGTAATAGAATGGGAGACTAACACCCAAAATTATTAAAGATAAGTACTGGGAGGATTACTCCACAGCTTAGAATACTCACATACTGGGGGGAAAGGCAGTTCAGTTAGAGAAGGGATCACCAAGTAAATGGTGCTAGGAGGATCCACTGGGGATGGGAGATGCACCCTGAAAGCAGACTATAGACTGAACATGATGGCCACTTAACACCTCTATTGCAAACCACAACACCCAAAAGAAGAGAGAGAACAAAAGGGAATGCCCTGCCACAGAGGTGGGGTGCAGAGAGGGGAAAGGAGGTGGCAATGGTGAGAGGGATTCTGGGACTTTTGGTGGTGGAAAATGGGCTCTGGTGGAGGGATGGGTACTTGACCATTATGTGAATGAAATGCAAGCACAGAAGTTTTTAAGTCTGTAACTGTACCTCACAGTGATTCACTAATAATAAATAAATAAATAAATAAATATATATATATATATATATATATATATATACAAATAGTGCTCCTGAACACCTCTTGAGAGTCTCCACCCCTATGGCAAAAGTAGCACAAAAATGATCACATTGAATATATCTGTAGCTACACATACACATGGGAGTATGTACTAAATACATATGCATGTGTATATTTCTCTCAGGGCCACTAAACAAATGTCTGGAATATAGTATTCTCTAGGTATTTGGACATGCATTCACACATGAAGTATTTATGAAATTGAGTTACCTGTATAGATTTCCTGTTTACACCATTAAAATGTATGAGAAAGGTCTTGTTTCACTTCATGGATATGGTCATTGAGGAAATTCTCCATTGAGAAAATAGCTGGCTGGGCAGACCTCTGATTAACACTTCTGGCAGTCCGAACCAAGTCCATGTGCCAGGCTGGATTTTAGTGCAATTGCTAGCCTGTGCTGGCTGGTAGTTAGAAGCCACAGACTTGCCATTCAGGTAAGCATTTTAAACGATGCCCACTATGCCACTCTGCATCTCTCTCCAGCAACTAGCATTCATTTTGTGAAAACTGATACTTGGAATCTTGTAGAAGCTCACTGTATGTCTGTTAAAATATCTCAGGGCTGGAGTGATCGTACAGGAAGGAGGTGCTTCCCTTGCACACAGCCAACCTGGGTTTCATTCTGATACCCCATGTGGTCCCTTCAAGTTCTTCAAGTGGTGATCTCAGAGGATAGAGGCTGGAGTCAGCCCTCAGTGCCACCAGATGTGATCCAAAAACTAATAAAAAGAAAAAAATCTCATTCCTTTAGTATGCCTTTCATGAACTTCTCCAGGCCTCTAGTCAAATTTGTTCAGTTGGCATTCATTTGGCATTCAGTTGCCATATCACAATTCAAAGTTGTGGTATTGTGATATATTGAATTGTTTTGTGTCCTTTTGTTAAAATAGCTACTGAGGGTTTTTTTTTTTTTTTTTTTTGGTTTATCCTGATTTCTTTGAAACCCCAGGCAGGTAGATAAGTGACTTATTTTCTCAGTCCTGGTGCAGTTTTTTAATATAGATTCTCTTTAATGCAAATAGGGACTTAAATAAGCACACCAGGGATGGCATTTCACAGTTTAAGAATTCCTGCAGTCAGAGCCACTTTACAAACTAATGTTGACATCACTAGGGCAATAGCAGAAGGACCACGGGCATCTTGAAGTGCTGAAGATGAGCACCACCGTGGCTGAATCACTTTCTCTTCTGGAACGCACACAGACCAATCAAACAATTACAGGTACAATGCAGTATTTTGCTTTTTTAAGGAGACTCTGTGGACCAAATCAGCTCTGATTCTCTCACTTCCTACATGGTGTATTTTATTAAGTAGGAAGGATAGAGTTTACTAAATGGCACTTTTATTGTTCCCTTTGCCTAGGAAAAGAGCAATGGGATCTTTAGCTTCTTTATTGCAAAAGCAGTCAGATATTTTATACAGTAATAAAAGTTCCAGCTGCCATTGGAGACAGCTAGAGTTAGGAAATGAGCTCTAGGAACACATTTGTGTATTTTCTAATCCAAAAAAAAAAAGTGTTCATTAAAGCACAGACTTTTTTCTTAACATCAAACACCACAGGGACTATAAAGAGAGATAGAGAGATAGACAGTTGCCTTAAACAGGTTAGAGGAAAGCCGCTTTAGTTAGTATCTTTGAAAGCTTCCCATGTAAAAGAAATGGAATACAAGAAAATAGAAGCAAAATCAATAAGGATAGCGTTACTTGGTTGGGGACAGTATTCTTTTACCATCCTGTCATTATATAAATTCTCATTTCACTTATATAATATATATTTCTAAGAAAATGCATATATATATAACTTTGGGTGTCACACCCGCCGATGCACAGGGGTTATTCCTGGCTCATGCACTCAGGAATTACTCCTAGCATTGCTCGGCAAACGTCCTACCCACTGTGCTATCGCTCCATGTATAATTTTAAAGGAGCCTGTAGAAAAGTACTTTGCAGATGGAAAGGATTACAATAACATGACAAATTGGCTCAAAAAAAAGTTATCACATTTTTTTCTTTTTAGATGGGTTTTGGGCCAGACCTGGTTGTGCTCACTGCTTACTTCCTGCATGTGGAACACTCCAGGTGGTGCTCATGAGACCAAACAATTGAAAGTTAAAAAAAATAAAGGGGATAAAATAAAGAAGAGGTCCTAGAACTCAAGGAAGTCCCACACATACAAGAAGTGAGTATCAAGATTCTAGACCAGAAGTTTATGATTCCAGAGAGAGATGCCATATTGAAAGGAAAAGTCAAAAATTGATGAACTCTGAAATACATGGTGTGATAGAGAATTAGGGCTTTCAATAGAATAATAATAGGACACCAGAGGATTTGTGAGGGAATGTAAATCTGTCCTAAATAATCTCTGAAAAATGTCATTTTTGTTGAAATGCCTTTTTGGTCTTTGAAATGCGAGGACGATAAGTTGTCACTTATTGTTTAAAATAAGCAATTTTACCATCTTATATATGTTATCCTTTTCATTCATTTTAAAATAAAGATTAATAGCTATTTAAAAACAAAACAACAAAAACAAATGCAAGGACGTTAGAATAGCTACTTGGCCCTTACTTCTGTAACTACTGAGAACAGACATTATTTTGTACTCAGGAAAAAGTTACTCAACTTCCTATTATCTTATGCAGCAGTTTGTTCTCTTCAACCTTTCTTTCTACCTCCTTTTTCTAGTACTGGTAAAATGTGTCCTTTATTTTATTTAAGGATATTTTTCCCACCTAGCACTGAATTCTTTAACAGTCAGATATTCTTGAAGAGCAAATGACCAATTAAACTCAGTTGGTTGTTCTCATACCTAAAAATCAAAGAAATAATCAACTAACCAAAAAGCACTTTTTCGTTGTTGTTGATGTTGAAAACAACCCAACAAAGTAACATTTTTAGATTTAGCATATCTTTCCTCTTCTACAGCCGCATTCTCACTCCTCTCACTTGCTCTCAAGGCTGCTCTGATATGTTTTCTCCTTCCAAAATTCCACTGAAGTGGCTCTTTATGGTCTTCTTACTTTTAATTAGAATGGGCATTTCAGTTTTTAATTAGCCTAATCTCCAGATAGCACCTGAAAATAGAAACTATACTACTCCCATAGAAAGGAATTTTTTTCTTCCTTTAGTTTCTTGAAATCATCTTTTCTTGTTTTTTCCTAGTATTTTCTTTCCATCTATATGCTCTCTACTCCTCTTAAATGTAAGTGTTCCAAAACAAGAGCTGTATTTTTAGCTCTCTCCTCTACTCTGCCTACACACTTTCTTTACAGGATTTTATCTAGCCCATTGTCTGCAATAACCATCTATATTATGACAACTATAAATTTTTATTTCCTGCCTCATTCTCTTTCCTAAGCACCAGATTCCTGAATATAATTGGTTTGTTAAAATTCTATGATAAATGTTCCTTGTCACAACTAACTCAGTATATAAAACAGTCTCATCATCTCCACCCCACACTTTCTAACCCAAGACCCAAATGAAGTTCTCTCCCTATCTTGGTCAGTGTAAGCTGTTAACACTTAACTTATTTTCCAAGTAGAAACACTTAGGTACTTTTCTAAACTCTTTGCATTTTCATTCTGTTATGACTAATCAATAAAATTAGTTAAGGTTGTTTTATAGCTCCATCTATTCAATTTGCTCTAATCCTACTACTTCCAACACCTTAGGACAAGCATTTCTGGTTTGGGTAAGTTAATTCACAGTACCCGAGTTTATCTTTTATTTTTTCTTTTTGGGTCACACCTGGCAATGCTCAGGAGTTACTCCTGGCTCTGCACTCAGGAATTACCCTGCGAGGTGCTCAGGGGACCATATGGGATGCTGGGAATCAAACCCTGGTTGGCCCATGCAAGGCAAAAGCCCTACCCACTGTACTATTGCTCCCATCCCTGAGTTTGTCTTTTTTTAGCTGTCTTCTTCCGATGCATTTCCTTACTAAGTTCCAACATTTAAGAATCACATTTGGAAAAATATTGTCAAAATCTGGACCCCTTAACATGGTTTAGATGACATCCCCGTGATTTTTCCCAAGTCTCTTTGCCACAAGCTCAGCCCCTCTGAGCCACATGAGAGATTTTTTCTTATCTCTGGGCTTTGGAGGATTCTTTCCTAACCCCTGTCTATAGTAATCCTCTTACCCTTCTTTTCTTCTCCTGCCTTCTTTTCTAAATTTGTTCTTACTCATCTTTCATGTTTCATCTTTATGTGTGTGCGTGTGTGCATGTGTGTGTGTGTGTGTGTGTGTGTGTGTGTGTGTGTATTTGGGATCTATGTTCAGAAATCACTCCTGGAGATGTTCAGGTGACTATAGGGGATACCAGGGATGGAACCCATGTAGGAGGCATGCAAGGCCTACATACAGATCCTCACCTACTGTACTGTGTCTTGAACCCTTTCATATTTCATCTTAATACTTATTCAAGACTTAGATTTAGATTTAGATCCTTGTGTTAGGTAATAATCTATGAGATACATACATGTATTATAAGAATTATTTACAAGTATCTTTGTACTGCTTAGAAGGTAAATCCTATTAAATGAAGAGTAGCTTTCTATCGTTCTAAAACTAATGGATATGATACTGTCATAAGAAATAATAAAAATGGGGGCTGGAGTGATAACACAGTGGGTAGGGCGTTTGCCTTGCACACAGCCGACCTGGGTTCAATTCCCAGCATCCCATATGGTCCCCTGAGCACCACCAGGGGTGATTCCTGAGTGCAGAGCCAGGAGTGACCCCTGTACATCGCCAGGTGTGACCCAAAAAGAAAAAAAAAGAAATAATAAAAATGATAAAATTTTAAAAATTATTTGAATAAAGCTTGCTTCCAATGAATATTGTATAGTCAATTTATTTATGAGCAGTATGACTGGCAAATAGTAAACTCTCAATAAACAAAAGTCTACCTTAAATTTCTTTAACATCATATTTACCATACTTTTGGTATTAGTAAAATTTTTTTATAAAGAGAAAGAAAATAAATTTAGCATTATTTGTCCCTTCTGGTATATCATGTTGAATGTATGTATATTTACAGTTTGATTGATAATTACTGGTTCTTTTTTAAAACAAGGATACAGTAATACTTCTGTTATGAATTAGCTCTAAGGTTTTCCCTATACTTATTATTTACTTGAAAAGGTAAAAGAAAAAAATAAACATTTCTTTTTCTTGCTGGGCATGTATGTTTTTCTCTTTTGAAGAATTTTTGATTTGTCTTTTTTTTTTTGGTTTATCAGTTATTCAACTGTGCCATGGTGGGATCACTCCTAGCGGAGGTCACAATTATATAAGCTCTTTGAATTATTTTCATAACCCATCTTCTTGCTGGGTGTCTTCCTGGTTTGTGAAATCCCACCAGTGATTCTAAGCTAATGGGGCTAACAAGTCAATGCAAGAATCAGAGATGCCTGGGTCCTTGCATCAAGGACGCATCCCAGGGAATTTGGGATGCATCCTTGACACCCAGGGCTAGAGAAACACTTCATTATTGGGCCCTCACATTAATCCATTGTCCCACTTGCCAGAATTTTATCAGGAGAGGCTGATGGGCCCCCTGAGCATTGCATAGGAGTGATCCCCCAAAAATTATCACTGTACTACTAGGCCAAATTCAACTACTAGCTGCCATTTCCTCCACTGTTCCAAATTCTTATTTTTAGGGCTAACAATAACTTGTGCCAATAGAATGCATATGTTTAGTTCATTAGATAACTTTGTTGCCTTATTTTCTTGCTTCCACTGACCTTTGTTGTACTATATTGTTATGCTGAGAAGTACTTTCTTAACTTATAATTGCTTACATATGGACATACTAAATATATTTTCCTTGGAGGTAAGGAAATATTTTGCTCATCTTTCATATTCTTAAGATTAATTTGTACATGGTCAGAGAGCTAGTCCAGAGGATAAGACCCCTTGCATTGCATGTGGTGAGATGTCCACCTTTATGTAGCAAATTCAGTTCTATCCCTACCATGCCATGTTGTCCACTGAGACCCTCCAGGAGTTGCCTCTGATATTTGAGTCAGAAGTCAGCGCTAAACACAGCTGGTTATGGCCCAAAAAACCAAAACAAAAAACTCAAAAGATTATTGAGTACATATTTATAGTTCTCTTGGATCGACTACATTTTTACAGGTTTATTTAATTAATTTTTGTTATTACATTTGGACATACTTGGTAGTGCTACTGGGAGGAAGAGGACCCCAGAACCATAGTCTGTAATTCTGGTGTGCTTGGGCCATACCTGATGGCAATTTGGACCCAGTTATCATCAAGGTTCAATCCAGTTTATAAATTTAGCCATTCCCTTACCCCTCCTTCCCATTTATTACTATTTTAAACACTTGTCTAATTGTTTAGGGCTGGGAGGAATAGAGATGCTACTGGTGCCTGCTCGAGTAAATCAATGAACAATGGGATGACAGTGATACAGTGATATAAACTGTATATATATATACACATAACTGTCCTCTTTTTTCATCCCTCCCTTCTTTTCTTTCACCCTCTCTCTCCCCCATCCTTTTGCCCTTATTCTTTTCTTTTTTTCCTTAATGTCTAGATAAACAGACCTGAGCACTGGAAGATTGTCCTCCCTCTAGCATTTGATATCCATCAGATTGCTATTAAGGAAGTAAATTATGAGCACAGAATATTCTGTTCAAGACAAATCTTTTCTAACAAAAGTGATTCATTAACCTGAAATGGCACCTAAGGGCAGTGAATCTAAGATGACCCTCATTGATTCACAGAGTGATTTTATTAGTGTATGGGGGGGGGGGGAAGATTACCATTTGCATAGGTTAAGAAACTTCAGACTTTAGCAAACAATGGCTGGTTAATGGAAAGAAATTTCTGTAACAAAGAACTACAAAAGAATAGTTTTTGTGTCTTCAGTCATGAAAAAAAAGCTTTTCCAAAGCTTTCTAGATTGAATAGAGTGTCAAGTCTGTAGAAGGAACTTCTCTTTACATTTCTTTTCATTAAATGGGCTGTCATAAAACAACAAGTAAGGCACTGCTCATAAAATCAGGTCATGTTTTATGAATATATAACTTATTTTGAACTTTCTAGAAGGTAGATTGACCTTGAAAACTCCTAGTAGCAGTGCAACATTGTAGCAAAAAGGCCATTGCTTCTATCATTAATCACCATAGATGACTGCCTAGAGCTATTGTTGGCTTTTCAAAGAGAAATATTAAAAGATAGTGGAATGCGGAAATATTTATTTTAGACCATTTTGTAATTTAGAAACAGACATTGGAGATTGAGACTAAATGGCACATGAGAGTATTTTTTAAAACTTTTTAACACAAAATTAGAGATTTCATGCTTTAATTCCCTAGGATCTTCAAATCAATATACTAATCAAGAAATTAGAACTTAATATAATTGCTAAATTATATTAAGCATAACTAGTAAATGTTGGTTTAGATTATTATTCTTATATTGGGACATACAACCTTGATTTATGGGCAGAATTATCCTTAATAACTCAACAGGATGCTATTTTATAGACTATACAGAGATTTCAAAAATCATGTGAAATTCTCAGAAGAAAATCAGAAAAAAATAACAAACTTTTAGTTTCCTATAATAGGAACCATTTCATCTAAAGCAGAATATTGGTTTCAGGAATAAAATCCAGGCCAAAAATAAAAGTTTCAGAGTGAAACAGTAAAACATCAATAAGTGAGAACATCAGTAACCTTAAAAATTAGATGAAATTATTGTTATTATTTTGTTTTATTTTTAGGCCACACCTAGCTGTGCTTAGGGCTTACTCCTGGACCTGTGCTCAGAGGTCACTCCTAGTGGGGTTTGGGACAACATAGGGTATCAGGGATTGAATCTGGTTCATATGCTAGACAAGCTTTTTACCTGTTGTACTATCTGTATGGCTCCTACATGAAATTAAAATGGAAAATAGATGAAACATTTGAGCTTTCAGTAAAAGTAAGTGTTCAAAATTAAAAGTATTCTTTGGTCACTCAGTAAAATCCTTCCAGACTTAGTTATTAAAGGTAATAGAATTTTGTGCATATTAGTAAAAACAAACAGTTTGTAAATTTTCTTGGAAAATGTTAACTCTACCTTTCCAAGGTATCTTCACAGTAGTTTGAGTCTTCTTTTTTTTTTTTTTTTTTTTTTTGCTTTTTGGGTCACACCCAGCAATGCACAGGGGTCACTCCTGGCTCATGCACTCAGGAATCACCCCTGGCAGTGCTCAGGGGACCATATGGGATGCTGGGATTTGAACCTGGGTCGGCTGCGTGCAAGGTAAACGCCCTACCCACTGTGCTATCACTCCAGCCCCCTGAGTCTTCTATTATCAGTATTAGAGACCATACTATAGAAAAGTTATTGGTTTGGAAGTGATTAGAGAAATCGATTCAAATCATCAATATTGTCTCCAATTCAATAGTATTCATATCCATTGAATTCAACAGTGAAAATGTGTTTGGTTCATGCAGATTTGAATTTTGATAATTAAGTGAAATTAAAAATTTTAAATGTATGTAGTATTTTCTTATATCTATTATTATTTTAATGATGTTCTTGGAATCCATGAAACACTACATTATCTTTATTCAAATAATTATAGTTACCAAATAGCACAGTTACTACCACCTGTATAACATAATTTAATCTTGATTGAGATAATGTTTGTTTAATTCACTCCATAGGTATTATGGGTGCATTTCACTCTTCAGAATGTCTGTTACCACACTACAACATTACCAAAGTAGCAGTATCTTCCATCACAGTTCATTCCCCTCCCCCATCAGATCCCTCCTTCCTTTCTAATAATCACAGGTTTGTGGTATCAGTCTAAAGTTATTTCCCTTGAGTTTGACTATAGCCTTGCTTTTTTTCTTCTATATTCTGCATGTAGGTGATTTCAATTGTGACTTACTATTTTTTTCTGATTTAATTAATATGAACCACTCCAGTTCCATCCACACAACCACCAAAGTCTTCTTATGTTTGAGTGGTATGCATCCTTTCTTTTATCTATTCATCTGTCCGTAAGCACTGTTTCATTTTTTCAGGTGATAGTTTTGGTAAATAGGACTGTAATAAACAAACATAAATAGTATAAATGTGTAGAAATATTATTGAGTTAATTAATAAACATAAATGTGTACGAATGTTACTGAGTTAATTATTTTTAAGGGATGAAAATGTAGAATCAGATAGTAGTTTTTTTTTTAATTTTGAGAAATCTTCATTCTATTTTGCATAGTGGTTGGATCACTTTACATTCTTACCAACCACTTCTCAGGATTAAATTATTTCCAAATGTATTTTTCATTTAACAGATTTTAATTAAAATGTTTTCCACTGATGCAGTATAGATAATACATTGAATATTTAAAATTATAAATACATGAATATTGAATATTATATGGATTAAGTATAATAAAGCTTAAGAGAGATTGAAAGTACTTATGTCACTCAATTCCTTAGGAATGGCAATTCACTATAGCAATGTAAAAATGTAGAACTGTCCATTACTTTTTTTGAAGATAGTTAAGCAGACAATATTAATAGCCATTTTTAACTAATACATAGTGTGTATATTAATGATGAATTGCTATGGAGCAGTCAAGGATCTGCTATTTATTGGATAAAGTAAAAAAATACTTTTTGAAAATGAAATTAATTTACCATTTCAGCCTGATTTTGAATGGAACAATGACTCTGGTTTGAAAAATAAATATAATACTTATCTTCTGAAGGTTTTTGTAACCTTCTAATAGAATTATGAAGCATATGAAGAAACTAAGGAGGTGAGAGCAACTTGTAAATATTAAGCTGGGACTAAAGACATAAAAAACACAGATAAAATACATAAAACATTTGCATTGATATGAATTTAGTAATGAATACATGTGAATAAATATATGTACAGATAATACATATGGCATAAGTGTGCTTCATTTTATACTACCCGGACATAAAGTTTATATAAAATTTATTTAAAAGAAAACTGGCAGTCTAAACATTTCAGTTGCTTGCAAGTAGATTATAATTTGTTAAAGTAATAGTACAAAGCTCTGTCTAAATATTTATATTTATATTCCCTTTCCATTGGCAAATTGAATGTAAGACTTATAATCATACCCAAATCATCCTGATTTACTTTTTTTTTTTTTTTTTTTTTTTAATTTTATTGAATCACCATGTGGAGGGTTACATAGTTCTCAGGATTATGTCGGTTATACAGTTCTCAAACACCCTTCACTTCACCAGTGCCCATCTTCCATCACCAACCCCCCCAGTATACCTGCCGCCCCCTCCCACCTCCCCAGTCCCAACCCTTGCACATGATATGTTTCACTTCGTTTACGCCTTATTTCGATTACATTCCATGTTTCAACACACAACTCACTACCGTTGTTGGGGTTTCCCCCAAAAAAGAAAAGCAGTCCTATTGCCAAGGAGGCATTTGATAGTTCTCCATTGCTAAGAATATAGAGATATTAAGTCCCGCTGTTTGTTACATAGTTTTTCTTTTTCCCCCTTGCCCTGCGCCACCGAGTTCACGCCTGTTTTAGTAATCGCCACGCTGCCTGACAAGGGAAAAAAAAACCGAAAAGGATGGTTATTTCCCGTCATCAGCAGGCGTGGGGCTCTGGCTTAGTTGATAGACTTGTAGAGTATCTGCAAGCAGTCTCTGGAACCGACGGTCTTGCGCTGGTGTCGGCTCCGGCTCGAGATTCCACCAGCGTCCCGCTGTTCCTTGAACATAATTTTTCCCCCTTATATCCCATTCCCACGCCACCAGGTCTGTTTGCTTAATGGACATCACACTGTAGTTGATGACACACCGCGTTTCTTCCCGAGAAAGAAGAAAATTTCTTCTCAGCCGGCGTGGGGATATAGCTTAGTTCAGTCTAGTGAGATGGCTACCACTTTGATTGCCTTCAATATTTCAGCAACAGACTTACTATTAGGATCTCCCACAAAAGTCCGCCCCATTAGAAAGGAAACATTACATATTGCTCATACTAAGATGACATTAAGTCGCGCGGCCGCGGCAGCGGCCGCGCGGTTTTGGGTTTCTGTATAAAGTCCAGGGAAAGTACAACCAGAAATAACATCACTATAAACTTTTACCCTTTTATGGTGCTCATAAGATGGAGAAACCTAGAGAGAGGCTCGGCGTCTCCGTTTTGCGCTCAGGAAAACCGCGGCCCCTGCGCTGTGCTCAGGAGGGAGGAGTTGAGAGAGAGACAGGTTAAAAGAATTGGGGGATGCCCGGGTCCCACAGCTTCAGCACGCCGTGGGGTCTCTGGTCCCATGCCGGAATTAGTTCAGTGGGCTGCTTGGGGTCCGAGGGCGCTCCCTCGGGCCCCTCCATCATGCTCCTTCCACAGCCGGGTCCAAAAGCCATCCTGATTTACTTTTATGCTCAAATTCATCTTATGTTCCCAACCACATGTGAACATGGCACACTGAAGTATCTCAACTGATAGAAGGGAATCCACATGTAAGTATCTATGCCTAGAAATATCTGATCAATACAAAACCAAAAATATTTGAAACACATTTTCTCTTTCTTATCTAAAACTCTCAAACTAATTCCCATGACCTTAAAAGTACATGTAGGGTGGGACAACAAACACTGGAGTACAAGATAGAAATTTTAAATTAAGCAGATGTATTCTTGGGAGAAAAAGAGTTTATTATTTTTTTCACATATACCACGTTAAGATTATGCTGCTTCAAAGTATGGAGATCTTTTTCAGTGCATCAGGCTAGTCAAGGTTATCTTTATTGAGTGGCTGGGAAGTATTAAAAGAACATATTTTCTATCAGAATGTCTGCGTTCTTTTAATATCTGTACATATAAAGCTATCTCTGCTATTCAGTGGGTAGCCCCATTTCTGTGGCATTCAAATCCTCTACTTCAATGTGATGAATCTCATTTCCTTGAAATACAGTAGGAGCTGTATTTCAAGGAAATGAGATTCTGTTCAAGCAAGTTGAAATCTTAATTCCAGTTCTTTTCAGAGTAATAATTTATACATAAAGTGACACAGATGTATGTTTATATTGGATATAATAACTTGAATACTTATTTTATCTGAAAATGGAATTAACACTTCCTGATGCCAAAATAAAGAGCTAAATTGTTTAAGATTGTAAGTCTGCCTGTAGAACTGTAGAGCTGTCTCCCTTTTCCAATGGTGCTCAAAGTCAGAATTTCTCCCCAGTTGGCTAAAATCACCTGCATAAAAGATTTAACTAAACTAAGAATTAATAAGTGAGCCAAATATTTCCCTACGGGCAAGGATAAATGTGTATAAAATACCATGTTTTTACAGATGAGTAATAAATTACATAGAATCATTGGGGTCACAGTATTTTATACTAGCCGAAGCAGAAACAGTTGGAACAACCCTTTGGTGACTGAATTTAAAACCTAAACTTAGAATAATATCAAAGTCATAATAAGAATTACAATAGTATATAAGAAGAACTCTAATGAGTGTTACTCATAATTAAGAATCATTTCAAGTTATGTCACTTTCCTTTATAAAAGGAAATGATATGCATTTGGGGACATACTAGCTTAAGGATCAATTTTGGGAGTACCAAGATATGATGAGAAGCCATTATTAAATATAAAACAACTAGGTGGAAGGTGGTACTCACTAGATAGCATTTGCTCCCCCCCCCCCAGAATTGTCATGCAACTTATCTCTACATAAACATCAAATAATGAAATCTTCTAAGTTACCTTCTTTTCAGCTTTGCTGGGTGTTATGTTCTTTGGAGATAAACAGATTTAATGTCAACAAAGCCATTACTGCTTCATCTTTTAATCACAACTTTTGGAAGAATTGTACTTTATCTTTTTTTCTGAAAAACACCAATAGATTGAATTGTGATCTATATGGAGTCATGACCATAAACACGGTCTTCTGGCATAAAATTTTTATTTTGGTATGATTATTTCAATTTTGCAATGGATTTTAATCCCTACTTAATTATGCCCATTTTCTCTAGTACATGAATCATCTTCCAATTAAAAAAAAACTCAGATGAGGAAACCAAAGAAATTATTAAATAAAAATTTTGAACTTCAAAATACACTCTTCCTACTAGACTTGTAACTATTGGGTCTCCTGTGGAATGCTACCAAAGTTTTATGCGTTTGCTTTTATTAGCTCTATTACCATAGTTACTTCAATCCTCCTTAATTGAATAATTGTAATTTGTAAAGGTTCTATTATCTTCTGATGGTTTATCTTGTCTCTTTTAGATCTAACGCCATTTCAAACCACTTTACCAGCCAACTGCGATTTTAGACAGAAGTAATCAGGTTCTAGAAATAACATTCATTATACATGACCCTCATGCACACACTTGTGTTCCATAATAACAGCATGACTTTTTGTAACTATAAATACTTAAAAGTTTTTGGCCTTGGTAGTTTAGAGAAGAAAATTGGTTATCATGGCTTTTCTCTATAAATATCTGAGGAGAGATCCTAGAGTTTCTGTGCCCCTTTTATCCCCGAACCTACAAAATAAAATATCTTTGCTCTTAGCATGAACTGAGTCACTTATGTATAAATTAGGATTTTTTTGGGGGGGTCACACGTGGTGGTACACAGGGCTTACTCCTGGCTTTGCACTCAGGAATTACTCCTGGCGGTGCTTAGGGGACCATATGAATTGCTGGGAATCGAACCCGAGTCAGCCACTTACAAGGCCCTACACGCTGTGCTATTGCTCCAGCCCCCAGGAAATTCTAAGGAGCCATTCATTCCTTGGAAACATTGCCTTCAATTGCCCTGGGCACACTGTTGCTTATCTCATTTTTGTAGTCCATGTGCTAAGAATGATCTTTACAAGTTTAATAGTTTCAAATATTTGAAAGGTTTTATGTTGTACTGGCTTGAAATATTAAATAAATTTAAAATTGTCTGCCAATAAAGTTTTTCTGTAACTATGTTCCTACTAAGAAAATGAGTTGACTGTTTTTATTTCCTTTACAGTAGATATTTGGGTAGACTATGGCAAATTCTTTCAGAGGTGACTAATGGGTTATTTGGACAACACTGATTTACTTTTCGTCCAACCTCCCAATACCTTCAGTATGTCACTGCTGCTAGCTTAAGCCCCCAAATACTTGTAAATACACTAGATTGTCAGTTGGACAATCCCAAATGATTGTTTTTAGTTTGGTGTGAATATTACTGCTCAAAGCAATTTTTCCACTAAGTTTTCAGGACTCCTGGAAGACTTTTAGGTTTCTCTGAAGGCAAAGTTTATTTGAGGAAAAGTCATTAAGCCATCTAATATCCTTGTATTGGTAATGTCACATCCTGGGTTTGCTTCTCAAGCAATCTCCTCTGAGTCTGGGTCAGATCTCTGAGTACTTGTTACCCTGGCAGCGTCGCCACGTTGTTTACCTACTAAGATTGTGTGAGAAATTGGCCACGGCCTCAATTTATTTTTATATCTTTTCATATAAGTCTTAAGGAGAAATCCAATACTAAATCAGAAACAGATCTGGGTACCCATTTTTCCTTCCGAGATTTTTTTTTTTTTGCATATTGGGTCTTGAAGCGGAAATGCCAGCCAAAGTACAGTTTGGAAATGAATGGAAGCATTCATTTTCAACACATCAGTGAAGTTATTTGGCACATACAATTAATTTTTTGGAAGTAAAATTTCTGTATTTAAAGTACGATTTCCTAGCACTGTAGAAAAATGCAAGCTATTTTCAAAGCCTTCCTGCAGTTGCTTAAGTGGTGTGATTTCACTAGTTCCTGATCTTATAAGCAAGAAAAAATTTAAAAAATCCTTTTAAAATAATTTAAAAATTTTATTTTCATAAGGTTGTTCACATTAATTTATTACATTTAATATTTCAACACCAATCCCCTCACCATTACACCTTCCCACCACCATTATTTTGAATTATCTCACCACCATTCAAGCCTGCCTGCCACAGGCAGATGCTAGATAATTTATTTTCTATTGCTTATTAGGAATATTGTGAGATGTCATGGAACTCAAAAATTATAAGTGATTGAGACCTGGAGAATTCTCTGTAGGAGCTAATCCATTTTGAGATTCATTTGTGAGTCTCTGAATCAAAATTTTTAATGAACTTAAATTAAATTCTTGTTTTAAGAAATAGTGTGGGGCCAGGGTTTAGACCAGTAGTCAGGGACCCATGTCCTACCAGCACAGGAACCAGAGTTCAATCCCTAGCACTGTATACCCCCAGTACTAGTGGGTATGACTGTGGTGGCAAAATCCTCTGTGCCCAAGAAGTGCCATATTGCTGATCCTTGGCATGGGTATTTCTGGCTCAATTGCATGAACATTGCCAGGGTTGTCCTGGTCCCTGAGCACTGTTTGGGAGTCCCCTTCCCAAATGAATTCATGTCTGAAAATCTACATTCAAAATGCTGGAGCAATAGCACAGCAGGTAGGGCGTTTGCCTTGCACGTTGCCAACCCGGGTTCAATTCCTCTGTCCCTCTTGGAGAGCCTGGCAAGCTACTGAGAGTATCCCCCCTACATGGCAGAACCTGGCAAGCTCCCCATGATGTTTTCGATACGCCAAAAGCAGTAACAACAAGTCTCACAATGGACCCGTTACTGATGCCCACTCGAGCAAATCTATGAACAACGGGACAACAGTGCTTACAGTGCTACATTGCCACATATTTATAAATAAACAACTTGATTCTACATGTTTTATAATAAAAATGAAAACAGCTATAGTACATGCTAAAGAATAAGAACTACAGAAAATGTGATTTCTTAAAACACAAGTACATTGACCTTCAAGATTTTTGTACCAGTGGTAAAATATATGTTCTATTTTGAATATTTCATGCTAGTACATATGACATAAGAATATGCTTCTAATAAATAACTGATGCAATGTGTAAACTAATGCACTAATAGACTTTACTGATTTTTAATAATAGTCAAATATGTCATAACTGTGTACATTTGTATGTCTAACTAATAATTTCCAACTAACAAAATGAAATTTTGGTGTCTTTAGAATTACTGAAATTTTTTTTCTTGTTATTTCAAATTCATTGTATCTCAGTATTTTCAGACTAAATGGATTTATATTTCTAGTTAAATGAGTTGCTTTGTTGCAAGTAATTTTTTCATGAAATCCTTATGATAATAGAATAGCTTTAGAGTTAATTCCAAAGTATATAAAATTAACTTGTAAAAACTATAGTCAAGATGAGATTTACAAGGCTAACCTATGAATAAGATCACATTTCATTATAAATTTGAGCACTGCAAAATAACTAGTAACTTGGCATATTACTATGGTAGTAGAAATAGTTCTTAGTTATATCCTGATGCAATACTAGTGCCTAAGACAGAAAAATTTTTAACTGTTTTGTTATTGTAATGCAATCGTAAAACAATACACTTGTTTAAACATGCATTATACATGCAGATAACTTAATTTTTTCCATTTAACTCTAGCTTTGAGAGCTCCTAAGAGAGGGGAAAAGAGAGATATAATCTTAATGCAACACTATCAAAGCAGAGTAATAGAGTTGATTGAAAATACCATTGAGCACGCCCAGCAGATGAAGGTGTGAATTTCCTCATATATCATCTTAATGGCAACATTTTCTACAAAACGACATGGAGCTCTCCTTTCATATTTCATGAGTTCTATTTGCCTGACTTCAAAATGCCAAATGTGCCAGTGAATAGTGCTTTAATATTCATGGGTTTTTGAGATGGCTTTGACAGTTGTCAACTAGAGAAATAGCTTCATCAGTAAAGAATCTGACTTATGATTTTCAACACACATATAACATCATGTAGTCATTCGCATCGCATTCTGTTTTAAAGGCATTATTTGCATAGCTATCTTTTATGAAAGATATGCAGATAGAAGATGTTTTATGTTAACAGTAAGACATTTTAATATTTTATTTAGGTATGTACCTACTAATACAGAAATGGTGTTGGTCCAGACACACAGTAATTGAACTTATTTAAAAAGACAGTCAGTAAGTATCCTGAAAGTTCTCTAGAGCACAAGTCCGAAAAGCAAAACTCAAAAATCTATGAGGAGAATTTATATTTCTTATTTCTTATATAATTCAAAATATATTAAGAAACTCAACTGAGAAGTTTGTGTATATGTGCTGTGGGGGGTAACACAGGGAGCTGTCAAAGCTTCTCTTTAAACCTGAGTTTGGATCCTGATCCTTCAATTAGTAGAATTTCACATACTAAATTTGGAAATAAAATGTGCATATAAACAGAATTTATTGTTGTTAACATTAAATGGTCTATTCACTATCACTGTATCACTGTCATCCTATTGTTCATTGATTTACTTGAGCAGGCGCCAGTAATACCTCCACTTGTCCCAGCCCTGAGATTTTAACAGCCTCTCCTTACTCATCTTTCCCTACAATTGGAGGCTTCTTTCAGGGTCAGGGGAATGAGACCTGTTATTGTTACTGTTTTTGGCATATCAAATATGCCACGGGGAGCTTGCCATGCTCTGTTTTGTGGGCAGAACACTCTCAGTAGCTTCCTGGGCTCTCTGAGAGGCATATATATTTATTTCCCTCTATGATGATGTGTCCAGGAATATGTTCACTAATGTGTGAGGTTTGGCCTGAGCATGTGGAAAGTGGCCTGGAGCGTGGTGGTGGTTGGGTAGTGGAGGTCGGTTGCTGGAGCTAGGTCCCTTGTGGTGGGGAGGGCCCTCACCTGCCCTCCTCTGGGGCGCCCCAAGTGAAAACAGCCTGGCATGGAGTCTGATGGCATAGTTATACGGGCCTCATTTTATGCTCCCTTCCGGGAGAAGCAGCCATGAGTTCTGGAGGGTGACCAATGAGGATATTATCTGGCGCTGGCAGGAGGTGCCTTATAGATGTGACCCCCGGGTTGCCAGAGACTGGGGGAAGCAGGCAGAGGATCTCTGCTCCCGGGTCCCATTGAGCCCGGAGTCCAAGATCACAAAGTTCTGCAGTACCTGGTCTATTACGTTTTATGTAATACTTTAATAAAACATTGAATGAATCATACATATTCTATCAAAATTAGTTTTTAGTTTATTCTCTTATTTCATGAATTTTACAATTTGGTAGAACCAGTAGTGTTTGGATGTGATAATATAATACAGTTTCTTAATGATATTTGCAGAGCTCTCTTCTCAGCATGTATACAATATTTATATATGTATATATGGTATCATATTCCATTAGGTATTGTTATTATTAACCTTTTTTGCATATGAAACAAATACAGTGTCTTGTTCCAGTTTTCCATGATAGAAATAGTAGAACCATGATTAGGAGAGAGGCAAACTTTTCCCATTAGCTTGAACTACAAAATCCTAAAAATTAAAAAAAAAATTCTCTCAACTTCATTGATGATGAGATAACAAGTCACAATTCTATACTCGTGCTACTTCTGTTTTCTTCAAACAAGAATTAGTGTAGTTGACTGGTATGTTGAATTCACTGAATTTCACCTTAAAATACTACCTATTGTGATTATATTTTGCCAGCACTGAAAGTCAGCTTAAACAATAACTTGAATTACTGGAATTGTTTTTATATTGTATTCACAGGTTCCTATTATTGTTATTATTATTGTTATTATTATTATTTTATTGAATCACCATGACGTGACGAAAGTTATGAAGCTTTCAGGTTTAAATCTCAGTCATATAATGATCAAACCCCCATCCCTTCACTAGTGCACCTGTTCCCCCACCAAGAACCCCAATATACCCCCCTCCCATACGCCCCCCCGCACCTGAGTGGCTAACGATATTCACTTTATTCTCTCTATATTTTGGATACATTCATTATTTCAACAGAGAACTATTATTATTTGAAATTTTCCCCCAACAATCGAACTTGCTGAAAAGGCATCATTTGATAGTTTGTTTTCCATTGCTGCGAATGAAGATTACAGGAGCTCTGTTGTGGTTGTGGGGTTTTGGTTTTCTGTTGTTTTAGCTCAGTTTACAGTCTAGATGCATTTCTATAAATCTCTGGGTGCCAAAATGGGTTAGTAGACCTCCCAGATCACAGTCTTTAAGAAGCAGAGGGGCCGTGTCGTGCCTGGCTGCTCCGGATCTCATCTGGGCAGAGAGTGTGCCAGTAACACCCCCACCTCATGATCTCCTGTGCGGCACGTCACTACAAGCTCGTACCTCTGGGTTGTGAGTTCTGGAGAATGGCGGACGCCACGTGGGCGCTGCTGTTGCTGCTGCTGCTATCTTCCCCGTGGAAAGAGATGAGATCCAGAGCAGCCACGCATGACACTTATAGAGACTTATAGAAATGCATCTAGACTGTGAGCTGAGCTATGACCCCATGCCGCCCGGGGAGGGCAAGGATTTTCTCTCCCAACGCTTTTTCCTACGGGGAAGATAGCAGCGGCAGCAACAGCAGTGCCCACGTGGCGTCCGCCATTCTCCAGAACTCACAACCCAGAGGTACGACTTGTAGTGACGTGGCACGCAGGAGATCATGGGATGGGGGTGTTACCGTCACACTCTCTGCCCAGATGAGATCTGGAGCAGCCGCACTCAACACGGCCCCTCTATTTCTTAAAGACTATGATCCAGGAGGTCTACTAACCCATTTTGGCACCCAGAGACTTATAGAAATGCATCTAGACTGTGAGCTGAGCTACAACCCCATGCCACCCGGGGAGGGGGAAGGATTTTCTCTCCCAATATTATTTTTAAAAATTTTTTATTGAATCACCATGGGAAAAGTTACAAAGATTTCAGACTTAAGTCTTACTTACAGTGATACAATGCTGAAACACCCATCCCTTTACCAGTGCCCATGTTCCACCACTGAGAACCCCAATATACCTCCCACCTCACCCCCACCCCTGCCTGTGTAGCTGATATTTTTCACTTTACTTTCTCTTTGCTTTGATTACATTCAATATTTCAACATAAAAATTACTGATATTATTTGGAATTTTCCCCCCTGCCCAAATCGAACCTGCTGAAAAGGCAGCATTTGATAATTTGTTTTCGCTTGCTGAGAATGAAGAGATATGAGGTTTGGGATTTCTGTATTTCAATAGCTAAGTCCAAGGAAATTTCTGCCAAACACTGCATCATTGCAAGCTCGTACCTCTGTTTAGTGGGCCTTATAAGATGGCAGTCACTACTCTGCCACACCAGAAAGGAAAAACCAATAGAGAAAAACCTTTCCCCTCCTAGGGCAGCATGGGGCCGTGGCTTAGTTCACAGTCTGGAGGCATTTCTGCAGGAAACTGCTGGTGCCGAAGGTGGTTCGATGGCCTCAGGTTCTTATTTTTTTTCTATGCTCTCTTCATTTACAGAGGCAGTAGATGGAATGAAATATGTTTATAGAAATATATATTGCCTAAATCAAGCTACTGATTTTATAAGTATAAATACTTAAAGCCTAAAATAACAGTTTTTAGAAGTTAAGAGAAAAAAATGGATCCTGTAATGCTGTGACTTAATATGAACCAAGATTACTTGTTTATCTTCTCTGTGTTTGCATATGGGTTATTTGGCATGATTAAAAATGACTCAAACACAGACTGCAATGAAAAGAAATCCTGTTGAATCTCAGGACTACTACAATCCTATCCATCACCTAATTAGTTTTTCCTCTCAGTCTTTGTAGCATCTGCCTTGATATACTTTTTAAAAAATATATTATTTTTCTTCTTACTATTATTTTATATATTCCTATTACTTCACAGAAAACCTGGAAGCAACAAGACTTGAGCTTCTTCAAGTTGTTCACATGAAACAAAATGTGATTTCCCTTTTTCTCTCTTTTCCCAAATGTGAAATGTGGAGTCTGACAGTGTTTTCTGTGCCTTAATGCTGTCTCTGCCTCAAAATCATAACTACAAGTTATCTTTTTTTCACCTTATATTTTTTAAGATAGAGAAAACTTTACTGGAATAAAAGTAAGCCTCTAGTGATCTTAAAATCATGAAGTACATCCTCTATCCACATTATTAGCTCCCATTCAATTCTCAAAATTAGTTTATTTTTTGAAGTAATCATAGAAGATGGCAATAGCTTTCTTTTGCTTTTTCTATTCTATGTTTAGTCACGTTCAAACTTTCAGCTTTATTTTTACATTATGAATGTGGGTCTTCCATGAAAAATCCTCATATTTTACCTTGTTATTTGTTCTATTTATTTTTTAAGAATCATTCTTTTTTATTGGGCTGGAGCAATAGCACAGCGGATAGGGCATTTGCCTTGCACGCGGTCGACCAGGTTTGATTCTTCCGTCCCTGTCGGAGACCTGGGCAAGCTATGGAGAGTATTTCACTGGCACAGCAGAGCCTGGCAAGCTACCCGTGGTGTATTCAATATGCCCCAAATAGTAACATCAAGTCTCACAATGGAGACGGTATTGGTGCCCGCTCGAGCAAATCAATGAACAATGGGAAGACAGTGGTACAGTGCCACAAATATGGATATTCTCAGAGTTGAAATGAACTTTGTCTTCTCAGTTAAACTGATCATATTCTCCAACCCAAAGTCAGTTCACTAAAGGTAATTTCTATCTTTCTATTAAAGATATATAAAGCTACTTCCTTTGCATAGTCTAATACAAATGCCATTTTTTTCATTTTTTTGCTATAATTCAGTTAGTAATATCAATCTCCAACTCCACCAATGAAATTTCAGTTACCACCATATATTAAATATCATTAATTCTATGAAGTCCAAATTTTGCTTCTAAACTCTTCAGTCCACAAATAACAGCATAAATAATAGCTTACCAGGCTCTGCCGTGCGGGTGAGATACTCTCGATAGCTTGCCCAGGTCTCCGACAGGGACGGAAGAATCAAACCTGGTCGACCGCATGCAAGGCAAATGCCCTATCCACTGTGCTATGAGGACTTTTCATGGAAGACCCACATTCAGAATGAAAAAAAAAAGCTGAAAGTTTGAATGTGCCATGGTCAGAGATATACCTCATGTCTTTCAAAGTGTTGTCTGTGGTATTTGTTCATTACACATTTGTGTTTCAGTTCACACTTAGAAGAAAATCCTGTGGTTGTTTAGCCTTCTTATCTCCCACTAACAATCTATGGCATATTTTACAAACTGCATGGTCAAAAGAAAAATGGTCAAGGAAAATAAAAGAGCTATAAAGATATGGTGCATTCTAAAGTGGAATTTAAGAACATTAAATGGATTTATAGAATAAATAGCTGACCATGGAATCATTTCAGACATTGCCTCTGTCTGAGACTCTAGAAATTCCTGTTTTTCATTTACCACTAGTATATTTTTCTAATAGCATTTAACTTGCTTATAAAAGATGCTTTATAATTATTTTGATTGTTTTGATATCAGGGTCATCTCATGGTCAGCATCCACTAATTGCTCTTCCCACTGTACATGGTTCATTTATTTTTTATTCAGATATACTTTTATTACATCCTTAATATTATGAGTTGTGTTATAAATTATACTTCAAAACTCTGTTTTTTGAACTGATATTGGACTTTGTGCTACACTATGTTTTTTTCAGTGATTGAATTATGTGCAAAATGGAAGCTTCTTTTCTCCATCTTGATAGTTCTGGCATTGTCCCTTCAATTTCCAGTGAGGATAGTTGCCCAGAGCGACTGCATGGTTGGTTCTAATGGAAAAAAAAAATTGATGAGATTTTCCAGAAGTTTTTGGCTTCTTCCATTGTACAAACTAGGGTATGTCCTTAGGCTAGAAATTTTAATGAAAGACCTCATCCAGTGCTTTGCCTTTGGTTATTCTCTAGTACCTAACAATGTTGTTTTTTAAAAGCATATATTGTTTTTGTTGTACTCTATATAGATGTTGTAGAGTTTATCTGTATATTGTAGATTATTTGGTCATTAAACAACAATTACCGTGTTTTTATTTAAATATCTAGAATCATTTCTAAATATTCCACTTTTCTTACACTATATGCTTCTCTCTTACATTTTTTTTGAAGTAAAAACAGATTTTATTTGGAGGTTTTTAGGAAGAGGAAGGAGGGAGAGAAAGTGAGAGAGAGTCATGCACTCAAGAGAGAACATGGAGTTCTCCAAAGGTGGAGAGAGTCCCTGTACACACCCCAACATTAGATAGGGAAACATGAAAGTACACATCCCAAGAGGAGAGATATGGGCAACACGTGTCGGGTGTCATATGTACTCGGCCACATGGGCACAAGAATCACGTAGGCTTGGCAGCATATGCGCCCTTACACTGTAGCACTGTCTGTAGCACTGTTGTCCTGTTGTTCATCGATTTGCTGGAGCGGGCACAAGTAATGTATCCATTGTGAGACTTGTTACTGTTTTTGGCATATCACATATGCCACGGATAGCTTGCCAGGCTCTGCTATGCAGGCGGGATACTCTCGGTAGCTTACCGGGCTTACACAGTTAAATAAATGACAATTGAAATATTTTCTTGATTAAAAATAATTAAGATTTTAGATTTAGCAATTTGTATTTTGTAAGTAAAATCTTGATGAGTTCTTCATAGTAACAATTGTTAGTCCCAGTAAGATTTAAAAATACTTGTGCCACTGTGATCTGTTTTTGAGAAAATACCAGAACTTAGTTTCCAAGGCAAGTACAGAGGATTTTTGTAAAAAAAAAAAAATACTTGAGGAAGTTTTCTGTGGGAACAACAGTATTTTTTTAATTATGATGGGAACAACTTATCTTCATTTGTTGATCTGGGAAGGGAAACGAAGTGATAGAACGGCGAAGTGCTTTCCTGAGGATGCTTAGAACCATTGGGACATAAATAGGGCTCTTCTGTCACAGGAGACAAATGATAAAAGTGGAAAACTGAATTACATATTTGTAATTTGTGTATTTTTCTTGAGGCTTTGAATAAGATGTTTGTGGTGATAACAAATTTTTGTGGTTGAAATTGTAACAGATTTTTGTGGTTGCGATCTCTATTATGATTTCAACCCCAATGTAGGTTCTCCAGGATGAACCAGTTATGAGGACCTCGAGCAGTAAAAGCACTCATCTACAAAAGGCTGTAAATGTGTGTGTGTGTGATTAATAAAATGTTTCAAGAGAGACTAGTGAGATGAAGGAAGTAAGAACAATATTACAGTCCAGACAAAGCTTCAGAGGAAAAATATTTACTCGTACAGAGTGTAAAATATGTTTATGCTGCTGGGAAAATTTGTTCTTTGTAAAGGCCAGGGCTGGTGGCCTTTGGGTCATGTGGTGCTGGGCACTGAAGTCTGGGTTTCACACACGTACAGCGTATATTCTCCCATTTGAACTGTACCCATCAATCTGGAAATATCAGTTTTTTGAAGTAAATATGGAATTATTAGCTTTTTTTTCTTTTTGGGTCACACCCGGCAATGCACAAGGGTCACTCCTGGCTCTGCACTCAGGAATTACCCCTGGGGGTGCTCAGGAGACCATATGGGATGCTGGAATTCGAACCCGGGTGGGCCGCATGCAAGGTAAATGCCCTACCCGCTGTGCTATCGCTCCAGCCCAGAATTATTAGCATTCTTAAGGAGGTGACACTTAACACAAGTCATTGTTTTCATTGGTGGTGGAATATGGGCACTGGTGAAGGGATGGGTGTTTGAGCATTGTATAACTGAGATATAAGCCTGAGAACTTTGTAACTTTCCACTTGGTGATTCAATAAAATAAATTTAAAAAAAAGTTAAATAACTAAAAAAAAAAATGAAAAAAAAAGACTTGTCTCTGATTTTCATAAATATTCCAAAGTAATTTTATTGAGAAGAGGCTAATTTAATTGCCTTTTTGGCTCCAATAAAGGCTACTTCAACATTAACTAACAAAAGAAATCTTTAGGATTTTAAATTATAACAAGATATCTAGGAGCTGGAGAGATAGGTCAGTGGATAGAGTGCCTGCTTTGCATAAAGGCTGTTCAGGTTCAATCACCAGCACAGCAGGGTGTGACACAAAGCCCAGCCTAACCCTGAATACAACTGGGTGTGGCCCCCAAGCAAAATAGATGTAAAGTCAATTTGATTACATTATTTAAAAATATCAATCTTTTAGAAAACATGTGTCTGAAATAGCAATTAAGCAGTTAAAATGAACAGTGCTAAAACAGAGTTGAACAAGATCCCTCAGCATTCCTAGATTATCTTCTCTCTAAGTGGCATATTAGAGGTGGGACTGACAATAGCACATTAAGAATCATTGCATTTTATACAACCTTGGCCGTGAGAACACTTATTTTGTTTGTTTGTTTTAGGGGATGCTCCCAACAGTGCTCAGGACTATTGCAAGGTGAACACCCTACATGAGTACTATCACTCCAATCCCCAGTGACCACATAAAACATATTTTATTAACCACCATAGATGGACAATTTAAATACCTGGAAAATATTTTTGTAATGGTAACAGAAGCATTTCCTCAGAAAGTCTTTCCTCAAATAGTGTCATCTACTTTTTTTTCTGAGTTTTACCTTTGTATAACTTGCAAATAAATGCATCCCCCTTTATTGACACTTACATTTTTCATTTTATTTCTTTAGATTTTGTGTTTTATGTCATATATTCATTTAAAGAATTTAATTGCGTAATGATGTTATTTCACATACTTGAAAATAAACATTGGCTAGTGGTAGATTTACAAAATCAGAAAACACTATACTTGAGTGATTTTTTTCCCAATGTTGCTACTTTGTTTTAAATTAGTGAACTTTGAAGTATTTTTTATTCTTTTAATGAAGACGAAGTCAGTTTCTAAAAGTTTAGTATCAATTTACTTTTAAGAGAATACATTACAAAACTAGAATATGTATATTTGGAAATGGATGTAATATCATGATTAATTAAAGATGAATTGATATGCATATTGGATTTGTACAGCTATTCATTTTGCAAGCAATTAAATTTAGATTCTAGTCTTCATGTCTTTCCATCCTTATTTGGATATGGTTGCATGTATATTGTATACATATATTATATATATTTATATTATATACATGTATATTGTTGCATGTTGATTATATATCTACCTAAATTTTTATGTCTCAAAAAATGTCTTACACACACAAACACATGCAAACCAACTAGTCAATGTATAGTTGAGTATTTCCAATTATTCTGTTTTATAAATAAAGTGCTAAATAAATGATGGAAAATAAATATTGAAATGAGGAAATCTATTTTGTTAATCATTCACTATTATACAATGTGATTAATATCATTCTAAAATAATAGCTAGCTATGATATTGTAAGTCTTTATAATTCTGATTCATTCCCACAGTAATTCTTTTACAGGAGTGACAGAATCTGTAATTTATTTCTGAAAACTGAGGCTCAGAGAAATGAGTAACTTGCCTTGAGTACGCGACTGCAGACAAATATAGCTGGATCCCAAGTACACTGCATTTTATGTGATGTATTGTCTCAACTTGGTCATGATTATCTAAACTATTCAAATAATTAAACTCCCCTTGATCATAATTACCTAATACCTTAGACTAATTAAGCTATTAATCTCTCCTAGTAAGTTATTATATTTCTATTGACGACTTGAAACTAGATGTTGTAATTCTAAAAAAATCAGTTTTAGTTCAAACTCTACAGTAGTCTTTTTGTCTTAATTGTCTGAGAGGTAATACATACTATTGCTGACAGAACATAAATATTAATTCTTGATAAAATTCTTTGTAAAAAGTTAAACAGTATAAAATATCATTTTTAAAACTTATAAGGGATAATAGGGAAATTAATCTCAAATTTATGATTGCTAATCAAAACCCCTTTCATCATTTTCCATAATTTTGGTGATTGTGTGAGTTGGGAATATTTCTGATTTGACTGATTCATAGCTATGAATCAGAATGTAGTCACAGTACAGAGAAAATGGTAAAGTTAGAAGGGTGTTATTCTCTGTCTGAAGTTTACTTTTGCTAAAGGCAGTGTTTGACCTTTTCTTTAAAATCATCTTACTATAGTTTGTTAACATCCAGAGGGTAGTAAGCTATCAATTACAGTAAGGAAAGCTCAACACTGTCTTCTTAAGACAGTAAATGGAAATACTTTTAAGGGGACAGAACCAGAATTGGAGTTTGAAAGAGAATCCGAAAAACCTCTTCTTGAAGCCTCAATTTGAATAGATCACAAGCATTTGTCATCTCATACTAGAGGAATTTCAAAGCTCAGTTCTTTGGTAACATCCTGCAAGTCTTAGTCATGTTCTCCAAAAGGAAGTTAGCATCTAATACAATTCAACCATTTCTTTTATTGATAATAGAATATAACTCCTACTTTAGGGGTCATTGAACAACACTATGCACCTGCAAAAGAGTTGGCTCTTAGCCACAACTGTTCTTTGTGGAATTTGATAGTGGTGTAGAATAACTACCACATGTTACAATTGTATAAAATGTTGGTAAAACATCCTCACAAATTCATCAGTACCTCTGTCATGAAGAGGCAAAGATTCTGTCTCCTCCCATTGAATCTGGACTAATCTTTGAATAATACAACGTGATGGCCATTTCCAGTTCTAGCATTAAACAGGACTGGCAGATAATGTTTTTCCTTCTACTTGGATACCTGTGAGCCAGGTAAGAGGTTCAATTGCTTTGAAGTATATGCAGACTAAAATTGGCAAAGCTATACTTTTGGGAAAGCCACTTTGAAAGGCAACTTGCAGCTGCTTCAGCCCCCAAGGCTTGCAGTTCATCCCAGCTAATATTCTGAAAATTTTAGGCTGAGATGCTCTCTTTCCAGTGCGTTCATGCCAAACTAAATTCTTGGGCCCCAGGTAATGGAATATAATAATAATAATATAAATTTGCCTTAAACCACTACATTCTGGGGATATTTGTTGTACAGTAATAGATCGTTGAAGTTTTCTTTGAGTTAGTAAAAGAGTCTCCAAAGATGTTAAGTTTGGCAACATATGCTGTAAGTATATTTAAAATATTTAAGTGTTTATTTTTTAAAAATAATAATGTTTATCATACTATCATATGAGACAGTGACCCTAATTTTCTTTTTTTTTATTAACTCATTGGTGCTCAGACAAACACCTGCTTCTGTACTCAAGGATCTTGCCCAGTACCAGTAGTGTTTTCTCTCTTTCGGGCCCTTCACTTTCTTTCATATTGACTCACAGCAGTGGCATCTCATCCATGTGTGTCAGAAACATACACATAACTCTCCTGTTTCCCAGAATTCACCATGCACTGGAGACCCCTAAGCCCCAATGGGATTTATTTTGATGACCATAAAGTGTGGCCCTCAAAAATACAAAAGAGAAGTTAAAAATGTTTTAAAGTGGGGCTGGAGCGATAGCACAGTGGGTAGGGCGTTTGCCTTGCACGCGGCTGACCCGGGTTTGATTCCCAGCATCCCATATGGTCCCCTGAGCACTGCCAGGAGTAATTCCTGAGTGCAGAGCCAGGAGTAACCCCTATGCAACGCCAGCTGTGACCCAAAAAAGCAAAAAAAAAGTTTTAAAGTAACATCTAATCCTCTTATTTCAAATGCGAAACACCGAGGGTTTTTTTTTTTATGTTTTTAATTTCATGATCTTTTCCCCTACTCTATTCAGATATACTTCTTTTTAAATTAAAAGAAGTTAGCCCTGTACTGTTAAAGATAATTCAGTGGATTATTTTTTTTCCTTTTTTTTATTGAGTCACTGTGAGACAGACCCTTACAAAGATGTTCATGAATAGACTTCAGTCAAACAGTGTTCCAACATCCATTCCTCCACTGGGGCACATTTCCCAGCACCAGTGTCCCCAGGTTCCCTCCCATCACCCCCTACTCTCCATCCCCCCACACCCCAGCCTGCCTCTATGGCAGGTGCTTTTATTCTCTCTGTTTCTCTCTGTCTGTCTCTCTCTTTCTCTTTCTCTCTCTCTCCCTTTTTTTTTCATCATGGTTAGCAATATTGTCCCTGAAGGTTGATGGGTGTGGCCAACAGACCAATAAAACTGAATGAATATAATAAAATCCTTCAGCTATTTCCTTCAAGGGTAATGTCACTATGTGGAAAAAAATGGTTAGGTCCATTGGTCATCAAAATCTATTACATTTTGGGACTCTGGAGAGAGAGCTTAAAGTCTGTCATGTGTGTACTTGGCTTGCTTCAGCCCAATAAAATGTGTCTCATAAACACCAACTCAGGAATAGCCCATGAGAATAAAAACTTAAAATTGGTTACACTATAAGTCAAATGGAAATACGTGTACCATCATTTATTTTGTCTATGGTATTAATGTTTTAAGACCATAATAGAAATTATTAAGACAAAAAATATGATTTATTTGGAGAATATTGCATTTTCCATCAGATATATGCCTTTTCACATAAAAAAAAGAGTTTTAAAAATATAAAACCCAAAGTGACATAGCTTCAAGGAATTTATTTAAATTTGCTTTTGGAAAATTTATATCCTTTGCTTTGCTTCATTAAATCAATTATTTGTTAAAACTCAGAAGCTTTATAAATATAATGTGCCTAATATTCCAACATATTTTATTCAAATTTTGGCTTGTAAATTCTAAGAAGTATAAAAATGTATAATTATACTAGGAGAAAAAAGAGATTACTTTTGGCATTAAGAAAAGTAATTGATTGATTCTTTAGACTCTTTAGTGTTATTAATCCTTTGTAATGGAGTTTAAACAACTCCAATTCAGATACTTACCTTTGAAATTCTGATAACTTCAAACAATAATTCAGATCCAGATAACTCTGTATGACTTTGAAAATTTAGTTGAGCTACAGAATTAGATAAGTTTCATTTTCAATAGTCAAGATCTATGAAATTACTTCTACATTACATCACTCAGTGGGTGTACATCAATGATTATTGATCCAAAGTTTTAAAATTCCTTTTTTCAAATAGTGCTGCTCATTAAACTGTGATATTTCAGTAACTGTTATTTAAATGTGGTCATTTTATTCATAATTTTGTTACATATTTATATGATATATACAAGTTCACACTTTAGCCTTTTTGATTTGTTGCTTTCAATATTATACAAATAAATTCATTGTTTGATTAAAACACATTTGAAATCTTGTTTAATTTGCTATATTTTTCAGTGTTCAATATAAGATAATAGGCTATGCCATATTATGGAACCTGTTTTCATCCATATTTAACAAAAACAGACTTTACTCATATTTTTATTATTATTGTTATCATAATTATTAGTATCATTATTTTGGTTTGGGGCACACACAGCAGTGTTTAGGGCTTAATCTTGACTCTGCACTCAGGAATCACTCCCTTTGGGTTCTGGGGACCATATCTAGGGCTTGGAACATAACCTGGAACTGCCAGCATTCGAGGCAATGCCTTACCAATTATACTACCTCTTTGCACTCCAAGCTTTACTTTTAAGCACTGTAGCACTGTCATTCCATTGTTCATCAATTTGCTCGAGCTGAAACCAGTAACATCTTCATTGTGAGACTTGTTACTATTTTTGGCATATTGAATACTCCACAGGTAGCTTGCCAGGCTCTGCCGTGCTGTGCTTTCTTCTGTCTGTCTCTGTATCTCTGTCTCTGTCTCTGTAGTCTCTCTTCTGGTCTCTTCCGACCTCTCTCTGTCTCTGCTTCTGTGTCTTCTCTCTTCTTTCTGTGTCTTCTCTCTCACTTCTGTGTCTTCTCCCCTGCTTCTGTGTCTTCCCTCCACTTCTGTGTCTTCTTTTACTTTTACTCTTAAAATGGAAAAAAAAAAGATAGATTTGAGTTTTGTTATAATGCAATAGCTAGTATACAGAATTCATCAGTATTTTATCTGGAAAATATAACCTGGTATTTGTAGGATTTGAGAATCCATATATTTAAAAATAAATACAAAGTCTTCCCAAGATCAACTTCTTTGGCATTTCTCCTGCTGCATTTGGCAACAAATAAATTTATGGATCAGGTTTTCTCCATCTGACATAATTTCATGGGGTCAAAACACGTGATTAAAGCAGTAATGTTTTCAACACACTTTATACTTTAGCATTTATGTAAAATTTGGTATTTTGTGCTATGTATGTCTGTTTAGTCACTCCAGTGATCATATTTAGCCTCGAAAGCATTGGGGAATGTTGGTCTGGAAGCCAGGCTGCTCTGAATTTCTGAGACCATATAGGAGTCAAATATTTTCAAGGAGAAACACTTTTGAAACACAGAACTCAAGCAGGAAATCTCCTTCAGTATATTATATTCTCTCACAAGTTTTACACACAATAGTTGAATAAAAGTTATCAGTGGACAGTTTACCTACCATTTTTATGGCAATGCATCTGTTTTATGCTGATGTAGATTCCTGAAAAAGTTACAGTTCATTCTTTAACTCCAAAAAAAATTTGCATGATGTCATTTTAATCTGTCACTCCTACCTCCCTCAATTTTATATTAGACATTGATTTGCACCACATAAGAATGTTCAACTTGTAGTTTTCTTGAAATGTGGACAGCATGTGTGCAGCAGAGGACGAACTGCCATCTTCGACTTTCATGAACAATATTCCTACTTAGTTCTTGCAAAATCGAGGAGAACTTGATTAGTTATTAAAACAAGCCCAACTAACTCAGAGTAAACCTGTTTTCCTCCCCCCTCCTCCTGCTTACTTCCTCGCTTTGCTTGACCTACCTCACACCCGCCACACTTGCCTTGCTCCCTGCAGATCTGTATTGATTCTCAGGGAAAGTTCCATGGAAGCAAGCTGCTCTTGAATCTAATTTTTCCATTCACCTTTGCGTTCTGTTAGTTTAAACAGACAACACCATCTCTTTCTCACTAAAGATATATGCCACGGAAGTACACAGACAAGTCTCCGAGCCGGGGGCATTCATTAAACTAGAAGTCCCATAAACATTTATTATATCAGAAATAGCAGACTGCACACCACTGACCAAACAACAGATGTGTCAAAATGATGTATTAGTTGAATTTTGCCTCACTTTTCTCTTCCTTTTCTACCTGAGAAAAAAATACTTGGCAGTGCTTAGAAAAATAAAATAAAAATTGGAGGCTGAGTTACAGGGTAAATGATATCAAAAGTTTCTGCAGATCTAATAAAGGTAAATTGGTAGAGGTCATTACATTTCATGCTTATTGATTTTTAGCAGCCCATGTCATTATTAGCTTGTGGAGAAACAAATTCATCATCAAGTTCTAAAATATGAAGTTAAAGAACGGACGGTGTTCAGGTATTGATATATTTAAGCGAATATTACATTCATCATCAAAGATCAAAGAACAAAGAATACCCAGTTAACTTAAAAAGTCTTTTTCTACAATTGTGTAAATATATAGAGATTGTGTACAAAAGGGTGAAGTACTCATAAAATTTCAGATTACATATATATGATATACAGTTCTTTTAATGAGCAATGATGAGTAAAGTATTTCCAGTTTGAGTTTACTAATTTATATTTTCTAATACTATTATTCAAGTCCCTGAAGACAAAACAACAGAATTGTTAAACTCCTCTTATAAGCTCAATGAAGCCAGATTTTTTAAATTTTTTGTGGGAGGAGGTAGGTAGAGGATGGGACCCAGTGGGACTCAGGTTTTTTCCTGGTTCTGTGCTCAGGAGTCACTCCTGGTGGGACTCAGGGAACAACATGTAGTGCTGGGAGAAGCATTCTACCCGCTGTACTATGTCTCTTTTTATCAGAACATTTTATTGGTCAGGTCTAGAGTGTCACAAAAAATAAATGAGAGGGATCTTGCTTAATGAATGAAGGACTGACAAGTTTTAATGTAATTTTGGAGACAGCGAGAGATCATCTGGTCATAATACTGGGCTACACTTATGATTTTCTTCTAGCAATATCCTGCCATTTAAATATCCAGTTATTCTGGTGATGTTATGTTATGAAAGAAGCAAAACAGAAGAGACCTGAACATTTAAAATGGGATTTACAGACAAGGAATAAGAAAACATATAAACTATTGCTAATGCATCCAGATCTCCTTCAGGGTACATTCTTAATTCTGCTCCTGCATTCTTGAATCCAAATTCATTAAAAAAAAATCTTTCAACTACAAATGATGTCTGCTTATCTAAAGAATTTTCCTTCCTTACCACAGAAGGCTGTGATCATGGTTGCTACTATGAGTCAGTGATTTTTCAAACACTAATTATCAACAGTACAATCAATAGACATTTTCCCAAATGATTGAATTAAATGTATTACATGCATTGTGTTATATAGCATTAAATATTTTTTCCATGAACAGAAAATCCTTCTTAACTACTTAAATTTTGTATATTTCATAATAATAACCAATCTGTTTCAAAATTTACCTCTTAAAGCTTTTTGGGGGAGTAGTCCCAATACCAGAAGGCATTCTTATAGCCCATGCCAAACACTAACTGCAAGTAGAACAGAACACTCCAATTTGCATTCTCTGAAAAAGGACAGCTCAACCAGATTTAATGTATTTTGGCTGGCAATTTGTATGCTTAGTCTCTGCCCAACATACTTTCATTTGAAAGAGCCAAGCTATAAAGCCTGGAATTATAGTTTATAATAGGAAGTCTGATAGAGTTGTTTCCACTGATAATGTACCAGCTCTAGCAGTAGCATAATTTGTGTCTTAAATAGATGGGAGTGTTTCTTGTGACAAAAAAGGAATAGTGAGCTTTTCAATTATTATCTGGAGAAATTCTATCTTTTCTACCTTTCTGCAAATGCTTGATGACTGTTAGGTCATTTTTCCATTTCTGTGTTATCACAAATGTTTCGTTTCTTTGTAGGCTTAATTTGATTTTTTTAAAATACTGGGACTTTATAAAAACGAGATTTATTTTTTAACAAAGAATTCTTAAGAAGTTCAGTCAACTTTATTCTTTTTGTTGGTTTCTCTTCCTGCAAATACTTGACTGAATGGAGAAGATTGGGAGGAAAAATAGTAATGCAAAAAGAGGTTTATACTATTTATTACCTCCTTCAAGCTCCAGCCAATGAACTATTAGATTGCATTTTGCAGAACAGCTATTGTTTCTTCCTTTAGGTTTTTCTTGATTTAAATTGTTAAGTAAATCACTTAAATTTTTTAGGTATGAAGATTAATTATCAGTAACCATTCATACAGTCATGAAATGATAACTTTGGACCACTAGAACTCTCATGCATAGAGGAATTCCATTTCCTATCATTTATGTTCTCCAAATAAGCTTTCTTCTCTATAGTGGAAATTGTAATCTTGCAATCTCTTTACTGCAAATAGGAATAAGGACAGTGGTGAGAGAGTTATGAACACTTTTCAGGGGGTGGTAAGCAGTAACTTTATATATCAATACTATAAACTTAGACACTATAGCAGCCTTATTACCTAACTATAACTTAATAAAACTCATGATCTAAATGTCCTATGAAAGCAAATGCTTAGACTGGCCACATAACTCTGGTCTCGAAACGGAGAATGTGAGTGAATGTATTAAATGGTTCCAGAGGTCTTTGCTGAAGGGATATTGGCTTAAAATTGGAATTCTTATAACCACAATTGTCACCACAATAAAAATGAAAGGTTTCAGAGGAATAGAACAGTGGGTAAGTTGCTTTCCTTGCCTGTGACTGATTTTGGTTTAATCATCAGCTCACATATGATCCTTGAGCCCCAGGGGTGATCACTGCACATAAAGCCAAGCGTATGTTTGGCCCAACCAAGAAAAAATTAAGTTAGAAATCAAAAACATCTTTAACTTGTTTATTGAATAATCTTCAGTGAAAAATAGAGATTCTTCCCATTGCTGGTTCATAATTCTGCAAGGAAGAATCACTGATAGTGCTTGTATCTTAAATTTTATTTTTCCATATTAGGTCTCTAAACTAAAGACTTTAGTATGTAAAATTTATGTGGGAAAGAAGCCCAGGAAATTTTATAAGAGCAGTGATGTTCTAAGACTAGAAAATAAAGATCATCCATAAAAGTGTGGTCATCAAATGGGTCACTTAGAGATGTGACAAACTCTGCTTGGGAATTCTGGGAAAATAGCAGTGCTCCTGAGATGTCTCCTCCTGAAAATTAAGGAAAGGAGTATTTATAGTATAGCAATGATCATCTAAATTTAATAAACTGCTGGGCCAAGTCAAGAGAAATCTTGTTGTCACAACTCAGCATCTGGCAAAAAGAGGAAAGCAGAATAATGAAGATGAAAGTCAATATCTCATGCATTGGAAATACCTCAGGAGCAGTGGGCCCACCTACTACCAGCGTCTTCATTACTGACATTGTAGCATGTGATTCTGTAGTAGACATCCATGAATGCAAAGAATAGTAGAATATTCCATAGCCATCCATAAAATATATATTGCACTTTAATTTCTAATCCTCATATGCCATTAAGGAATGTCTCCATTCATCCTTGGCACTCATTCTTCTTTTCTTAACATTCAGACAATGTTAACATATCTATTTAATAATAGAGGAATGGCTGGAGCGATAGCACAGGAGGTAGGGCATTTGCCTTGCACATGGACAACCTGTGTTCGATTCCTCTGCCCCTCTCGGAAAGCTTGGCAAGCTACTGAGAGTATCTCGCCTGCATGAGCAGAGCCTGGCAAGCTACCCATGGCATATTTGATATGCCAAAAACAGTAATGTTTCATGATGGAGACGTTACCAGTGCCTGCTTGAGCAAATCGATGAGCAAGGGCCTGATAGTGATACAGTGATACAGTGATATGTCATTGATATTTTGCATACCAATCCATGGTGAGTGCTGAGACATTAAGAAACAAATCCCCAAACAATATTGTAACTATAGACTCGGTTCTCTTGGATCAGGCTCCTAACTCTGTTTGAATCCGGAGTGGTAGGACATCAGGTAGGGCATGTGCTTTCCATACTCATGGGGTTTGATCCTTGCCATCCCATATGTTCCCCGAGCACCTCCAGGAATGATCCCTGAGTGTCAAACTGGGTATCCTGAGCAGCACCAGGAATGTCCCAAATACTAAAACCAAAACCATAAATCATTGAAGTTGGGTGGAAGTTTAAGATCTTTGGGCTGAGAAAATGCAGCTCTTAACCGAAAAGAGCTTAGGAACATTGTGAGCTTCTTTGAGCTCAAGTAATTCAGTGATTAAACATATAGCAGTATCCTTTCTAGGAACCAGTATGCTCTCCACTCACTCACTCCAATCTGCTCATTACCCATAGAGAAACAGTTGCTGTAGAAAGAAGACCGGCTAGCTCCATTGCTCCAATCTTCAGAGCAGATGAAGTCACAGCACATGAGTTGGTGTAGCTGATATCTGACAAAAAAGCATCAGTAATGGCTGAGACTAGAGAGGGTGTTTGTTTCATCAATGCTCCCAAGAAGATCTGGACTTGAAGTCAAGGTCTACACTTCCACTTTTATCTCTCCATGATCACCGTTAGTCAGAGCAGGCAAAGTTAACTCTATCACCTGAACACTCTACTGGCTTCCTTCAGCTTTTTAAACTAATTTTTTAAAGGTAAACTTTTTAACATTCAGAAACTCTTTTTTCATCGGAATGGTTTTCTTTCTTTTTGTCTTCATATGGGCTGGAGCGATAGTGCAGCAGTAGGGTGTTCACCTTTCCCCACAGCCGACCCGTGTTTGATTCCTCTGCCCCTATTGGAGAGCCCGACAAGCTACTGAGAGTATCGTGCCCACATGGCAGAGCCTGGCAAGCTACTCGTGGCATATCGGATATGCCCTAAACAGTAACAATAAGTCTCATAATGAGAGACGTTACTGGTGCCCGCTCGAACAAATCGATGAGCAATGGGATGGCAGTGGTCTTGATATAACTCTCTACTGCTGCAGACTCCAGAGAGAAACACAGACTCAATCACTCAATTTCAGGTCTTCTTTTCCTTTATTTTTTTAAAAGAAAAGGCTATACCCTCTTAACTCTTTGCTTGCAAACAATCATTCAAAAGATATATTAACATTATCTGAATGTTAGGAAAAGAAGAATGAGTGCCAGAAATGATAATGAAAGAAAACCCACTGAATTTAAAATAGTCAAGAGGGATTATACTGTGTATTGTGAAACATGAGCTAAAAACAATTACCAAACAGAGGGATTTGAGAGAAGGCTAACCTAGAATTGTCATAGAAATATTAATCATAGGTACTTTAGTGCTATGATGGTGGATGGGGTAGTTGAAGTAATCTTCTGTATTGATAACCATGAAATTTAATTATTTTGAGGCTACATAAACTATAATAAACTTAAAAATTAAAGTAAAAATCTTTAACATAGATAAGACTAAGATTAATTTTAATATAAACTCACTCCAGTAATATAAAATTGTCATTTTTTCATGAGCAGTCTAAATACATTTGTACCTGGCATTAAACTATTAAGTCCAAATCTTTGTCTTGGGAATTTCCAAATTCAATTTATGTCAAAAGTGCCATGAACCACCTATCTGAAACCAAATATTTTCTATTTTAACACATTAATACAGGTGATAGACAGAGTCATCAGGTGCTACCTCCATTCACTGCAATCCATTTGACAAATACTCTGCAAACAGAAAATCAAAACATGTGAATATTGATCCCAAAAGTAACACATTAAGTGAAGATAGAGAAAGTCATTTTATTGAAAGATGCTTCCCTAGTGCTTGCGGAGTTGGCACGAATATCTTATAACTGCTTGAGTTAAATCATCACTGAGGAGATTGCCTAAAAGAACAAGAAACATTGGCAGAAAAAACAGAGGACTGTAAAGGATCTCAATACTCACCTCATAATCTAGACATTATATTTGTTTCCTTAAAGTTACTTAATATATAAGAGGAATTCTGCAATTGCTAAGAAAACATTCAGATACTTCAAAAACACTGCCTTTGAGGCTCTTTAAATCTTTAAAAATAAATAGTGTGTTTCCACGGGTCAAATAAAATCAGTATAATTACGAATAATGAGTTTCAGAAGTAAAGTGCAGGAGGGCAGGCTATGGCTTGCGAGCTGAGCATGTGTCTTGCCTTTGCATGGCCCTGGTTTCAATCCCGGGTACTTCATGGGCTCCTAATGCCACCAAGTGCACTAGTAACCACCAAGCATTTGCTGGGTGGAGCAATTCCACAAGTGACCCCTGACTCCTGTGGACACCAGTTATAGACCCTACATCCGTCAAAACACTCTTGAAGTACTTAAGTATGTGAAAAGACTGAAATTCAGGAGAATATTTTCGCAGCTGAAAGAGAGAAAAATATTTGTGAATACTTAAATCAAAGTTGACTTCCACAGTCCTATCTTTCCCTGTCTCTGATGCTTAACATTCGGTTTTGTCATGAGAAACATAATGTATATATTTTTCCATATATAGCAAAAATGACATTTGATCATGATAATTCTAGTATATTGCAATGACTTCAAAGATCAGAACTGTTCTAACAGAATTTTGGGTCAATAGATAGGGAAGCTTAATTTAAATTGAAGTACATTAAATATCACTTGTTTCTTTATTACTTAGATAAAATAAATGTGAAAAGTTAAGCACATAAAATGTGACAATGGAAGCCAAGAGAATATTTTGCATGCTGATTGGTGAAATGCTGACCCTTAAAATACACAGTGAGATTTTCTTTCTTGTTCTATTTAGCTTGTTTTTTCTTTCTTACCTTTTACGTTCCTTTATGTTTTTCCCTCCCCCCACCACCATCCTTCTGCACTCTCTCCCTTCTGCCCTCTGAGAACCCCATTCCTGAAGCAAATGGCTATTCAAAAGTGTCTGTCTTCCAGGAATGCTGCTTTACAGACTTTTTCTTCCAAACTGAAAAGTTTAGTGTGTCCCACCCAGGTTGCCAATCAGAGAAACTGCTACCTTACAGGGCCCAGGTGATAGGGCAGCATCCTGCCTCATAAGCAGTGACAGCCAGGGATGAGTGTTCAGAGGCAGGGGTTTACTGTGATAAGAAGACTGTGTCCAGGAGTCTGTACTATTTCCTCACTGCTTATGTTTTAACAGTGCTGCTGAGTAACCTTCAAAAGAACAACTTGCTCACACAATTGGGAAAGACTCGTGTGGTTCAAAATGTGGTAGATGTGCATTGGCCTAAATACTGAAGTGGACCAAAATGTGTTGAAGGGGAAAAAAATGTATGTGATGAGACATAACATCATGGTCATTGTCATATGTCACCATTCTTCTCATTTTTTGATATGTTCCTGAGATGAGAATGTGAAGTGAGGGCATGTTTCAGTGAAACTGTGAAAGGGAAAGCCAAATGAGAAAGAAGATGGTTTCACTTGAGTCTAATTTGGCTTCAGTGAAATTGGGTCCAACTAGAAGTAAACTTTTCACAGATTTTTAAAAGCTCAGTTGAAAATAAATGTTCTCTTTTTTAAGACCCAGAGAGAAAAACAATGTTTTGCCTTTCCTCAAGGTAGAATATCCTGAATTACCAAAACATAGATGAACCTTAAAAAGAGAGGGCATAGTTGTGGTTGGAGAGATAGTACAGCAGGTGGGGTATTTGTCTTGCATGTGGCCAACTGGGTTTGATCTCTGGCATCCTATATGGTTCCCAAAGTGCTTCCAGGAGGAATCCTTGAGCATAGAACCAGGAGTAAGCCCTGAGCACTGCTGGGAATGAACCCCAAACCAATAAATAAATAAATAACAAATATATGAGAACCACATTATACATTGACATATATCTAAATGTTTATGGAAAAATATGCGTATTAGCTACGTCATATTGCACTGTATAAGTTTTAAAATATTTATCGAAAGAGACATTTGTGAAAAGAATATGTTAAAAGCTTATGTATTGCCCTACAGCTCTTTGTGTTTCTCTGATCCTTTATATAATTGTGAAAGTTCTAATATTGGAACCAGTGAAATATCATAAGAGTTAAGGCACTTGCCTTGTACATGGCTGACCTGGGTTTGAACCCCAGAACCTCATATGGTCCCGAAGTGACCCTGGAGTGCAGTACTAGGAACAACAACCAGGTATAGCTCTCAAACCAAAAACCATCACCACCAGCACCGACAAATTATTCTAATATCTTCAATCTATGATGCCACCTTCTCAGTAATATCCTATTATCTGAATCCAATTCAAGAGTTGAAAATTAATTTGTCCAGGAAGACAAAATATTTTAGAAGAAATAAAAATCTCATATTTTTGCATTGAAATTTGTGCATGCATCTTTTTGTATGTTGAATGGAGGCATATAGGCAGTTTTAATCAGATAGTTGTGTAGTTTTTGCTATACTAAAGTGATCCTAAAGCACTACTCAACTCCTTAGTGGGGATGCAGGCATTTGAAAGTTTGGGTAATCCATATTCCATATTCCCACCTCAAGCATCTGTTTTACTTGATTTGTAGGAACAGACTTTGGATGCCTTAGTACAAGACTTAGCACAGGAGAACTAAACATATTTTGCAAAAGTTTCAAGGTCTTCTGATTAATTTCTGCAAAACTTCTTCTACCTGGGCTCTCAGGGAAAAAAAAAGCCAAATGCAAATTGCTATGCAGAGCCTTTATTAGAAGCATTTCCATACAAATTTGAGAAAAGAAAACAATGAATGTTTCCAGTTAGCCAGGAGGGATATGCATATGTATACAAATATGTTGAGGACAGTGATGGACTTAAAACCAGAAATCTTTGAAATCAGTTCTATTTTTTAAGTGAATAGTTATTCTTAATATTAAGAAAAGTCAACATAAGCTGTCTTTCCTCCTTCCTTTTCCTTGACTATAAATGTATAGTATTGGGAACATTTTAATTTAAATGTGGTCTTATTCTCATTGGCTGATGAAAGAGTGTGATTGCATGTGTGTGTTTATGTTGTGTGTATGTGTGTGTGAGAGAGAGAGGAAGAGAGAGAGAGAGAGTCACTGTTTGATCCTGTGTTATGTGTTGCTTTCAGCTCAAGTTGTAGCACATTCCTTTTCCCTCACACAGTTAACACAGCTATGTTGCTGCTCAATGGCCTTTTGGAATCAGATGAATGACTTTTACTTTTACTTTCATGACATTTTATTGTTCGTTTTGAGAACCAATACACAGATATTTTAGCGTGTGCACAGTCCTTATTGTACATACTAAAAATCTTAGAAAATCATAGAGACATGATTTTTACCCAAAGCAGTTCTTCCAGTCACTTCGAGCTTAAAATTTGAATACATTTTTTTTTACTTAACTGGATATAAAGTACCAATGTAATATCCTCAGATGTTGATATGCTGTTACATCATAATTCTTACTAATTTATGATTTAGCCCCAATACTTTATACATAAATTCATTTTTTGTTGTTGTTTTTTGGGGACCACACCAGGCAATGTTGCAGGGTTCCCCCTGGCTCTGCACTCAGGAATCACTCCAGGTTCCTGCTCAGAGGACCATAGGGGATGTGGGGATCCAACCTGTGTGGCTGCATGCACGGCAAGTGCCTTACCTGCTGTACTATTGCTCTCAGCCAAATGCTCAAATTCTTAATCTTTCACAGCAGTACAAAATTATGAGGAAAACTGGACTATCAACACCACAGGTGTTACATTGAGAGAGAGAGAGAGAGGAAGAGAAAGAGGAAAGAGAGAGAGAGAGAGAAAGAACCAGGAACATGGAGTGATTGTTTTAGAAAATCGTTCTACAAAACCTAGCAAACAAAAGCCATTTTAAATATTGAAGGCATATTAAATGTCTGTCTGTTATGCCAAATTGCAAGTAGTGTATTTTTTTTTTTTGGTACATCATCTCCATCCCCTTTTCTACCAACTAATGAATGTCTAAACTGACATCCAAGATAACACTTCCTATATTCAATTTATCCCATTGTTTTCTGATGGTTCCACAAATGAACCACCAGCAAATGATTTCACCACTTTTTTTTTTTTGGAGAGAATCTTTGCTAATTGGGAAAATGGGATAAGGTGGGATCATTTCCTTCTTCAACATGTTTCTAGAGTGCTAAAATGCATCTATCCTTCAGTATTGCAAAATACTGACTTACCGATCAAGAGTCCTTTGTTCAGAATAAACTGAATCATGTTTATTCAGTTTATAACCAGCTGGATATTTGTATATCACTTTTGTTTCTTACCTCCAGCTCTCAGCCCTTCATGTCATTAAACCCTGATGTTTATTTTCTCTCTTGCTCACTGAAAAGGAAAGAATTTTCATACAAGATGGTAGACCATGAATTAAAGACTATGGATCAATTTTCTACACAATCTATTGTGGCTATTTCCGAAGTTCACATTCCAAAATGTATCTCACAAAACATGCCATGGATTTTAGAAATGCAGTTCTAAGAGATCGCCACGTTCTTTATGTGACTGAAATCACTTGGCCCTTTGCCCCGTGCTTCACACGCAAGGCTGTGGAGATGTATACAGAGTGGAAAAAATACAAGCCTGATCTGGGCTTGGCTCTCCTGCCAACTCCACTATCACCGAGACCATGAATAACTCCTCCCTGCCTGGGATCATAATTCATCACTCTATCTGCTTACTGCTTCCTTTGCTACTGGGGAGAAGCAATGTGAAATTTAATAAGTTGAATTAAAGTTAGTTTCCCCCTTCTGTATGGATTCTGGCAGGGTGCCTCGGAAAGTGCTTTCGATTACAAGGAGCTGTGTAATACCAGGTTCCTGCCTAACAGTTGTTGGCACCAGAATAAGTTTAAGAAGTTCTCCAGCAGCCGAAATTTCATCTTGTTTCACACTGTTGAGAAGCCCTTTTATGCATCTTAGCACCTACCACCCTGGGGAGCTCAGCGGGGGAAGGACAAGGTAGCTGAGTATTTGTGGATGAGAGAACAAACCTGGCTCTCTCTTCGCTTTCATAAATTAACTTTCCCCCATTGCAAGGGCAAGTGGTGTCTCAATATAATCTTTTGGTTCATTGTGTCAGTAGCGTATCAGCCTCAGGATATGACTGGCAGGCATAGAGAGCTGCTTTATGGCAGATAGATTGTCTAACTTTAAAGTTGTCACACGAAAAATAGGGAAGAGGACCAGTTTTCCTTATAAATCAGGTTTTTCCTTATAATTAACACTTTTTTTTAATTGTTTGGTATTTTTTCGAAAACTGCCATTGAAGAAAATAAACTGTAAACGTGTGTTCCAATTAAACAGGAAGGTACTCTTGCCTTGTCTTCTGAAAACAATTATTTATTGACCCGTAGTGACTACTGAGAGGAGTTTCTTGCCCCTGCGTTAAGTATGTTCTCCCCAGAGCCGCCTACAATCTTGATAGCTTCTCAGTGTCCTCCTCGTTATCAGCCCAGGTTTGGTTTGTTTGTTTTTTTTCTAAAATTCTTATAGCTCTTATTGTACTTATTTTTTCTTAAACTAACATTTTTTTTGGCTTCTTTGAGACAAAATTATTTTTTCTGGATCTTTGATTCCACTCCTTCCCACAGCTATTAGGATCAATATGAAAAGGTTAAAAAAAAAAAGATTGTTTTGTGTTTTGCTTACACAAAGACCTGTCTTTCTTCAGTACAATTGAGTTTTTAAATTCTTGACTGGTAATCGCTTACAGATAAGTATTTCATAAAAAAAAAATAAGTGTCATTCTTCATTCTTCATGTACTGTCACTGACATCAAACTATCACATTTCCTCATTCACATTTCCCCATTGCCTATAGTTTATACTTGCTTATCAATGCAATAGTGAGTAGCACTCTGTCCAAATTCATTGCTCCATTGAAAACAAATTTCCAGATTTACTGACTCCAAATGACCTAACTTCTATTTTATTTATTTATTTATTTATTTATTTGGCTTTTTGTGTCACTCCTGGCGATGCTTAGGGGTTACTCCTGGCTCTGCACTCAAGAATCACTGCTGCCGGTGCTCAGGGAACTATATGGAATGCCAAATATCGATCCCGGCTTGGCCTCAGGCAAACCAAATGCCCTACCTGCTGTACTATTGTTCCGGCCCTCACTTCTCTTATAAACACCTATTCTTGACTCAATCCTATTCTATAATGACCTCAGTAAAGAGGATATGCTTAGTATTAACTCTCAATCCAGATATTAGCTATAATAAATATTTTTGGCATTATAGTTGAGTCATAGCATTCAAGAACTTCTTATGTTAATGGCACTGCCCTCAATCAGATTTTTTGCACTTGTTTAAAGAGAGGTGCAACAATATCAACATTGTGATCACTATGCCTTCATGTCTCAATCAACTTTCACCTGAGCCATTATCACTAATAGCAAATTAGTACAACTTGAGGCCAAACACTTTAGAACTTCGAATCAAAGTAATTTGGTTTTTTAAAGTATATTCTTAGTCATAGGCAGAAAGGTTGTAATAGTTGTGCATTAACCTTCCCTATATGTGCTTTTTAGGCATTGGTGGTGGAGATTAGTGGTGTAATTGTGTTTTTAACTTCCAAGAGCAGTTTTCTGATCCAGATTAGGCAAGATATGCAGAGATGAAGGAGAGTTTGGTAAAATTATTTTAAATATAAATTTCAGTGGTAAATTATATCATATTGACTTGTAGTTGTCTTGTCATTGCTGCAAAAAAATGTATGTTCCAGCTGTCACCCCAATGTCCAATTTTGGGAATTTGTTCATAAACTGTTATTCTCATTTCTTGCCAGAGTGATTTATTTAACAATATAACACAAAACCAAAAATTAACTGCCATTCTCCTCACCTTACTCTTCTCCTATAACTATCCATACTCTTACTTTTTGCCCTTAGCTTTAAGGAGAGAAACACATAGTTTTAAAGATTAAAATCTGCATTGTATAAAAATCTTCTTCAGTAGATTTTCATACTGATATTTAATAAAAAAGCAATAGATTCTGACTTCCTCATAAAACTAACTTGAGTATCACCAGCTAATGTAATAGGTTTAATTTTGGAACATAATTTAAATTTCCTTATATCAGCATATTTTATATTCTTACTACACTGTTATTACCAAAAAGACACTTAAAATTTCCAATTAAAATAAATGCCAGTAAATCAATATTCATGATACACTGTCAATAACAGAACTGTAAACTAAGAATGTAAAAGAAAATAAAAAATATGATGCATGCCATAGACCAGCTAGGGGGTTTAGTAGGGAAACGGGGACATTGGTGAAGAGAAGTGGCACTGGTAAAAGGATTGATGCTAGAACATTCTATGCCTGAAACTCAATCATGTATAATTTTGTGATTTATGGTGACAGAATAAAAAGACTTAAACTTTAAAAGACACTAAATACCATTTATATTGAATTTAGTTTTGCTTGGTGGCCATACCTGGCAATGCTGAGGAATGGTTACTCCTAGGTCTGACTTCAGGGATTATACCTGGTGAATTTGGGGGACCTTATGGAATGGGATCAAAGCTATACTATTGCTCTGGCTTCCGTTTGAAATGATTTTCAGTGATAGTTTTTGTACTCTGATCTTTGAGACTATTTTTTTTTCTTGAACTAACATTTTTTGGCTTCTTTGAGACAAAATTATGTTTTCTGGCTCTTTGATTCTATTCTCTCCCACAGCTATTAGGATCAATATAAAAAGGGAAAAAAATGTTTTGTGTTTTGCTCACAAAAACACCTGTCTTTGTCCACCTCTCCATTTCACTATTTCTAAATCTCTCTCTCTCAAAGATATATTATGATCTGCAGGATAAAGTTTTGTGATATGATGACAATATCAAGTATTACTTAGCAGAATCACAAAAAACTTCCTATAAAACCTTCCTATAAAATCTACCTGACATATCACATGATACTCTGTTTTAAAAATCTTCACTGCGGTAAAATTTTAATTTTTTAATTTAATTTTTTGAAATTGCTTAATTCTGAACTTATTCAATGGAAAAAAATGCTCATTTTTAATCCTTCTTTCCATAGAGTAGACATGGATCTTTTTTTCTCGACAGTAGTATTAATACCAGTATATCAATAATAACAATATTACTCTCAGGATATGTATTTTCAGTTCGGTACTTAACTCCAAGTTTTGAGGAAAGATAATACTTTAAAAAGTTTAATCGTTTTTTAGATATCACTGTTTATTTTTGTGCAAGTTAACCGGAGTTTTGTTTGCTTTTGAGCTCCAACTGGTAATCACTGTATCACTGTCATCCCATTTTTCATCGATTTGCTCAAGAGGGCACCAGTAATGTCTCCATTGTAAGACTTGTTGTTACTGTTTTTGGCATATCGAATACGCCACGGGTAGGATACTCTCAGTAGTTTGCCGCACTCTTCTAGAGGGGCAGAGGAATTGAACCTGGGTTGGCTACGTGCAAGGCAAATGCCCTACCCACTGTGCTATTGCTCCAACCCAATCATTCTTGTACCTTAGCTATTTAAAATCATGAGCTGTCTATACCAGATACGTTTAACAATTCCACAAGTATATAAACATGCTTTCAAACACAGAAAAAGCCTTTTGGTTTTTTACCAAACTTTGATATTAACATAGAAAAAAACACTTAAACTGCCAATGTTTATGAAAACATAAGGAAACTTTAATATTACCAACTGGCAATATTCAGGGATTACTCTTGGGTCTACACTAAAGCAATACTCCTGGCAGTGCACATCTGATGCCTGAATTGAACCCAGGTCCACTCTGCTATCACTCTCATCTGAGTCAACTTAATTTTATTAAGTGTCAGAGGAATAACTTGGACAGTACTGTATATTTTTTATGTTTATATCTCACATAATACAGTGTATGCTGTATTTTAATTTGTTAGTTTGGCAAAACATTTTGTGTTATTTAATTTTGCAAGTATATTAGTCAACAGCTTACTATTTTAGTTGCTATGTATATTTGAATATTTGATTCTGTGTATGTGTAGTATATGGTGTATAGTATTTGACTATTCGATCCTATTTATGTATAGTATATGGGTATGTGTATAGACTCAGATATGTATGCATTGCATTTTTATAGTGATTAAAACTATATACTTACTCCTTTTAAAAAGTTATTTTGTATTTTCTTTAACTTTTAAGAATTACAATGATTTGAGTAATGGTATGAAGGTAGTGATACTAATCAAAATTTTTTTTACCAATTAAACCAATATGGTGTTTACACTATGCTTAATAATTTGTTGGATGCTTTATAAGTATTTTCAGGTTTTTGTTTGTTTGTTTGCTTTTAATTGAATCACCATCACCATGAGAACAGTTGCAAAATTTTCAGGATCAAGTCTCAGTCATACAGTGGTCAAACACCCATCCCTTCACTAGTACACATGTTCCACACCAAGAACCCCAGCATACCCCCCTTTTACCCCCACTCGCGTTTGTGGCAGATGATTTTCACTTTACTTTCTTTTTACTTTGATTACATTCAACTTTTAACAGAAAACCCACTATTATTATTTGGAGTTTTTCCCCCAACAATCAGACCTGTCGAAATAGCATCATTAGATCATATGTTTTCTATTGCTGATAACAAAGAGCACATGATGTTGCATGGCCAAGAAAGAGGCTGCCCATTTTTAGGATTCTGGTAATTTAGAGGTATTTAGTATTTAGTATTTAGTCCAGAGGTATTTCTGTCAGCAGCCACTTTGCTCCGAGATTAGTTGGTGTGCCTCTGGGATCATGGCTGTTCAGGAGCAAAGGAACTATTCGTGGGTGGCCACTTGGGGTCTCATTTGGGCTGGGAGCAGGGCTGGTTCTGCCCCCCGCACCCCATTGCGAGATTTCCCGTGCGCCTCGTCACTGCAAGCTACTACCTCTCTGTCCAGTTGGCTCTGAAAGGTGGTGGTTGCCATGCTGCTGCAAAGGGGAAAAGGCCTAGGAAAAAAACCCTTCCCCTCCTTCCCCTCGGGGGCTACACAAGGCATAGCTTAGTTCACAGTACAGGAGTATATCTGCCAGCAGCCACTGTGTTCCAAGATTGGTTTGTGTGCCTCTGGAATAATGGCCGCTCAGGGGTGGGGTAGCCGTTCCTGAGTGACTTTTTGTATATGCAGTTTGGAGAAAGAGTCCCAGTTCCACATACCGGAGCCATGTTAGTAGAAGCTCAGTGTCGCCTGGACTCCATGGGAGAAGGCAGGGAGGCTGCACCTTCTCCATCTGGGGCACCCCAGTGTTGTTGGCCTGGTCTGTGGTCCGGAGCATTCTCTGGCTTGCCTTATTTGCAGCTTTTTAAAAATCAACATACAGATATTATTGTTCTTAAATTTATGTGAGAAAACCAAAGCTGGATTAGGTAGTAAAGGATTTTAGGAATCATTCACTGTAACTTTTACTTAAAATATTGACAACTGTGCTGCAATTTGTGTAAATTAAGCTACATTTAAGTGTGAGCCACTGGTGGTATGCGCCAGCTTCAGTGTGTTACAGATCCATCCCTTTAGATTCAAATTCTATCTCCATTACATCATTAACCATAACTGAAAAAGATGAGAAAAGAATTTGATGGCTTATGAAACTTTTTCATTGGCTGATATACTTGAATATTTTATAAATCATTATTTTAAAGTAATTTTACTGAGAAAATATAACAGGATGGACATGTTTACATTTGAAACACTCTATTTACTTAACCTGCTTTCATCAGATAAATCCCAAGACAGGAAAATAATTATATCTTTTTCTTTAGAGACTATATCATAGTAATATTATTATTTTTACTTACTTGATATTGCAATTATAATGAATAAAGACATGAAGAGAATTCCTACTATGGAGGAATTTCTGTTCAACACCAGCTGGAAAAAACATCTGCCAGGGGACATGGCTGGGGGAGAGACCCAGCAGCTCTCTGTCAACTGGGCCCAGGTTTGAGGGGGTCAGTCCCAGGCCGTTTGCTCTCTAGGGCCATGGGGCAGATGGAGGAGGAAATGAAGGCCAAACCGGTTGATCAGTTGCCATTTATTCCATTCTCTCCCGTCTCTCGTCTCTCCCCTCTTCTCTCCCGGCTCTTGATTTCTCTCTCTCCAAACCACTCTTCCAGCCTTGTTAAATCCCCCCAGAATTAGTGGGTTGGGGCTTACACATAGGCGTGGTCACAATCGATAGGGTTAAAGTTCTTTCCCTCAGGGGATGCTTCTTCTAGCCTGATTCTCTTTCAGCAGGAGACCCATCCTAGGGCAGAATCACATGAGTGTGTTGCCTCTCTCCTGGCTCTCCTTGTGACTTCCAGCTGAAATCAGCTTGGTGATGGCTTGGACCTGGGATTTGAAGGGTTGTGAGTCTCTTGCAGTCTGAAATCCACATCAGGTGGATGCATAAGACATAAGGGGATTCAAAGTTTCTCAGTGGGGTTATCATATGTTAAAACAAAATCATAGCCTTTTCCTCAAATGAGGAGTTTTCCTGCTACATTCAATTGAGGAAATACCTCCATTTTTGTTTGTGATTGAAGACTTAAGTCGAGAAAGCAGATGCCCGGGAATGAATAATATTCGAAGCCAATTAAATCCCAAGTTACAAAAGCATAATATTGTCTTCTTGTGTCTGTACAAAAAGGACATTGCTTTAAAGTAAACTATTCAAAAGACATAAGGAGAGGAGAAAGGCAATACTAACTACAATATAAGTTCAGTGTTCTAGAAAGATCTGACTTTACAAATTAACAGAGTCTGATTAGGGGGAAAAGCTGGTTAACTGTTAGGGGAAGAGAGCATAGAGAAGTGGTTACAAGATAGACAAAGGAATGGCAGTGGCTCAGGAGCACCCTAATGGGTGTTACCGGGATAAACCTAAGCTCCTTGTGGCAATGGGGGAAAGGACAGAGCAATGTCATCCTACATCCAGAACTGTTCTAAAGCTCTTCTGAGTTTTAGTGATAAATGAACTTGCTCCTTGAGCTTTCTGTTTTGAATGCTACAGTCTAAGGTCTCTGCAGTCATTAATAGTATCACCCTATTTCCCCTGAAGCCTACACTTATCGTTTTGACAGAACATGGCATTTGGACCCTTCCCATTGCCTAATGACCTTACTCTGCATTTTGGTATCTTTCCAGAATGACCATTTATAAGTATGCTTTTGCTTTCCTCATTCCATGTGTACTCTCTCTAGAAGCAGGTCATTTTCTTTCTCCTAAATCTTCACTCATATCCTCAGCTAATGACCCATCTCATATTCCCAGAGAAGAGAGAAACATTTAGATAAAACCCCCATGGCTTGCTTTCTTTAAATCTACCAATGCAGATTAATATCACAATGAATTCATTCCACCTCTCACTTCCTTCTTATTCTAAGGAATAAAGTGACTCAGATCCTTTCACTGGATAGCCCAACTGCCTGTATTGTGAAGCTTAGCCCATCTTTAAGTGCTAGGTTTGTCCTCTTGTAACTATCTCCTTTCTTTCCCACTTCATGGATACAATCTAGATCATCCTCACTTCTAGTAAGACGTAGAATCAAAGAAACACTAAATGCTGCCTTTCAGTCCTCTTTCTTGATCTATCTTCTCCATCAGGCTCCTATATATTGAGGTTCCTAAGACTTTCTTGGCAGTTCACTTCTGTGTTCTCTTTCCTTCAAATTTGTTCTTTCTTCTCCTTTATTCTCTCTGGACTTTCCCCCTTAGGAACTTGTCTTTAATTCTTTATCTGCAAATGCCATCTATACAGAATGACTTCCAATCTGCCGTAGGGGGAGAAATTAGCATCTGTAAGTGCACTTGATGTTGGCATTTAAACATCTGATTGGAATTTAAAATATAGTATGTCTAAAGTAGATATTTGATATTGATCCTTTATCTGTATAGGTTCTTTTTTTAATTTAATTTTTTTATTGAATCACCATGATATACAGCTGCAAAGCTTTCATGATTTTCAGTTCATACAGTGTTCCAACATCCATCCCTCCACCAGTGTATATTCCCACCACCTAGGATCCCTCCTGCCATCCCCACCCCATTCCACTCCCCGCCTCTATGGCAGGCACTTTCCTTCTCAATATCTACTCTTGGGCGTTATGGTTTGCAAATATCTTTTTTTTTTCTTTTTGGGTCACACCTGGCAATGCACCGGGGTTACTCCTGGCTCTGCACTCAAGAACCACCCCTGGCGGTGACTCAGAGGACCATATGGGATGCTGGGAATCGAATCTGGGTTGGCCGCATGCAAGGCAAATGCCCTACCTGCTGTGCTATCGCTCCAGCCCCTGGTTTGCAAATATCTTTATATGTTCTTAACAAAATTGTTCAGGCCCCAAATATAGGAGTTATTTTTCAGTTTTCATGTTTTTACACATATCATTTTTGTATTGTTTGTTTGTTTGGGAGCCACACCAAGCAGTGATCAACCCTACATGATACTGGGGATCCAACCAGGGTGAGTCAGGAGCAAGGCAAATGTCTTGCTTTCTGTGTATCTCCCTGGCTCTATATCTCTTCCCTAAACATCTAACTTTATGATTTATTAACACCAGATCTAAAACATATTCTGAAAGTGTTCTCTCTAATATCCCCGTTTGAATGCAAGTTACTGCTACACTCTGTCTTTTCTTAGAGCTTCTAAGTTGTCTGTAGTGGTTTCCCTGTTTCGTATATTGCCAGCATATTCTCCAACTCTCAGAAAGCTGAACACCATTGTCATGAGTACTGCCTTACGCTTGTTCTCTCTTGCTTCATGACTATTTTCTCATGTCTGTGTCATAATTACACATTTATGGGACATGCTAAACTATCTATGGTTTCTCCCTTATTGTATAGAACAGATAAACTGGATCTGACATTTAGTTCTCTTCAATAACTAGTCTCTCAGGGTCAGTATGTTTCTTTGAATCTTCTAACTCTGTTAAAACCCATTAACACCTGTAAATGGACGTTAATTAGCAAATTTATGCTCAATAATCTTCTCCTCTACTCTCTTCCCAACAACCTGTTTATTCATTTTCACTTGCATTAGTAGTTGTCATGTGAATATGCCTAATAATCATTTCCTTTTCTTGAGCACATAAACTCCCTGGGAGTTTTTGGTAGTACTTAAGAATTGTTAGTCTTGCTTCCTACTCTATTCACAGCAGTTGGTAGCGATTCTTCTGTGAAAAAATGAATGGAATTACTTTGTCATTTAACATGGAGACTTCATTTAAGTTTCTATTCACTTTCATGGATATTTCACGCGGAGCATCTTCTAGCAAGCTGCAGAAGCCGTTTGGCACCTGCATTCTTATTCTGACTTTGTTCATTCATCCCACTTGGCAGCACAAACCCAGGACAAGGGCTCCCTAGTCTCCTCCTGCACAAATGTCAGGTTTGGTTTGGTTTCCATCCACAGATTTTTATTTATGCCAGCACACACAGATGGGCTAATGGACCGCCTAAAGAGACTCAGCAGAAATGTTCCTTTCCAGCTGGAGACAGAAGGAGATGTTTAAATAGGAAGAGAAATCTTCCCCAATATTATTACTGGATAGCTGGACTTCTATCCTGAATGTGCAAGGTTTTTTTTTATGGAGTTTGTAATATAGGTCAGTAGAGATGATTAATTTTAGGCCTAGTCTGCAAGCCTTCAAAAAGAATTATAAAATCATAGTTAACACCGGCACTAAAATTCATTTAGTCACTATTCAGCATAAAATTTATTCTTCAGTATTAACAAATGAATCATAAATATATGCAGCCTATGTGTATATATCGCTCATAAGTTTCTCTATGTATAGGGCGTGCCAACAAATATATTCCTTCAGCAGGAACACGTAAGTCATAAAGGGCACTCCATCTAGGATATGCCAGCTCCTAAATTTCACATAGTGAATTTGATATGTTACTTGACTGATTTGGGATTTCAATAAATATGACTTGAAAACCATCCCTGTGTCAGACATGGTTCTTACTGCTAAGCAATAGAATCAATAGACCGGACAGCACACTTGCTTTCCTAGGCATGCATTCTTGTATGGGGGGTGGGGAGGAGAGATGATGGGGAGGAAGGACGATAAGGAAATAGACAAGAACATGCATATTCATTGCATTATGGTAAGCCTCAGGAAGAAAAATCAGTGGTGTCATATGATAATGGAAAAGGGGGAGTGGAGAATTATATTCTCAATGGGTTGTTTGTCTGGCCTCTCAGATAAAGTGACATGGGAACAAAGGCTCGAAGACATGAGTTACAGGGTCATGCAGTGAAGAACATTTCTAGGAGTAGAAATAGCCAGTGCAGATTCTTACTATGTCGGAATGATACATAAAAACAGAAAGGAGTCTTTACAGATGCAACAAAGATAGGAGAGAGCAATTCTGTTTTCAAATCATATTGTAGGTCATTGTTGCTTATTGGCATCTTAGAATTGGAATTTTGTGGGTGCCTTGATTGGAAAGTGAAAAGAAATCAAAGAAGCTGTTACAAAACAAGATGAAAGAAAGATAAAAGAAATAGAATTCAGTAAAGAGCAGAAGTAAATAGTGGAAGATGATTCAATGGTAAATAACATCTCTATTAGTTCACTGACTTCTAGAAAGCACAAAATACACTTTGAAAGTTTATTCCTCAAAACACTAGTGATGTGTTTGCAAAATAATTCAATGAGAAATAACCTTGATATATATATGTGTACATATGTATACATGTACATATATATGTATATTCTGCTATGGACTCTGTCAAAAAATATTATCTCTATTGTATCCAACTCTGTGAGATCTCTATAAAAATACATAGTTAATTATATTGATTCTAGAAGATTTGAAAGTGAATTGGTTTGTTTTGTTCATGTAAAACATTTTGAAAGCCATTTCATTGAGAAAAAAAGAGTATGAGTATTGAGTAAAGGTGCCTACTGAGGATGGATACTGCAATTTTAAAAAAAACAGAGTTCAAAAAAGTATCTTAAAGAGGATAAGACAATGGATTCAGTAACACAAAATCATCCATTTGCCAAGCTTGTTTTGGGGGACAGCGGTGGTTCAATGTTATGGTTGAAAAGCTGTCTTATCATCCATATGTGATTTTCCAGAACTTCCCTAGTGTTTGTGCCTTCTGGCTAGGCCTCCTCTCCATTAGACAAGCATTTTTATTTGATGCGTTGAATACTGGTTGATTTTTGCACTAAGGATGAAAATGGACCATCCTTTTCAAAACATTATCCTGTTATTATTCCTATGCCAATTGGAGCTTGGCTTGCCTAATCTTACCTTTACTTCATGATGTCACAGGAGATAAAGCCCAACTTATCAGAGAGAGAAGATTTCCTTTAGGTGGCTCTAGGTGGAAAATGTTTTTGTTTTGTTCTGTTTTGTTTTGCTTTTCTGTTTTGTTCACGGGGTCACAGTATTGTGCTTGTTTTATATTCCTTAGCCTTCTTTACTCACATACTTCTTCCAATGACTTTAAGATAGTGTTCATATGGAAGTCAGTGATGACTAGTGAGGAGATAAGAATAAGGAAAAGATACCTTTAAAATGCCAAATAAAGGTGATACTACCATTGCTTACATTTGAGGAGAGATTTGGACAGATAGCAAACAGGAAAGCTTTGTAGTTTAAAATGGAAAGTTGCAGTTATGTTCTTATTGAAGGTTGTTTGCAAGGTCAAGCTGAAGGGGGACTCGTCAGACCAGGGGTATCCTCTGCAATTGGATACAGGTACTTATTTGCCTGCTGCTAATTGATCTTAAACTGAAGTTGGCACAGAAATTAAAGAAGATGCCACCCAGTAATCAAGTCCTGTTTGTTTGGAACTGATTGTAAAATAAGCTGATGTTCGACATCCTGAGTTTTTCCTAGAAATGAGAGCTTGACTTCCTATGAGTCTGACTCAGGCTGACTTTCTGGTCTAGTGTTATTAAGAAAAAAGTATTGATTTCTGGACAGGTTACTGGAGATTGTGAACTTGAGCTCATTTTTATATATAGTCTGCTTGTGACCTATTTTATACCCAGTCTCTCATTTGTTCATTTATTCCTTTTTATCCTTTTAACCAGAGAATGTGAATGTTGCAGCAGATGGTTTGCACAGGGAGTCTAAATCACCATTGTGATGATGGAGAATCCCACCACTCCCTCATAGTTAAAAGGCAATTTTTCTCCTTGACATCAATGGTAACACACTTCACTGCTTTTATTTCCATCGAACTGGATACTTTTCCTCAGTTCTCTCTCTTTTTTTTTTTTTTGGTTCATCTTCTACTGAATTCCTAAATTTCTCAGTGAATAAAGGTTTGGTCTTCAGATTTTCTTTTTCTCTCTACTGTGGTTCCCTTCCATCCATTTCCCAATATATCCTCCCCCACTCTTCTAGTATTGTTTCCTCTCATCTAGTTCCATCCTTTGATGCCCTTTTTCCTCTTATGTCTTTGTTTAAAATTTTTCTCTAGGGATTTTATCTGTTTTCACAACTTCATATGCATTCTATTTGCCTATGAAAATAAATTACATCTTCACACATACAAAACTACTTGTTTGCAAAATGTAACTAAATACTAGATATCTCTAGTTGAATTTGTCAAAACTATTAGAATGCCTTTAACCATTTAGATCCCTATCACAATGTTCTTATAACCCTCATTTTTTCCCATTGAATCACAATGAGATGCAGTTACAAAGCATTCATGATTGAGCTTCAGTCATAAAATGATCGAACATCCATTCCTTCCACCGGTGTATAGTTTCTACCACCAATGTTGCAAGTATCCCTCTGTCCACCCTATCTAAACCCATCCCTTGCCTCTATGACAGACAATTTCCTTCTTACTCTCTCTCTACTTTTGGGCATTATGTATAACTCCCAGTCTTAAATATCTGCATTAGTGAGCGTGGTCAACAAAACTTTGCAGAATGTGTGGCTTAAGCAAGAGAAATGTATCTTTTTCTGATCTTGGAAGCTTAGGATAAGGGAAACTGACCCTGGTCCTAGAAGTCCAATATTAGGATGCCACTATCATTGCCTTTAGAAGATCTGTCTTCCATGTATGTGCTATCATCATCTTTCTTCTGACATTTCTGAAGTAAAAGTGACCACTCTCTTCCTTTTCTTATATGGATATCAAGTGGACTTTATCTCCATTACCTCATTAGAAACCAAAGCTCCACTGAAAGCACCAACTTCATCCTGGAGGGGAAGACTTTCATAGATCACTTGCTACCTTATAGCGCATCATAGTTCATACTACATCCAGACTCTCCTTTGCTACAATTAGTATCCAGGACCCTGATTACATTCTTCATAACATTTCCAGTTCATCAGTAGTTCTACTAGCTTTTGACTTTCAAATTTCATTCCCAAATCAATCTCAATATTACTGCTGTTAAAATGCAAGCCTGAGCTACTATAATATATATATGTATATACATATTTTAATTTCATTGTACCCTATGTTTTTACAACAGCATTGAGCTTTATGGTCTTGTAGAGTTACCACACCTTACCACCATCATTACTCTTAGTCTTCTGTCACTGTCACTGTTATCTTGTTGTGTATTGATTTGTTCGAGCGGGCACCAGTAACGTCTCTCATTGAGAGACTTATTGTTACTGTTTTGGGCATATCCAATATGCATGGGTAGCTTGCCAGGCTCTGCTGTGCAGGCTCCATACTCTTGGTAGCTTGCAAGGCTCTCCAAGAGGGGCGGAGGAATCGAACACGGGTCAGCCGAGTGAAAGGCAAACGCCCAACGGCTGTGCTATCGCTCCAGTCTCCTAGCTGATTTTTATTTTCTCTGTTCTTTCCTGTAAATTATAGATTTTAAAAACCATCAAGGATTTTCTTTCTTTTTTTCCTTAATTTTATTTTTCAAAATGTGAAATGAAAACACTACACATTCCATTTCACTGGGTAAAATATAGTCCTTCCTTTGGTCTGTGAAGATCTGTAAGATCTTATGTCTATATCAATACCATTGGTCTTCTCCCTCTATTTTCATTAAACTATTGTGTAAAATAACTAATGACGACTGTCTTAGCAATGTAGTAATTGAAACTCTTTCTGCTCGAAGCTCTTAACTCCTCAGATGTTTATACTTTTGCTCTTGAGACCTACACTCAGTTATCTTTTCAGTGAGGACTTCCCTTTTTATAAGAGATGTACAAATAACCTCTACAACTTTACCCTATTATTTCTTTACTGTAGAATTTACAAGACTTGGAAACTGTGTCTCCACAATATATAAACTAATTGAGACAATGAATCCATTTTTTGCCTGATTCATTAACATACTTGCCATACTGAGAACAGTACTAGGCTTATAGTGGATACTAAATAAATATTTGCTGATTGATTAAAAGAGGCAAAAACTGGAATGCTGCTCAGAATTAAAATTGTGAAAAAGAAAAATCAGAATCCAGATTTTGATATTTTTATTTAATTTTTTAAAAATTTAAAAATATTCTTAAATATTTTTAAAAATTCCTTCTCGGAGAGCTTGGCAAGCTACCGAGTATCCCGCCTGCATGGCAGAGCCTGTCAAGCTACCCATGGTGTATTGGGTTTGCCAAAAACAGTAACAAGTCTCACAATGGAAACATTACTGGTGCCCGCTCGAGCAAATCAATGAACAATGGGACGACAGTGCTACAGTGCTATTTTTAAATATATACAAGGATAGAGAACCCAGAAGTAACAGCTGATTGCTATGATTTGATTGCCTAGAAAACATTCATGGGTCATCAGGGAAAAGGAGATAACTACAGATATTTCTTTCCCCCTAGAGTTTTACCTGGGGAAATAAACAAAGGCCAAGGAATTGTGATTGATTCTGCCATTGACTAGCTGTTCTGAAGCAGCAGTAATTAATTAAGGAACTAAAACTTAAGTACAGATAATCTATTGCCCAGGCTAGAAACCAGCAGAGATGTGGATTGGTGAGAGGCATTGGAGCTCAAAGCTACAAAGGGCTTTTAAAGAGTCTTAAAATTTAATAGAAGGAAGAGTTCTTTGATTTGACTCACAAATGAGAGCAGACAGATGCTATGATTGCCACAGCAGTTGCCAACTAAATCAGGAATTAGGTCAAAAGTGCAATTTTGGTATTATTGAATGAACATTGATTACTATATCCAAAGATGTAGCTCAGAGGCTCAAGTTTCCACATATTATTTATTTATTTATTTATTTATCTATCTATCTATCTATTTATTTATTTCTGTGGGGAAGGGAGAATGGAGTGAAGTTGGGTGGGACTTTTATTATTAGTTTATCTATTATCTCTGTCACTGTCACTGTCATCCTGTTACTCATCAGTTTGTTCGAGTGGGCACCAGTAATGTCTCTCATTGTGAGACTTATTGTTACTGTTCTTGGCATATCCAGTACGCCATGGGTAGCTTGCTCAGCTCTGTCGAGTTGGCGCGATACTCTCAGTAGCTTGCCGGGCTCTCCGAGAGGGGCAGAGGAATCGAACACAGGTCGGCCATGTGAAAGGCGAATGCCCTGTTGCTGTGCTATCGCTCCAGCCCATCTAGTATCATGATTTAAAAATTCATAGATATAGCACCTATCAATATTTCATTTTTCCCTTAGAGCTGAATAATAATCCGTTGCACTTTGTTTAGTAATCATGAGAAATATTTTATATTTTAGTTACTGCAACTATCCTTAACTCAGTGTTTTTAACTTTTTGCCAACATCCATTTTCACTCTTCAAATTGCGTGTTTCCAAATCACACTCACCAACGAGGTGACATCACCCATTTACCAGAGTCTGTCGGGATCCTCCCCTGTCTGCAGTCTGAGTGCCCCAGTGCATAGTCTGATTGCTCTCATGCACTGATTCTCTCTGTTTGGCTTTGTTTGTTCCTATCCTTTATCCTTTGATTTTCTTTTACTTATGAGTGATATCATGTGGAATAAGTCTTTCTTCTTCCAAGCTATTTTACTGAGCATTGCTTTCTCCAGATCCATTCAGGTTGTTACAAAGCATAATTTCAGTTTTTGATAAGGCTGAGTTGTACCCCATATGTGTCTGTGTGTACATGTGTGTATACATATGTACCATAATTTCTTTATCCACTCCTTTGTACTGGGCACTTTTACTATATCTGTGTTTTTGCTGTTGTGAAGAGTGATGCAATGATTGCAAGGATACATAAATCAGCTCAAAATATTGTTTTTATGTACTTTGCTTAGATAACTGGGATTGCTCGAACATACGAACATACTCTCCGTCTATTTGTAGATCTCAGATACACTCGATCTATTGAGAACTCCCCACACTATATTCCATAGAGGATGAACAGTTTCCATTCCTGCCATCAGCCAATAATGGACCCTTTCACTGTTGCCCCGACAATCCTGTCTTTTCCTTGTGGAGGTTTTTTTGACATAAGCCATTCTTACACGTTTGAGATAAAAATCTCACTGTTGATTGATTTATATTTTTCTGGCAATTTGGGATGCCAGGATTTTTTTAATATACCACTTAAAATTATATTAGTATATCTTAACCTCTTCTTTGTTAAAGTGTCTATTCAACTTATTCAACTTTTCTCCCCATTTTTTATAAAGTCATATTTTTATTTACACTTAACTTTCACCTATAAAACAGAAATAATATCATCTGGGTCATAGTTAATTATGACTAAATACAATTAGGTCCAGCGTTTCTAAACCATGAATCATTATACACATTTTAGGAATAGACCTGAAATACGTCTATTTTTCCTTTAAGAGGATGGTTTGCCACTAAATATATATTATCTTTTAACCAGAATTTTTTTTAAAATTCCTTAAGAACATGATTTCTCAATTCTAAACTCTCCATGGCATGGGGCTAAAGTGATAGTACAGCTAGTAGGGCATTTCCCTTGCATGTGGCTGATCTGATCCCCAGCACCCCATATGGTCCCAGAACCTGCCAGGAGTTATCCCTTAGCTTAGATCCATGATTAAGCACTTCATACCACCGGGTGTGGTCTAAAAACCAAAATAAAATAAAATAAAATCTCCATTTCATTTATCATCTAAACAATCTGCTGTCCTTGGCTGTGGCAACAAAATATGTTAAGACTTAACCAAAATATGGTGCATTATCCTGTTAAAACATAAATCCTTGCAGGTTTTGTGTTCTTTTGGGATGTGGGATGGGGGCTAACCAATGGAGTGGCATTTACATGCCACTTTGAATTTCTACTATTTTCATTTGCCTTTATAAGGTTAGCTTTAAGTTGTGGTCATTATCAATTTTCATATTGAAGAGCTAGAACATTTTTTAAGATTAGTTACAGATTTGTCTTATAATTAAAAATTTATCTAGTTTTAGAAAAATGATGTCACACATTCAAGTACCAATCTTTGCTCTGGTTATAAACTGCTAAAATAACACAGGAATCATGTTTAATCTGCACAGAAGAGAAGTTCTAAAGTAAGCAAGTGGAATTTTCAAATGGAAAATCTTAGTTATAATTGTGGCAAGTTTTCCAAAGGAAAAAACTTTTTTTATAATCAAGGGAACTAGATTCATTTTTCTCAATTGGAAGAATGTGGAAGGAGTTATGTTCTGCAGGTGTCTTTAAAAATATGGGATGTCACTTTTAAGAACTTTTCTGTTGGTAGTGGTTGTTCTGTGTATGCAAAATATTTTATCCAAACCATAGAATAATTGTGTTCACAAATGAGTGTAGTCATTCTATGTCTGTCCCTCTCTTTCTGACTCACCTAACTTAGCATGATTCTCTCCATGACTATCCACTTATAAGCAAATTTTATAACTTCATCTTTCCTAATAGCTGCATGGTATTACATTGTGTTGATATACCAAACTTTCTTTAACCAGTTGTCTATTGTTCAGCACTTGGGTTGTTTCCACATTCTGGCTATTGTGAACAGTGCTGCAATGATCATACAGGTGCAGCTGTTATTTCTACTGTGCTTTGTTGTACCCTTGGGATACGTTCCCAGAAGTGGTATTGCTGTGTCATATGGAAGTTCAATTTCTAGTTTTATAAGGAATGCCCATATTGTTTTCCAAAAAAACTGGACCAGTTGGCATTCCAACCAACAATGAAAGAGAGTCTGTTTATCTCCTTGCTCCATAGTTAGAAGCCTGCCTTATGAGCTGGGGAGAAGACAACTGGAATAGAGAAGGAATTACTAAGGCAATGATATTTGGAAGGAATCGTTCGGGATGGGAGATGTGTGCTGAAAGTAGATAAAGGACCAAATGCGATGGCCTCTCAGTATCTGTATTGCATACAATTAATGCCCAAAAGTAGAGAGTATGGGGAAAGTTGTCTGCCATAGAGGTAGGGGGAAGGTTGGGGTGGGGAGAAACTGGGGACATTGGTGGTGGAATATGTGCACTGGTCACTGGTGGAGGGATGGGTGTTCAATCATTGTATGACCGAAACTCAAACATGAAAGCTTTGTAACCATATCTCACAATGATTCAATAAAAATAAAATAAAATTAAAAGAATAATTATGTTCATATCAGTTGGTTCTGAGTATTTCTTATCTTTTATTCTCATATATTTTTAAGAATGTCTATTACTTCTTTGTATTTTAGGAATATTATGTTAGTTTTGAAATGATGTAGTTGAATCCTTTATATGTTCCTGTTTAGAAAATCTTGTATTTTCTTTCAGTAGATGTTTTACTCTGACTTTTAAATAACTTTTCAAGTAGTTTAAGATAACTTCTTTATCTAAATTCAAATTTTTCCTTTCACATGAATTCTGGGAATATGATTTCTTCATTGAAATTATACTCTTTTTTTCATTAATTCTTTCCTTTTTTTAATAAAAGCTTTTCAAGTCTTGAATTTTACTCAGCAATAATGTTCTAGCAACGTTTGCCAATTCTTACCACAACAATCAAAATAGTCTTCACACTTTCCTTCCGCTCTAAGACATTGTTGGAAGTAAAAGGGGAGGTGGAAATAAAGAATGTGCAAGAGAGTGAGGCACACTCATTGTTAGATATTTATTTACCCATGATCTACCATCTATCTTTTATTTATCTATCTATGGGAATCATAGGATTTAGCAATAGCAAGTTAATTTTTCCTGAATAGGACTTTATTCTGAGTAATGTCCTCTTTAAAACCACATGCTAGAAATTACAATTTCTTATTTGAAGTTATTTATACTTCCTTTTTAATAAATTGTGTATATAGTCTTTAACTTCGAAGACATTTAAGTAATGGTGTACCGTATAAAACTATTTAATTTATTTACACAGATCATTGAGTTTGGTTTATTTAATTGCCTAGACTATTTTAGAGAAATGCACATTTGGCAGAAGAAAAAAATTCCTTTGGGTGAAAGTGAATCTTTGTAAGCTACACACACCAGGTTGTGTATTTTTCCCCTAATAGCACCACCATTTTGGGAATTGACCTAGATGCCCAAGAAAGTCTTCATTATTGAGAATTTATGTTTCTCTGGTGGCTTTCATTTGCAAAATTAGCCTCTGCTGCATATTAAACATTGATAGCTAATGCCACTTTATTGCTGCTGGTCCTATTCAGCATCTCTTTTTCACAGAACACAATCTACATAATTGGAAAATAGCATGACTTCTGCATCTAGCCCATCAGGAGGGTAAAGATGTTGTACTCTTGCTTTCATTTCATATGCCAACGTTCATAACACTGATGTGATAATAACATTCTTTCAATTTAATAATGGTAATAGGTGTACTGAATTGTCTTACTGAAAGTACAAATGAAACAAAGAAAAGATAGGAATTTATTAAGACAAGCAAAACATCACATTTAGCTTAAGCATCAAATAACTTTTGGGGAAATCGAGTACTACAAAAAAATCCCCATACCTGTACTGTCACCAAGAATGATTCTTAGGCAGATAACATGTTTATAAACTAGTCTACAATGTACTGAAAGTTTTTCTATGCATTTTACTCTCATAGGACCTATATTATTCATTTATGTCTTCAGTTAACTAAAATAAATTTCCAAGTTAAAGGTGTATTTGTATAATGCTTTAAGATATTATCATATTATCTATGAAAATGTCATATCTTACATAGGGGCATAATGAGCACTGGCCGAAACATTTAAATATAAGGACAGCATTAAATTTGCACATATACTATGTATATTGATAAATGGAAAATTAAACTCAATCAGCTTTGATTAATTATCAACATGCATGGAAATATTTTTAAATATTTAAAAGAGACAAAAATGCATGATCTGCTTCAAATGCTTAGGATAAAATTGAGGAGTCAGAGTTTTTTAAATTTATTTATTTTTTAATTAGTGAATCACTGTGAGGGTACAGTTACAGATTTATACATTTTTGTGCTCATATTTCCTTCATACAATGTTTGAGAATCCATCCCTTCACCAGTGCCCATTCTCCACCATCAATAAGCCCAGCATCCCTCCCACCCCCAAATCCCATCTCCCCCGACCCTGCCTCTGTGGTAGGGTATTCCCCTTTGTTTTCTCTCTCCAATTGGGTGTTGTGGTTTGCAATAGGGGTGTTGAGTGGCCATCATGTTAAGTCTCTAGTCTACTTTCAGCACATATCACCCTTCCCCTGCATAGCCTCCAACCACATTTTAGTTGGTGTTCCCTTTTCTATCTGAGCTGCCTTTTCCCCAGAATGTGAGGTCAGCTTTCAAACCATGGAGTCAACCGTCTGGTCCTTATTTCTACTATTCTTGGGTGTTAGTCTCCTACTGTTATTTTATATCCCACAGATGAGTGCAATCTTTCTATGTCTGTCTCTCTCTTTCTGAGGAGGAGTCAGAATTTTTTGAATGAATATTTTAGACTCAGTAGTGTAAACTACTATAGTTTGTTTATGTTTAGTCACTTTGTCTTTGAGGATACCTTAATCTTTCTAGTGGGAGCTCATTTAAACATTTCCAATTTTATGTTCACTTTGCACACTTATATTGGGAGAAAAATATCATAAATTTAAACAATTAACCTTTCTAAAAGTTTTATTTAATTAATTAGTTCATTGGGACTGGAGTAATAGCACAGCAGGTAGGGCGTTTACCTTGCTGACCCTGGTTCAATTCCTCTGTCCCTCTTGGAGAGCCCAGCGAGCAACTGAGAGTATCTCGCCCGCACAGCAGAGCCTGCAAGCTACTTATGGTGTATTTGATATGCCAAAACACAGTAACAAGTATCACAATGGGGATGTTACTGGTGCCCGCTAGAGCAAATCAATGAGCAATGGGATGACAGTGAAAGTGATACAGTAATATAGCTAACAGTATATCCTGTTGTGGAATTCCATAGACATAAATAAACTCTGCTAGAAACTATTATTTTGCTGTTGTTGTTTGGTTGGTTTTGGTTCAGTAGCTATTCCCAGCTATTCTCCAGGCTTACTCCTGCCTGTGTGCTCATGGAAACTGTCACTGTCACTGTCATCCTGTTGCTCATCGATTTGTTCAAGCAGGCACCAGTAACGTCTCTCATTGAGAGACTTATTGTTACTGTTTTTTGCATATCTGATATGCACAGGTAGCTTGCCAGGCTCTGCGCTCGGGCTTGATACGCATGGTAGCTTACCGGGCTCTCCGAGAGGGGCAGAGGAATCGAACTCAGGTCAGCCTCATGAAAGGCGAACACCCAACCTCTGCTATCGCTCCAGCCCAACTCCTGATTATAACCATATTCAGTGTCAGGATTCAAACCAATGTCTGCCACATGTGAGACAATTTCCTTAACCCCAATACTCTTTCTGTACTTCTACTGTATAGATTGTTAAAGACATTTTGCTGCTACAAATGGGGGCTTTATGTACCTCTTTGATAAACGGGCATATTCTTTAGTCCTCTTCCTCTAATTTTGATAGATTAATCAATTATGCCGTAGCACTTTCAAAATATTTACATTCATTCTCACTTGCTCTGGATAATGTACGATTTATATACCTCCTCTTTTATGAAACAATCATTCTGACTAGAATATTAGCATTATTAGAAGTTGATACTTTTAATTTTTACTAGCTTTTCTTTTAAGTGAATAATAGCTTTTCTAGTTGAATTTTTTGTCTTAAATTGTATCTAAATGTTAATTTTTTTCATTTTCCTACCAGGATAATTATTCATTATTAATTATAATGATATAACAAGAACATTTTCTTATTCTGTCATAAATATGACACATTTTTTGTGAGGCTTTGTTCTTTTCTACCATGGATCTTTAAAAAATTAGTTTTAAATAGTTTCCATAGTTCCTCTAAGAAAAATCTGAATGTCCATATAGTTATCTCTAACATTTCTTCTTTTATCGCTTCTGTTTTTAAATTTATGTTTAGAAATACTTTCTCTATATGAGTTTATTCACCTAAAATTTGCATAACAAGTTTTACACTTAATGTTTGTCATAAATTATACTTAAATGAGAATTTTGTCCCTTTTTAGCTACAAGTGTTTTTGTTCTTGTTATTTAGTACTCACAGAGGCCACTTAAACTGTGATTGGGTTCAACTCAGCCTGACATTGTTGAATTGCCTTGGTGCATACAGGATGTCCCAGAATTTGGGGACAACAGCAGTACTTAGGAATGCATGGTGCTAGTGATAAAACTTGGAGCCTCCTGTGATAAAACATCTCAGAACAATCTTTGCGGTCTTAAAATAGGAATCGTTTTACTTTACTAAAAGTTTCAGTAGTTCAACAGAATTTGTTTTTACTTTAATGCCACACCTGACAGTGCTTACGTCTTGCTCACAACTTATCTCCCAGCTCTGCTTTCACAGATCACTCCTAGCAGGTCTTGGGGGCCACCTGGGATGCTGAAGAGTGAACACAGATCAGTTGTTTACAAGGCAAGCACCCGACCTGCTGTACTAGGTCTTCAGCTCTTCAACATAATTCTCTTTTAAAAAGAATTGAACTTAGCAAAGAATTATAAAGCTCTGAGGTTCTGTGTAGAGTAGCTTTCTGTGAATGTCTGTACTGTCATCATCCACACATATGTGAAGAAGTCCGCTTCCCCCACCTTCTCTGTACTGTTCACTCTTTGGCAGAGATAATGAAAGAGAAAAGAAAGAAAAGCAAAAAAGGAAAATTCAAAAATCTCGTTTTGAGGAAGAGTTCATATAAAAGGTAAATATTTATTTTTCAGAAAATGTGAGAAAATAAAGAAATAGTGACTAATTTGCTTTTTTACTGAGACCTATCTAAAATATACACACAGATGCAGATGGCATGCTATAAACTTTCAAAAACATGTTAAAATGATTTTGCTTTTATGTAAAGTTATTGTAAACAAGTAATTACAGTAACATTATTGGGACTGTATTCTTGAATTCTTAAGGGGTGCTGCTTTTTTCCTACTTTCCTGTATCTTTCCAAATCTTACCACCATTCATGTAATTTTTCTTAGTTCAGCTTTTTTATGACAAATTTTGGTACTACACTGTATTTTTAGACCAGTAAATGTTAAAATTCACATGATTCATGATCATATGTTAACATAGACTAAAATTTAACATTAACCGTTTCCTATTTGTGTGCATTTTCATGTTATATGTCTCTCATATAATACCCCATGTTTTGCAAAGGTATTTGACCATCAAACATAGTAGAATGAGTACATTGCTATCATGACACAATGATATTTACTCGAGATTAATAGTAATGTAGCATCTATCAGTGTCAATCAGACATGTTATCCTTTAATTTTATATATGAAAGAGAGGTGACTGAACTGACCCATACATTTTAGCCAGCTTAGAAAATGTTCATGATTTTATTATCCTTGGCTGATATAGATTGGACAGCAAGGAGGCTGCCACAGGACCAAGGTGATGGTGCATTAGGCATGATGGTGGTGCATGAAGCAAAACCAACAGGTTCAAGTGATATTTATAAAGGGAAGTTGTATTAATCGGAGAATAATGAGGGATAGTGAGTAAAATAAATGTTTCCTGAGCTAATTTATAAGTAAAATAAAATCTTTTCTATAGCTATATAGCAGACAATCTGACATCAGGGGGAGGGAATGTTCCAGACTGGATTTAAAATGCTTTTCAGCTATCCAAAGTGACAAATGAAGTAGATGCTTAAAGCACAGAGGGCATCATTATCATCATCATCATCATCATCATCATCATCATCATCATCATCATCATCATCATCATCATCCTGTTGATTGTCAATTTTCTCGAGCGGTCTCAGTAATGTCTCCATTCATCCTAGCCCTGAGATTTTAGAAGCCTCTCTTTACTCGTCCTTCCCAACAGTGCTGCACTGGAGGCTCTTTCAGGGTCAGGGAATGAGACCCATCATTGTTACTGGTTTCAGCATATGAATACACCATGGGGGAGTTTTCCAGGCTCTCCTATTTAGGCAGGAAACACGGAGTATTGATGGATCATGAGAATTGATGGAGTATTGATGGTAACTATCACAAGGAGTGGTCCCTGCCTCTCCTCCCACTCAACAGAAGCCTTATATTCTGATAGAGTTTCACACTACAGGAAGGTGGCAAGAAGAATACAGATACCTCTTGCCTGTCTTTCAGATTCATCAGTTGTTGACATTTGAATCCAGTACTTTATCACCTGCATGTTTGCCTTCCTTTCTCTCTCCTACCCTTTCCGGAACATTTGAGTCCTTCCAATGCCCCCTTTAACTATCAATACTCCATGATGGTTACCATCAATACTCCATCAATATCCCCATTAACCATGAATACTCCATACAGAGGGCATGATTGGGCAAAATTTTAAATCTGTCTGTGACTTCTGGGCTTGTGACTATAGATGAGATCATCAAAGAGTGTAAGAGAAAAGTTGTGAAGAAGTAATCCTTAACTAGTTATGTAGAGGAAGTTGTGCCCGCTCAGGGTTACAGAGAATAAGCACAAAAAACAGAACAATGAAGTTGATGGGACATAGAGGACCAGGGAAAAGGAAGTCACAGAACCTAAGGAGACCTCTGGATTAGATGAAAGATGCAGAAATAATGCAATCTTTTTAGCTAGAAACACAGCAGGAACTGATGAATCAGGACCCGCTTGCAGTGAAGATGAAGTAAGATGAGGAAGAGAGACAGCTTGAAAAGCCTTTTATTCCAAATGCTCCCGGGTGGGAAGGATTAATCGAATGCACAGTCCTTCTGGGAATTCACAAGCTTTTCTTATCTCCATCTGCATTCTTCCTTTTGGTATAAAATTTACTGATTAAAATGGAAATGTTTCCTAAAAGATGGCTTCTTCTAGAATCTTTTCTGTCCCATCTCATAGAAAAGTAGAAGAAGAGAAAACAAAACAAAACAAAACAGAAAGAACAAAACCCAAGCTTTGTGTTGTCCATAGATGTAATCTGACTGTCATCTCATGGGGAAAGTCATATTCAAGTCTAGTATGATCTGGACGACAAAACGTGCAATAAAGGGGCTATCCCAGAAGCCTGTGTCATCCGGGTCAGAGCATAGAGTTGCAAAACTCAAGCAGTTAATGTGATTCAAGCTTATACCTTTTCTTGTAAAGTCCTTGGCATTTTTCTTCATTTATATTTTTGTAAATTTTATTTTAGGCTACATGATTTACAATAGTGATTAATAGTGGTCATAGCAGCAGTTAGTGCATAAAACATTCCAACATCCACACCCTTCACCAGTGTCTCAGCTTCCCTCCAACATTGTCCTAAGTCTCCTCCACCACCACCCCCATCGCCCTTTAGCTCCTCCCTCTCTCCTACAGTGATTTGCTTTCTGCTAAAGACCAGTTTTGAGTTTCTGTTGCCTTTGGTTATTTGTTGTTTCCTTACTATGTTTATATATCATGTGTGATCAAGTCGAGATTGTATCTGTGTGAGATTGTTTGTATCTATCTCTCTCTTCTGACTAACTACTCAGAATAATACACTCCATCTCACTTCTGTCCCCCCCTGCCCCCCCCTGCCCCCCCACTGCCTCCCCGCACCCTCTCTCTCTCTCTCTCTCTCTCTCTCTCTCCCCTTGAGGGCATTATGGTTTGCACTACAGGTACTGAGAGGTTATCATGTTTGTTCCTTTTCCTGTTTTCAGCATGCAGTTATTACCCAGAGTGATCATTTCCAACTATCTTTGTGTGTGTGTGTGTTGAGAGAGAGGGGGCGTGGGGGAGGGAGAGGAGAGAGAGGGGGACAGAGAAAGAGAAAGAGAGAGGGAAATAGAAGGATGAGAGACAGAGGGAGAGGGAGAGAAAAGAGGGGAGGGGGAAGAGGGACAGAGATAGGAGGAGGGAGAGGGAGAGAGAGAGAGAGAGAAGGAAAGTGCCTGACATAGAGATAGTCTGAGATGGTGATGGAAAGGGAAGCTGGGGACATTGGTGGTGGGAAATGTACACAGGTGGAAGGATGGGTGTTGGAACACTGTATGACTGAAATCCAACCATGAGCAGTTTTGTAACACTGTATCTCATGGTGACTTTAAATAAATAAATAATGAGGTTCTGAAAAAGAAAAAAAAAATGATACACTCTAGATTCATCCAAGCAGAGGAGTAAGTTCTATGATTTTGTCTTTTCTTATAGCCAAGTATTCCATTGTGTATATTTAACTTGGTTTTTTGAATTCAGCCATCCCTTCTTAGGCACTTGGGTTGTTTCCAAATTTTGGCTATTGTGAATAGTGCTGCAATGAATATAGGAGTGCAGATGTATTTTCTTAGTAGAGCTTTTTAGGATATTGGGCCAAGAATTGAAATTGCTGGGTCATAGGAAAGATCAATTTATCATTTTTTGATAATTGTTCTTATTTTTTTCCAAAGAGGTGGAACGAGTCTAGATTCCCACCAGTCATGGAAGAAATGCTCAGCATCATTTATTATCAGGAAAATAAAAACAATAAGATATCATTTCAAACCAGGGAGAATGTCACACATCACAAAGGCTAAAACCAGTACTGTTGGTATTAGTTCTTGAATTCATTGATCAGTTCATGATTGGCAGTTAGAGTCCCAATTGAAACTGGTGATGTGAGTGAAAGTTGGCTGAAATAATAATGATGCCTCTTCTTTCATGTAGGCACTGGATTGACTAGTGAGTCTGTTTAATCTTCACAAGCAAGTCTCAACCCGGCTACTTAACAACAAGATTGAGGGAGTTTGAGCAATAAGAATTTTCAGTGTTGTCCCTTCACCTCTTTATTCCAGGAATCACAAATGATTTGCGAATAAAACCTGTTATCCTGTTTTCAAACTGTTCTCTCTGATAACAAATGTTTCTCCTTTCTATTTATTAAACACAGCAAAACATATTCTAACAGCTTCTCAGTGGGGGACCTATTCCTCGCTTTATTTTCTAGAGAAACAACCTCCTCCTAGGGTTTTGCTTACAACCTTATCTCTTTATGCTATTTCCTCAAATGCCATCTTATCACTGAGACCTTGTCAGATAGCATTACTCAAAACTCAAACCATATCCTCCTCTCTCACCCCATAATTATCATCCCTCTTCTCTTTTTTGCTCCAGTCCAAAAGTGATATCATAGTGGGTAGGACATTTGCCTTGCATGAGGCCAACCCGGATTTGATTGCTCCGTCCCTCTCAGAGAGGTTGGCAAGCTACTGAGAGTATCCAGCCCGCACAGCAGAGCCTGGCAAGCTGCCCAAGGCATATTCAATATGCCAAAAATAGTAACAAGAAGTCTCACAATGAAGACATTACTGGTGCCCGCTCGAGCAAATTGATGAACAATGGGATGACAGTGCTATAGTGCTACAGTGCTTCTCTTTTTTTTAGTCTTCCCTCTTAACACTCTACATGGACATAATAGTTATTTTATTTATTCACTGGGATTGAACAAAATGCCATTTTGAAGTACAGGACAGAGACAATTGACTACTTTCATCACTATTCTACTTCAATGATATGGATAATGCCTGCTAGGAGCTCATTTTATAGTTAATAAAAATAGAAACAATTTCATGTATTTTTAAAATTTTTAATGAATAAATCAAGAAAATTATGAAGATAAGTAAACTGAAAGACACCTTCAGAATGAAAGGGCATAAGGCTAAGCATAGAACCCGGAGAAGTTTAACACTTAAGCAGAAGCTGAAAAATAGAGTCCAATAAAAGAAAGCAGTGACAGGCCATAAGACATAAAGAACGCCTTCAGAGACTGAATTCTTTGCAAACAGGATGAAGTTTGGTCTTTTGATGCTGAAGGCTATAGAAATAAAACAAAATGAGAACTCTATGTCTAGATATTTGTTTAATGAGAGGTGATTGATCATGTTCAAGTGATTTTATAAGGCAGTTGATTAAATCTAATACAGGACCTAGAGGGCAATAGGCTGAGAAGGAAATAGTTTATGAGTGAAAGAATGAAGGGAAACAGAAATTGCAGAAGCAGGGAGTTCATGGTCAAAGAAGAAAACCAGAATATTTATAAAGGCCATACGAAATAGTGCTTAGAAAATTAGCTGCAGAACTGGAGAGATAGTATAGCAGGTAGGGCACTTGTCTTACAAGGGTGGCCTGGGTCCAGTTTCCAGCACCCTAAACCCTGTCAGGAGTAAGCCCTGAGCTCAGAGCCAGGAATGAGCCCTGCATACAGCTGGGTGTGGCCAATTTAAGAAATAACAGAAGAAGAGAATAGGCTACTACGGACAATGCTCATACTTGGCCATGCAGACCTGGGATGGTAATATCTGCAGCAACCAGGGCCCACACTTGGTGGCACTTTGGGGCCACAAGTTTTAAATCCAGCTGTGCTCTATGGCTATGCAGTGTCAAGGAGCAAACTTAGGACTTGAACATTCTAGGCATTTGCCTTGCTATTTAAACTGTCTTAAAAAGAGAATAAAAAAAAAAAAAGAAGTGGAGATTCCATGGCTGCTTGTCCCAGAAGGGAGCATAAAATGAGGCCCTCATAACCATGCCACTGCGCCAGGCTCTTTTCACTTGGGGTGCTCCAGAGAGGGGCAGGTGAGAGCCCTCCCCATCCCAAGGGACCCAGCCCTGGCAGCCGAACTCTACAACCCAACTGTCCCCATGCTCCAGACTGCTTTCCACACGCTCAGGCTGAGCTTCATGTATGAGTGAACATAAGCGGCCGTGCGACACATCATAAGACACTCCTGCTCATTTTCCATAATTACCACACCATATTTGATTGAAGGCAAGATGGCACCGACACCACCAAATTCCTCATGCTCTCCTGGATTCGGCTCACCATCTCACCTTAGACAACATGTGACTCAGCACACCAGGCATGGAACTCTATGAGTGATCCCTGCTAAACTCTATGTGTGGTTCCTAATGGACATGGCTAGGTGTTTTGCAAGATTTGGAGAGAATGGCATCGGCGGGGCATGGAGAAACCACGGTGGCAGTCAAAGTGTCACCACCTGCCCCAACTGGGCCAAGTAGAATGCTGTGCCGTCAGATAGGATATAGAGCCATGGTGTCAGTGCGCAGTGGCTAATCCACTGTGGGGTGCCATCAACCAACCCCAGGTGACCTAGGACTCGTGCGGGTATTTGGGTGTTTGACCTGGCACAGACCCTCCACAATAAGGTCCTGCTCTGTCAGCTGCTCAACAACCTCTGGGCACACTCCATCAACTTCAGAGGGATCAACCTGAGGCTGCAGATGTCCCAGTTGCTGCCCAGACACACAGGCACGTGCGTGTTTGTCAGTGTGTAAATCCTTACAGCATGCCAGTCAGCAAAAGCTTACATTGGGTAGACCGGGAACCATGTAAAGGCAATTAAAGGCCGCCTCAAAAGCCTCCATCCCTCTCAGAGAGCCCAGCAAGCTACCAAGAGTATCCCTCCCACATGGCAGAGCCTGGCATGCTACCTGTGGTGTACTCAACATGTCAAAAATAGTAACAACGACGGTCCTCATTCCCCTGATCCTGAAAAGCCCCCAGTACACCACTGGGCTATAATTAGCACGTGACAGGGATGAATGGACACATTACTGGCACCCACTCGAGCAAATCAGTGAACAATGGGATGACAGTAATACAGTGATACATACCAAAGCTCACATCACCCAAACTCTAATAGCATGTTAGTGATATGCTATAAAATGGCTTAATGGCTCTTGCCAAAATAGAACAATCTTCATACTATTTCCTATATGGACACTTTTTTGTAAGCGTGTTCAACAATTCTTCATAACAGACAATATAAAATGTATTTTTTTGGTGTGTTTTGGGACAGGGATTCGGGTTTGGGATGGAAACATCTCGAATTTGCTGCTGGGATCAATGTTTGAATACTAAATGTAATCAAATATTGTGAACTAACTTATAAAATAAAAAATTAAATTGTGTTATTTTTAGCTCTTAGAAACTGAGTAATATCACTGAGAAAACAAAATGACCATATTATAACACAATTTCTTGTTGTACTATAAAACATGGACTGGAGCTATAGCAAATTGGGTAGGAGCTATGGCACACTATTTGCTTGCATGTGACCAACCTGGGTTCAATTTCTCCATCCCTCTCAAAGAGCTCGGCAAGGTACTGAGAGTATCCTGCCCGCGTGGCAGAGCCTGTCAAGCTACCCATGGCATATTGACTACACCCCGGATAGCTCGCCATGGGTAGCTTGACAGGCTCTGCCTTTCAGGCAGGATACTTTCAGTAACTTGCCAGGCTCTCCAGTAACAAGTCTCACACTGGAGATGTTACTGGTGCCCACTCAAGCAAATCGATGAACAATGGGATGACAGTGCTGCAGTGCAGTGTTACCATAGCAGTGTTACAATAAAACATATCTATGCTACAAGTGCTGTTCTGCAAATGGATAGTAGTACAGGAAATATTTCTCCTAATTCAGATCAGTTCCCTTCAATCAAGAGCAATTTCTTATAGTTGCCACTTTGCACAGTATGAATGCTAATATTTTTTATATGGTCTATGCTGTGAAAATAATAAGGATACCTGTCCGACAAGAATTTTTAATAGAACTGACCGGAAAAGACATATTACTTCCATTGAAGACTTATTTGTAATAAGGAGAATAGAGCTCAAAACATGAAAGTAGGCTAATGTCTATGAAAAGGAGAAATAAAATACCAAATAAAAATGTGCAATGAAACATTGCTCTCCTATTTAAGAGAAATGGTACCTACGAGTAGAATTTATACATTCACGAACTCACTATGCAATTGAACCAAATTACTTACTTTCCCTTACCTTCTCAATTTTGCAGAGTCATTTTATTGCTGCTTAATTGTTACTTTTCTAGCGGATTTTTTGTTGTTGTTTAAAATTTCCCAGAAAAAATTAAAGTTTTGCTTTTTTGAATATGAGAAGTGGGGTACATTTATGTCTTAAAAGAATAAAAGTATTGCTTCATTTTTCCAAAAGCTATCTAAGCAGTTAACACTTAATAAACACTGAATCTAGGAACCAAGGAACCAGCATTTTGCTGTACCTTTGGCCTCATCCAAAAGAGCCTATGTGTTAAGATCTTTGATGGCAGTATTTCTAATTCATAAATCAAATGACTATACTGACTGAATGAAGCGACCCAGGCCACAGTTTCTGAATTTCAACCAGTACTTTCTCCTAGATTTTCCCCATTTTAAAAACTTGTTATATTTGTATAGTCTTCTTCCCTACCAATCTGCAGGCAGCTTACAGCCTAATTTCTCCAAAATCCAAATCTCTATGTATCTTTCTGATCTTGATTAACACTTAAAATAAATATTTTGATTTGTTTTTGCTTAGTTTGGTTTTCTTAAGTAGAATGTCCTAGTTTATCCCAAGATTTGCCAAGAAATTTCACTTATTAACCTATCCCTGGAATTATAAAGATTGCATTAGCTAGTTCAATATGCCATATGTTGTATTTATTTATCACTAATTCTTAATATTGTTTTGCGTGTGTTTTCCATATTGTTTTGCAGATGATAAAGAATCATCTGCAGATGGTGATTGCCAGTTAAAATCTACTTTTACTAAGACATGAGAATAATCAGGAGAGTAAACATAGGAAGAGAATGAATGTGAAATAGATCACATTCTTTCTTATATGAAATCCCAAGATCTTTCCAGAAAATTCAACTGGAGATTGAGAATTGCAGATATTTCTGTTTGACTTTAAAATTTATTTGGGTACTATAATTTAGAGCACTTTTGATAATAGGGTCTTAAGCATATAATCTTTGAACATCACACTCTCCCAAAGATATCTTCCTTCCACCTTCTCTAAGTGTCACATCCCTTCATTGTTTGTTCTTCCCTCCCTTTCTCCTTAGTAAACTCAGTCTGTAGTCCTATTCTCAGGCTCTGCTACCTTTGGCAATTGTTATTCCTTTACTATGTTTTTTTATATCCCACACATGAAAGAGATCATTCTGTCATTGTATATCCAAGTTCCTTCTTTTTAAAGGAATAATGTCACGATCTGTAAAAAGATATAAATGTACACATGCGGAGGGTAAATGTGTGTTCTCGGGCTCTCAGGGCCTCTCTCTCTCTCTCTCTCTCTCTCTCTCTCTCTCTCTCACCACTTGTGTTCAATGCTCTCGAGCTGCTCTGTATGAACTGGATCGGGATGGCTCCTCCTTTGTGCTCTGCTTCTACACGTGCTGCTGTGCTCTCTTCTGTCTGTCTCTCTATCTCTGACTCTGTCTCTGTAATCTCTCCTGTGGTATATTCCAACCTCTCTCTATCGTCTCTCCTCTGGTCTCTTCCAATCTCTCTATTGATCTTTCTTCCAATCTCTCTTCTGATCTCTCTTCTTATCTTTCTTATTCTTATCTCTCTCTCTGGAGCTCTTTTGCTTCTCTCTCTGGAGCCCTTCTCACTCTCACTTCTGACTCTGACCCTTAGTTCTGACTGTGACCTCCTCCACTCTTACAGTCTTAGTTTATATAGAAATCACATAGGGTGGTGATAAAAAGGTAGGTTGAACATTAACAAATCAACAAAGAGAGGTAAGACCACTCCTCTAGGAGATTAAATCCAGGATAAAATCTCATCTAAGGAGATTACTCCAGATTACTCGGAGATCTGCTTAAGGGCAGGATCCCATCTAGGGTGTGTTGCTTTCTACTCTTCTCAGCTGGTAATCCACTTACATAGTTGTAGTAAATCTACTTCTAATATTTCCAGCAATGTCATTCTGTATGAGCACAGTAAGAGATATATCAAATTTAAAGTTTAGTTCTTCCTGAGGACATCTCACTATATATTCCAGATCACAGTCTTCAGGTCAGGTTAGTCTTCCTAACCGCAGCAGGGTCCTAGTCTTGTTGTTACTTTTGGATCATTACAGCATTTGTCTATGACCATGCTCTCAACTTATAGTTGAGTATTGTGGTGCTTTGGCCTGGCCCATTTCTATGTCAGGGTAGCTCACAGTTTGCCCTGAGTCCATTCAGTCCCTTGTCGGGACCCTGCTTTTGGGGTGCTAGTAACTAAAGGCAACTGAGTTGAGAAATCAGATGCCCAGGAATAAATATTATTCGGAGTCAATCAACCCCCAAGTTACAAGAGCATAATATTAACTGTCTTCCTGTGTCCAAACAGAAAGCACATTGCTTTAATGTAAACTAAGTTCCCTGTGGCAAGGCTGAAAGGACAATGTTATACTACAACGATCACATCAAAATATTCCAGGATCATATAGTCATTAATCCATATGAGAATCAAAAATCTCGTGATGTGATCAAAGATATATAATTCTTATATTTGAGTTCTTTCCCTTCCCGTGGAAGAAATGCAAATGGAATATAGAAGAGATACTTGCCTTTTCTGGACTATTGCAGCTTTATTCAAGAAGCAAAGATACAGAAACTGCTTAAATATGTTAATAGATGAATGGGGAGAGAAAATTATACACACACTTGTATCACTTGTCATCCCATTGATCTTTGATTTGCTTGAGCGGAAGCCAGTAAGATCTCCATTTGTTCCTGTCGTCTGCTAGTGGAGCCCAATGGTATCTGCTGGTTCCAGGAACATAAAGAGCCTCAAACTGTTTGTTCAAGGTTTTGGCGAAGAAGTCTGACCATCTCGTATCTGGGTGGGCACACAGTCTTTTGACATCCTATGGAATCAAGTCAGTAATAACTCTATCCAGCAGTCATCTCTAAATCACATTACTTGTCCCGCCTATCTGATTTTTGATGCCTTGGCAAAGAGACAGCATCCCTGATTCTTGATCTTCAATGGAGGTTGGAACTCAGGATTCCTTCTCTCACTTGAGTGAAATGTGATACTCCAAGCATAGCTCTTTCGATTCCTCTTTGGGAAACCAGAATAGCGTTCTCATCCTGGTTTTGTAGGGTCCAGGTCTCTGAGGCTTATGTTAGTGCAGGAAGAATGGTGGAGTCAAAAAGATGTGCCCGGAGCCGGAGGTTCTTCGTCCTCTTAACAACTTTTCGATGCTCTTGAAGGTGTTCCCTGCTGCTCTCTTCCTCCTGTGCAGTTCTGGTGCCAAGTCATTCCTCATTTTGAGTTCTCAACCCAGGTACACATAGCTGCTGCATTCGGAGATGTTCGTTCCATTGAGAGCAAATGGGATGTCAGGGATTAGTTCATTTTTCATGAAAATTGTTTTGGTGAGATTCAGCTGCAGTCCAACCTTTCCACGCTCGCTGTCAAAGTTGGCCAGCATTTGTGCTGCTTGGCTAATGTTTGGTGTTATCAGAACGATGTCATCAGTGAAGCGGTGGTGGTGTAGTTGCCAACTATCTATCTTCACTCCCATTCCTTCCCATTCCAGTCATCGCATGACATTTTCGAGGGTGTCACTGAGGAGTTTTGGTGAAATGGTGTCACCCTGCTGAAACTCTCTCTTAACATCAATGATCATTTCCTTGTAGAATGGTGAGATCCTGGTGGTGAATCCATAATACAGCTTGAAGAATATCTTAATGTACTGAGTTTGAATGCCCTTTTTTGCTAGGGCTTTGATGATGGCTTCAGTCTCAACAGAATCAAAGGCCTTCTTTAAATCAGTGAACGTTAGACAGAGCGGCATCTTGAACTCTCACGAAACTTCAATGAGCTTTGTCACTGTGTGGATATGGTCGGCTGTACTGAATACTTTTTGGAACCCAGCCTGCTTGCATGGTTGTCCTTCATCTAGTGTTCTGCCTAGTCTATTCAGGATGACTCAAGTGAACAACTTGTAGACGACGGACAACAGACAGATTGGGCGATAGTTGCCAATGTCTTGGATATCTCACTTCTTGTACAACAGAATGGTCCTGCTGGTTTTCCATTGGGACAGAACCTTGCATACAGATAGGTACACACACCTATATATAATACACACAAAACAGCACAATGCTTAACTAATCTTTAAAAGAAATCCTATAATTTGTAAATAGAAGTGTACATAATATATTCATGAGTCCTTATGCATATTTATAATAAAAATGAACAATAACAGATTATTTTGAGTAAAATCACTACCACTTTAATGTAAAAAACATACCAATAATATTTTTTATTATTGCAGGAGGATTTTGATGCCCAGCACCACTCTATACCCTGATTACTGTAGAGAGTGACACAGAGGTTACACAGAAGCACAGAGCTAGAAGTCGCACAGTGACACAGTGACACAAGGCACAAGGCACAGAGCTAGAAGTCACCTCAGTACGTCAGGTGTCACTCCAAAATAAGTTAATGAACAAAATGTCTTCTGCTTTATAAATATGAAGTATTTTAATGACATGCTAAAATGTGTTAGTATCTAAATATATTTCTCAAACTCCATCTATCTTAAATGTTTACACACTCTTGAATCTTTTGAATAAAACGGGTCCTTTCCAGTAAAGTGTACTTCTTTTAAAGAAATACTCCAAATACCTGCTAGAGTCAGGTACCTGCTTTATAAGTCTTTGATGTTGTGCTTTGTCACAGTTTTCATTTCACGACATCTCCAGCCTGACTGACCTTGCACTCAAGTATCTAGATTAGTGTTTTACACTCTGCAGCCCTTGACAAATCCTTGTAGACTCACATAATGTATACTCTGTAAACACCGCACCTCTGTCCCCAAACTCACTTACCCTCTGCTTGTTATTACTCACACTGCCACAGAGAGTTTGTCTTTGTTTACATCAACTGGAATTCTATCAGTGCTGATGGAGAAAAGCATTAATATTCTCTCTGCTGGCATTATTGCCTGGATGAATTGTCCTGAGGGATTTAGTAAGGTCAAATAATAGAGATAGTAATTTATTAACCTTTCAGATTAGGCATACACATTAGCTATAATTAAACTGGGGAAAATTAGCACTATAATATTTTTCATAAGTAATGTAATTATACTTGAATATGTGTTTGTAATCTGTTCATACTTAACAAGTTAAGAGAAACATCTTGTCGGGAACATTAGTTTTCAAGTCACTTTAGGAAGGCTAACTTTTCTATGTTTCAAAGATAGCACTTTTAAGAGTCATTTACATTTTTTAATTTATGCCTATATATGCCAGTTTTCTGCATAAATTTAATTATTAGATCTATAAACTTGATTCTGAATGTTTTATATGAAATTTATTTTACTAGGCACACAGACACACATGTGTGCGTGTGCACACATGTGCAAGGTTGACAAAATAAAATTATAGGAGGATGTGGAAGTGATGGTTTGAGACTCACTCGTCCTCAAAATATATTATTCCCAACTAATCAATTCACCTTTTTCTTGTTGTTTCATTGCTATCATTTTTGAAAGCACACATATATGGTGCTCTGAGATCACCCATGGCAGGGTGAGAGGACCATAATATATGATGCAAAGGATCAAACTCAGGTCAGCTGTGTGCAAGGAAGATAGCCATCCAGAGATATCTGCTATTTCTGGCCCCAGAGCCTTATCTTTCTATAAAAATATCTTAATTTAGATACCTTAATTTTGAAAATTAAGACATTGGAAATCTTCATTTGGAAATCTTAATTTCTCTGGAAGTGAAAGTATAGATTTTACAGACTTTATTTCTTTCTCGAAGTTTTATATTGGTTTTCTTCTAGTCACTTGTTTTTTTTATTAAATCATCTTAAACCTTTGTCATTTTATTCTAAAAATTTCCCACTGATATTTCTTTATAAACATATTGAGGAAAAAGAGAAATCAAATAAAAATAATAATCTAAATGTCTTATGCTATTAAAATTTTGGTTTGTGTCACAACAAACTTCATATAAAGAATGTCTTTCTGGGAATTGGAAAACTGATATCTTTGCATACACAGACTAGGAATATAGCAGATTTCAAAGATGCTTTTCTTGCATTTGAACATCAAAACTGAAAGTTCCAGCTCTCCCAGGCAGATTCAAGTACTTATTTTAGAGGAGTGCTTCTGCGTTTTTTTTTTTTTCATTCTGTGGAACGTCCAATTTTTCAATCACCTGGAAATGTGAGTTTAGGAAAGTGGTATGTGTAAGAGTGTTTCCAACTGGTAAAATCACTTTCTAGAAAAATCTTTATGATTTTTATGTTTCTGCTTTTATTCTCCACTCCTAATCTTTGTGTTTGAAGTCTTTGGGAGAAGAATATGGAGGGGGGGAGGGGAATGTCCTTTACAGCAGTCTTGGTAGCATTCTTTGAATAGATATTCTGAATGTTTCCAAATCTTCACTATATATTCCTCTTGCAATATTTTCTTTAACTTGTGTGTGTATCTAATATCACAATGTATGACCAGATCTCATTCAAGCCCCATTCACAACTACTTATCCCAGACCCACTTGGCAACTCGATATAGAGAGATGACATTGTTCTGTCCAATAAGATGAAGTTTGAGCATAGATTTGGGGGAAGATTCTAGACAATGGAATGGACTCACATAACACTTACTCTCCAACTTGTACACTTTCTCCCTTCCTCGGGAAGCATGAAGCATGAGCAAGAAGGAAGATTGTTGTCCTGAGACATGGTTGAGCCCACTCAACCAAAAACCTAGATTTCTTAAGAATAAACTGTGCCAAGAAAATAGGCTATACAATAAAAGAATTCATACATGCATGTGTCTATACATACTAAATTTTAGCCAAATTATTGTTGCTGTGAAAAGCAAAGAGCTTTAATTTCTAGAATTTAAGTGGAGTAACATGGGGTGAAGAAGTTCCGAGGACCTACCAACCTCCCTCCACACACCCAAGGAAGGTTTCACTTTGTTTGCAGTTGGAACTGACTGGCTATTCTCAAAACAGGAAGCATTTGCATTGAAGTAGTCATTAGAAAAAAGCATTTGTCTGTATGAACATATGGCAATTCCTAACAGCTTAAGTGAACATGGAACAAAAAGAAAAAACAGGTTTTGAATTCAAAATTTTTTGTTTTTATCTTTATTGATGTATTGGGACTTATAATATTGTTGGTAAAAGTTTCATGCATACACAATTTCAGTAAAACACACACCGATAGGACACTTGCTTCCCTACAAGAAGGTCCCCAATGTCTCTTTCTTCTAATCTGCCTCATCCAACCTAAGTTCTGTGGACCAGCTCTCCATGAACTCAGGATAAGCATGGGTTATTCCAACCACCTCCTCACAGGAACATTTGCTGTGTTTGGGGACAAATCTCAATGGGAAAATGACAGAGCTGGTTAATAAAATGAAGTGAGTAAATTCATCTAAATATATTCTGTTGTTTGCTGGGAGTTCCTTTAACTCTCTGGGGTGGGGGGAGGGGAACATTTGGCAGGGGCTGTGTATTAAATTATCACACAGGCTGCAGAGATCCCTATTTGTTTTGAAATTCCTTATTTGAGTGCATAAGTGGGTCCCTACTGCAAGTTGCAGCCCCTTGTTGCTCCAGTGTGCCAAATTCCTGTTGTTTGCTGTCCATTCCTGAAAATCAGGTTTGAATGACTCTACGGCTAGGACGCAGGTGCCCTGCAACTGGTCTCTCAGGTGCTCAGTGCTTGTTAGTCTTTGTCCCTTTAATTTCTTCTATGTTTTGCATCTGCACATTCTCTGTGAGCGGCTGTTTACATCCACCCTCCTTCTGCATGTGCTTGTGGGGCCAAAAGAAGAGAACTGGAGGTAGAGATAGACTTGTTTTGTTGCGTACTTATCCTGCCCTTAGCTATTCCTACTGTCTGAATGGCTATACCCCATGCACACAAGATTGGAAGTGACAAATAGGGGTCCAGAGCAACAGTACAGCAGATAGGGCACTGGCCTTGCATGCAGCAGACCCAGGTTTGATTCCCAGCACCCCATATGGTCCCCCAAGCCCCCCAGGGCCCAGGAGTGATTCCTCAGTGCAGTACCAGGAGTAAGCTCTGAGAACGGCTCGATGGGACCTGAAAACCAATTAATTAAATAATTAATTAAATGGCCAATAATGTTATCTTATTGGTTATCTCATTGGTCAGAGAGTCTCTTGCCCACACGCCTGGCTGTCTTCCCCAGGGCCCCTCAGAGGGGATAGGCTCCAGCTTCCCTCCCCACCCCTAGCAGAGTGAGGGATACCATCTGAATCTGGCCACATCCATGCTCGAGGCCCCTCTCCACATGTTCGGACAGGCCTCATGCATGAAGGTACCAGCAGAGGAAACCAGGTATGTGTAATCCCATCAGTGGCCAACATCCAGAGACTTAAAAGTGAGCTCCCAGAAGTGATATCTTGAGCCTACTTCTCCCTCTGGGAGAAACTGGCAAGCTTCTGAGAGTTTCCTGCCCACATGGGACAGCCTTGCAAGCTTCCCATGGTGTATTCATATGCTAAAGCCAGTAACAAGCTGGATCTCATTCCCTGACCCTGAAACAGTGGGACATCTTGGGAGGGCTGAGTGGAGAGAGACTTCTAAGATCTCAGGGATAGGACGACTGGAGAGGTTACTGAGCCTGCTCGAGAAATCGACGATTAACGGGATTTCATGATTCGTGATTGAATGTTATCTTGCTTTTTTGACTTCTCCTCCCAACAACCCCTCCCCCCACACATACCACTTCCATTGTAACACTTTAATGTACAGGCTGGTGCTCTCAAGTGCAGGATTAACTGGCTCCAATTTCTAATTGTACTACCACAGCAAAAATTCAAACTATGCCAGTAACAGAAAAACATAATGTTACAAAAATGAACAAGAAAAGCACAAAGATTGAGAAAATATGTCTAGGATTGAGTTATGGGCAATGCACAGAATTATGCGTTATTTAAGAAAAGATGAGCTTTCTGATTGTCCAGAGCCAAGAGCCTGGGGGAGAAAATGGTCAGAAAATAAAATATAAAAAGATTAGATTTCTTAAAAGCCACAGCTGAAAACACTGAGGAATGACAAAATATGTTATATGATCCTATTTGGATTGGTAAACTTTGAGCAGTGATTCTTATACAAGTAAATCAGGATAAAAAACAAATTCAATGCTCAACTATAGAGAATGAATGAGGTCATAGGAGCTATTAGCACTATTTGTGGAGGCTTGACCGAGTGAAAAAACATAACATACAAGACGCTTTAGTAATAGAAAGGCAGGATGTGAAAACTGGAGAATATATGTGTTGTATATAGGTGGGTGATGCTTTGGCATGTTCATATGCAGAGACCAAGGAATCGTATACGTGGAAAGAATAATGATAAAAGAAAGACAAAACTAAAATAAGAAATAAGGAATATTGAGATGGATATTCAATTCAGGGAGAAAATGTTCATTGTTAATTGAAAGAGATGTGCTAATCAGGGCTGGTGTGTATGGGGTCTAGACAGATAGAATAGTCAGTAGGGTTTTTGCCTTGCGTACAACCAACCAGATTTCAATACCCAGCACTCTGCGTGGTCCCCCAGACCCAACCATGAGTTATTCCTGAGTTTCACTAGTGATTCCAGAGTGCAGAGCAGGAGTGTGCCCTGAGCATCTCCAGCATAAACAATAATTAAAATTATTGTTTATTAAATTGTATAAAATTAACATTTTAAAATTAAAAGAAATATTAAAAGAAATGTTATAATATTAAAACTAATTTTATTAAAATAAAATTGAAACATAATTCAAACATTAAATAATACTAATAGTAAATTTTAAAAGATGGTGAGCTTCTGGTACCTGACTATTGAAAATGGCATAAAAATCTCTTCAAATGAATGTATTTGTGTTCTCTGGACAGATGCAAAGGAGTGGAATCACCGTATTATGTACAAGTTAATATTTTAGATTTTTGAGAAATCTCCATACTTTTTTTACCCATATGGCATGGACCAACAGACAGTACCACCAATGGAGAAAAAGACAAAATCGATATTAATGATTCTATAAATTTTCATTAATGAAAACAAGTGTATAATTTCATAATGATTTGGAATAGTTGAATTCTAATACAAGCATTAATATCACTGTACTCTTAATTCTGCTAAATAATTGTTGTATGGAATATTCTTTGTATATTTTTAATGCAGTCAATACAAAAATCCAAGTCATGTGTCAATATAACTTGAATTCCTTAAAATTAACACAGGTTGATAATACAATTTGTAAGCTTTTGTTAGTGTTTGTGGACACAAAGAAAGTTATGACAATTCTTTCAGTCCTCTTCTGGCATATAAAGAGGAAAATTACTCTAAGCTGTCCTTTTTCCTCACCTTTAGGCCCTCAAGAAGTGTCATCGCTTTAGCATGGTCCTTAGATGTCTGTCTCATTGATGATTTGACTTAGAAGAATGCACACTTTAATGAAAATTCTAAAAGAGAAGTCTGCTTAATATTCTCATTCAGTGCTCATTCAGTACTCTATTTATT